>NC_091064.1:218180424-218493202 GCF_000393655.2 Nicotiana sylvestris
GTCCAAATTGGTTTTTGAGTTAATTCTACTGTCCGAAAGCCATGTTGCTACGCAACACATACACCCCCGTGGTAGCTGGTCAAAGCCCGCGTGAAAATCGTATGCTTTTATTGGGGTTGTGATGGCACTCACGTGTGTGGTGACTATTGGCATCAGAAAGTGGTGTGTACATGATCTAGCAGAGAGGGACATAGAGATGGAGGAGCGTCGTGCAGAAATTTGTACAATATGCTTGAGCGAGATGACTGGAGGTGATGTTCAGCTTCAATGCAGCCACAAATTTCAATCGCAATGCATCCAAGGATGGATTTCCACATCTGATACATGCCCAATCTGCCGTGAAATTATATAAAATCAAGTAGTGTATGGGTTAACTAATAATTTTAGTTTGTTACAACTCTAAGAATTTTAGCTACGAGAATTATGTTATCAAGTGGAATATAATTCTTTACTATACTATTTTGTGGGATGGGATGTATTTTAATGTCCAGTAAATCTCAATTGTCACCTAGATGTAGGCCACATGTGCAGTTGAATTTCAAGGCTTGGATTTACTTTCTATATTTTAGTATTTTTTTATTTGTTTTATTAATTAGATATAATTCATTATCAAACTCCCGGAAGTCTCGAAATCGAATTTCGATCTCTAGAACTAAAAATTGACCTTTGGATCATTAAATGCTTATGCTTATAACAAGGTCATCTTGTGTGCACCTCACGTGCATCTCGTGCCTCACACATGCATCTTCTATATATTAGTAAAAACTTTTCAAAAATCTTATACAGGGTCAAAATTTGTACGATCTGCTTGAACGAGATGATTGGAGGAGACATTGAGCTTCCATGCAGCCATAAGTTTCATCTGCATTGCATCGATGAATAGATGTCTAGATCTACTACCTACCCAATCAGTCGCGACATTATATGAATTAAAGTGCTACAATGTCCAAATTGGTTTTCGGGTTAATTCTACAGTTAGAAAGCCATGTTGCTGCGCAACACGTGCACCCCCATGGTAGCTGGTCAAAGCCCGGGTGAAAATCCTATGCTTTTATTCCTGGTTGTGATGGCACTCACGTGTGCGGTGACTATTGGCATCAGAAAGTGGTGTGTACGTGATCTAGCGGAGAGGGACATAGAGATGCAGGAGCGTCCTGCAGAAATTTGTACAATATTCTTGAGCAAGATGACTGGAGGAGAAGTTTAGCTTCGATGCAACGACAAATTTCACCCGTAATGCATCCAAAGATGGATTCCCATGTCTGCTACATGCCCAATTTGTCGCGAAATTATATAAAATCAAGTATTTTATAGGTTAACTAATAATTTTAGTTTGTTACAACTGTAAGAATTTTTGCTACGAGAATTATGTTATCAAGTGGAATATTCTTCTTTACTATACTATTTTGTGGATGGGATGTAATTTAATGTCTTGTAATTCTCAATTGTCACTTAGATGTAGGCCACATGTGCAGTTGAATTTCAAGGCTTGGATTTACTTTCTGTATTTTAGTATTTTTTTTTTGTTTGCTTTATTAATTAGATATAATTCATTATCAAACTCACGGAAGTCTCGAAATCAAATTTCGATCTCTAGAACTAAAAATGGACCTTTGGATCATTACATGCTTATGTTCAAAACAATGTCATCTCGTGTGCACCTCACGTGCATCTCATGCATCACACGTGCATCTCGTGCGTCACACGTGCATCTTCTATATATTAGTTAAAAAAAATTCGAAAATTTTATACAGGGTCAAAATTCGTACGATCTGCTTGAACGAGATGAATGGAGGAGACGTTGAGCTTCCATGCGGCCATAAGTTTCACCCGCATTGCATCCATAGATGGATGTCCTGATCTACTACCTGCCCAATCTGTCACGGCATTATATGAAATAAAGTGCTACAATGTCCAAATTGGTTTCCGGTTAATTCTACTGCCCGAAATCCATGTTGTTGCGCAACACGTGCACCCCCGTGGTAGCTGGTCACAGCCCGCATGAAAATCCTATGCTTTTATCGGGGTTGTGATAGCACTGATGTGTGCGGTGAGTATTAGTATCAGAAAGTGGTGTGTACGTGATCTAGCGGAAAGGGACATAGAGATGTAGGAGTGTGCTGCAGAAATTTGTACAATATGCTTAAGCGAGATGACTGGAGGCGAAGTTGAGCTTCGATGCAACAACAAATTTCACCTGCAATGCATCCAGGGATGGATTCCCACATCTGCTACATACCCAATCTGTCGCGAAATTATATAAAATCAAGTAGTGTATAGGTTAACTAATAAGTTTAGTTTGTTACAACTGTAACAATTTTAGCTACGAGAATTATGATATCAAGTGGAATATTCTTCTTTACTATATTTATGGATGGGATGTATTTTAATGTCTAGTAATTCTCAATTGTCACTTAGATGTTGGCCACATATGCAGTTGAATTTCAAGGCTTGGATTCACTTTCTATAATTTAGTATTTTTTTAATTTGCCCTCCTGATCAACATGTCTGGCACAACCCAGAACACTGAGTTTCAGGTCATCGACGGCAACATGAGGTACAATGCCTTGCTTGGCAGGCGTTGGATACACAATATTAGGGCAGTGCCTTTGACCTTGCATTAGGTAATAAGGTTCCTTACAAGGGATGGCATCACAACAATACATGGAGAACAGCGGGCAGCAAGGGAAATGTTCGCGGTCCACCATGAGACGTCAACCCCCATACACTCGGCCTCAAACGAGGAGACAAGCATGCAGACTCCGAAAGATGATGAGTAAGACTTCTTCGTCGGATGCGACCAAGTCAACAGTCGAAGAGCTAGAGCAGACTGTTCTAATCGAGAACCTCCCGGCATAAAATTTCAAAGCATGGTATAGAGGTGGACAAAGCAAAAATTGATGTGATTTCAAGGCTTCCTCCCCCTACCTCTGTCAAGGGAGTTAGAAGTTTTCTTGGGGCATGCGAGGTTCTACCGGAGATTTATCAAAGACTTTTCGAAGTTAGTGAATCCCTTATGCAAATTATTGGAAAAAGATGCCAAGTTTGTGCTCGATGAGAGATGTATGCAAGCCTTTGAACTTCTCAAGCACAAGTTGACCACCACTCCTATCATTACCGCACATAATTGGAGTTTGCCCTTTGAGCTCATGTGTGAAGGGAGCGATGTTGCAGTTGGGGCGGTTTTGGGTCAAAGAGTGAACAAAATATTTCATCTGGTGTACTATGCGAGTAAGATAATGAATGATGCTCAAGTGAACTACACGGTGACCGAGAAAGAACTTTTGGCTATTGTGTTCACAATGGAGAAAGTTTGGCCGTATATTATGGGTGCCAAGGTCATAGTCCATATTGATCATGCCGCAGTCCGGTACTTGATGACGAAGAAGGATTCCAAAGCTAGACTGATGCGATGGGTCTTGTTACTTCTAGTATTTTGTTGTCCTTAGCTGAGTTGTAACATTGTTATTGTTCTTATTCTAACTCCTAAATTTCTTAGCTAGAAGCGTTACTTAAAAACCCTTTGTAAAATCATAAACCCTTTGAGTTTGTGTCATGACTAGAGTTAGTCATGAGTTGAAGTCTTTGTAATAGGTGTATTGCAAAGTGGCTTGTAATATGTGTATTACAAGTTAGTGAGGGATTAAGAGTTTAATTCCTAGATTGCATAGGTTGTAATCTAAAAGTTGCTCATAGTGAAGTTGAAATCCTACTAGTGTCGTGGTTTTTTATCCCCTCGAGCAGAGATTTTTCCACGTAAAACTCCCTGTCTTATTTACTTACTGTTTTATTAGTATTTTCAGTAGAAACTCATAGAGGACCCGGTACTTTATAGAGTGGTGGACTCATATAAACTATCAATATTTAACCGTGTCGCAAGTATATTCCGCGAGCTGGGTGACTTTTTCAGTACTCTCATGGGAGCGGGTCGTTTGCCTCGGTCGGCAGGTTAATAGATGCATCTATGGTTCGTGTCGTTTGACCCTCGACAGTGTACACAGTTATGTATATGTATATTTGGATCGGGCCGTACGTCCTCGGCATAATTCGTGCATGACACTAATATTTGGATATCCTTTCGTGTTTGATACTCCCTCCGTTCCAGTTTATATAAGCCTATTTCTATTTGGTCCATTCCAAAAAGAATGGCCCCTTTCTAAATTTGGAAGCAATTTAGCTAAAAAATTTAACTCTACCCTCAATGAGAAACTTCTACAACCACACCATACTCTGGACCTATTTTTGACTTGTTTAGGACCACAAATTTCAAAAGTCTTCATTTTTTCGTAAACTTTGAGCACAGTCAAACAGGTTCTTGGAACGAAGGGAGTATTTACTATTGGCTTGAGAAATTACATGTTTAAAAGAGGGAAATGATTCGGTTCTTACTAGCGATGAAAGGATTATTTATTTACTTCTTACTCTGAGTTTTATTGTCATTTATATCTATCATGTTTAATTAGAACTTCATATTATTACATTGTTGGCCCATAGTAAGTGTCGCAGTTGACCCGTCGTTACTACTTCTTCGAGGTTAAACTAGATACTTACTGGGTACATGTTGTTTATGTACTCACGCTACACTTTTGCACTTAAATGTGCAGGATCTGAGGCAGGTGCATCTGGATATCAGTCTGACGCACACACTTGACTTCCACTTCGAGACTTCATGGTGAGCTACCTTCCGAGCCGTTCTGCAGCAGCTGGAGTCTTTCTTTTATTATATTTTTCTGTCTATTTCATTTCAGATAGTAGACTAGTATTCCTTTGTATATTCTACTAGAATGCCCACACACTTGTGACACCGGGTCCTGGCACACACTAGTAGACTTATAATTTTGGATTGTATTTATTATGATTATGATTGCACACAGTTGCTTTCGTCTTTTCATTTAAAATCTGTCATTTCGTAAAACTTTTAAATTAAGGGAAGTTAGTTACTTGAAAAATTTATTAAAAATGAAATTATGTGGTTAGTTCATTGTTCGCTTGCCTAGCGGCGACGTTAGATGTCATCACGGCCTATAATAGAATTGGGTCGTGACAGTCGCACACTAACAAGTATTCTGATCATTGCTAAATGATTAATTATTTTATCATTTGATAATTAAATTAAAGAATTTAATTAATCAAATAACTTTAATTATTAGTCCAAATGAAATACTATTAAATTCTTTGCTAGCATAGATGATATAATTAATATTGTGAACAAATGGAAGTTTTATATTTGGAATAGAAATTAAATTATTTTTTTTTGGTTGAAATATATGTGCTATATATAATATAAATTAATATTGATTTATATAAAAGTTATATACAATGTTAATTTATTCTCCAATTTGGAATTGGAATTATAAAGTTCATAAGGACGTGAAAGTCCAATTGGACCAAGTAGCGTGAGTTGTACTTCGGCAATTCAATCCCTTTGAGAATGGGTATTGAATTTTTATAAGAAAATTCCATAAAGTCTATTTTTGGTATAAATTTTTTACCCTAAGTAAATTATTACCCCGACCAAATAGGAAAAAGGTTTATAGGTGATGTTATATAAAGGGTGGTGGAGAAAAGGGTTCAAGAAAAATCACTTTGGGAAAGTGAGAGTGCAAGAGAGAAAATACAATTACAGAAAAAGTGTTTCTTGTTCTTCTACCTTTGAGATAGATTTTTGAGAAAAATTTCAACATAATATTTTTATTCAATTTGTTCGAGGTTTCATTGATCAAAAAGTTGATAGCAAGAATCAATCTCGGTGTGGATACGCATAGAGTTTTCGTACTAACGAAGAATTTTGAAACGAGACTCTCCTTGCCAAGTACGTCTTAGATCTGATCTTTGACATTTAAATAAATTTTAAACACGAAAAATTCTACCTATAATTGTTATTATTTTCTGATGCGTTCTACGAACATCTATTTGCAATCCTTCAAGAAAAAGTGGAAAAGAAAAGAAACATACAGAAGACAAAGCGAGGGAGGCAAAGTACGATTTCTTCACTAATACAGAGGATGAAGAGAGTGCTATCAAGGATGAAGAGGTTGCTACCTACTAAATAGTGCTAGTTCAAAATAGTAGTAGCACAGTTGTTTCGTTAACAATAAAATGGCTTGATACTTTTAAAAGACAGAGGACATCTATACTTTTGAGTGATGGCTCAAGAACATACCCCCTAAAGCCAAAATTTAATATGGGGCTTAATTTTTTATAAGAAAGTTATAAGATTATTTTTGTTTGAAATCTATTCTTCTAACTTTTTGAGATACAAAATTTGTAATAATCTTTTTTATAATCGATTTTTAGAAATAGTTCCTTTTCATTGATAATATATCTAATTTATTTTTAATCTTTTTTGAGAAATTGTTGATCTCAGATAAGATTTTATAGAGTAATAAAAGTACAAAACTATTGGAAGCTAAAAAGTATTGTTGAACACTTGAACTAATGAAATCTTGGAGAAAGAAGGTAAGCAAGAATATCAAAGAGAAAGACGGAAAATATGTAGGGTTTCTGAAATATAAAGAGATTGGAAATACGAAAAATTTGTTAATTATAAATTTCAATGATGAAAAATAATATATCACATTTGGCGCAGGATCACAAGGAATCAATTAAAAGATTCAAGAAGCAATACCAGTCAGGTATAGATTAAGGAAATAATCTGTTAATGGGGGCTCTAGAATCAACGCAAGGAAAAGAGGCAATGAATAGTGATGAAAAAGGAAGAAGCGGCGTAAATCCGAAAGAAGAATCAATCAGTGATTGATGGAAGCTATTACTGGAAGGTCCCAAATCAAAAGGAAACGAGATCGCAAAAGGATGCACTGAAAATCGATGAAGCCAGAAACCAAGGGTTCCAACGGATATGCCTCAAGTAACAAAAAGATATGTCTAGCGGATGGAACGTTAGTCAAGACCATAAACCAAGGAAGATCAATGGAAACTTGACTTTATTCTTAGAAAAAATCCATCTATGATTCCTTTCAAGGATCAACTCCCTTGGGTTTGCAATCTCTCTGTCATTCAAGAGTCAAAAAGGCGTCATGAAATGTATATGTACATATGTTTTGGACTTGAAGAGAACATACTTTGAACAAACATTTTCACTCCTTTTGTTCTACTCCAAACAAGCATTGTAATTCTTATAGATCTGTTGTGTAATTAGTGAGAGAAAAAAAAAGAGATAAACACCGATCTTGTATCAAGAAGAGAAAAGAGACATAGAGATTAAGTTGTTGGTGTAAAGCTACATCAATCATTCTATACTCAAGAAACGTCGATCACTGAAAGAGAACACACTTGCAACCCAAGGGGGCTGGAGTAGGATTCACATTGAATACGTCGATCACTGAAAGAGAACACTCTTGCAACCCAAGGGGACTGGAGTATGATTCACATTGAATCCGAATCAGTATAAAATTATAGTGTCTTTATTTCCTGGTGATCCAAAAGATATAAATGAGCACACAGACGAGCAAATGATAGTTGTCAAGTTAATTCTAAAGTACGAAACTTACTCTATAATGCTATAAGTGGAGATGATGAATGAGATAAACTCAAGTTGTGATACAGCAAAAGAAATATGGGATAAACTGAAAGTTACTTATGAAGGAACTAGCAAAGTGCAAGAAACTCAGATCAACTTCATGACTATGAACTCTTCTAGATGAAAGAAGGAGAATCCATTGAAGAAATGTTTGCAATGTTCAGCAAAATCATTAGCAATCTAAAAGCTTTTGATAAACCATACTCAAGTGATGATCAAGTTCGAAAAATTCTGAAAAGTCTACCTACCACTTGGTAGACAAAAATAGTTGCATTTGAATCACAAGATCTAAATAAACTTTCATATGATGAGCTTCAAGGAGATCTTATAGCATTCGAGAAAACTCACCTTAAGAAAACAAGCCAGTAAGGAAAGAAGAAAACAATCACTTTCAAAGCTACAATTAAAAGGATAGAAAATGATACTGATGACGACCCTGAAGCTCTTGAAGAAGAGATTGCCATAACATGGATGGTTTAATGAGAAGATACAAAAACATGGCAAGATGCCACCCAAGCAAATCAGGCAATATAACGAATAAGACAAGAATGATGGAATGTATTATAAGTGTAGAAGATATAGGCATGTTCAAGCTGAATGCCCAAATCTTAAAAGAAAGGGTTTCTAGAGAATTTAATAAAAACAAATCTTTTGGAAGCCAGAGTGACAAAGACAATTCGGAACACAAGGAGATAGCAAATCTATGCTTCATGACAATCCTAAAAAACGACATGAACAAACTCTCGGACTATTGGACCAATGAACATGATTTAGATGACAAATGCAAAGATGATGATGAAAATTATTTCATGGAACGAAGTGAAACATGCCAGGTAAGACCTTATAACTGTGATAGATATAATAAATTGCAGGATATTCTTAACCTTACTCTAAAAGAGTCTCAAAAAATAATGAATGAACTAAGAAGACTCAATAAGGAAAAGAAAATAGTTTCAAGTTATTTTTGGTTTAAATTATGTATGAATGAACTAAGGAGACTCAGAAAACGATATTTTTTTGGTTCAAATTATGTATCACCAATTTGTTTCATAATGTAGTTTCTCCTATCCTATCTAGGCAAATTATGTATCACCAATAAATTTTATCTAGGCAAAATTGAATTTTGCATCTTCATCTACCGAGCCATGAAAAAATGAGAAATTTCACTCTATCCTATCTTCGTAGTCATAGCCCTCTTAGTGCATTAAACATGACTGGATGGAAAATTACTATTGCAAAAATACAATTTAGTTCAACCCATCACTTAAGTTCTGCCAATTCTATGATCTTATATACCTGCCAGCCTTTAAATGAAGCATCTAAATTCTATTTAGCTTTTGATAAGAATTAAGGGCGAATGATGGGCAGAATAATCTATATGGAAAGCATTATTAAATTTAAAGGACTGTGTTCATTATATCACAAACTGTACATGATTTGGGTTCAATTGAGAGGGCTCATATCAAGTGTATTTATGGAAGAACCATCACTGTGAAGAAAACTCATATTGAAAGGAACAACAGGTTATAACAAAGATACACAACAATGGTTAATGATAAAGCTGCCAACAGCTTTCCCTGAATCAAAGAAAGGGGCAACTATATCATAAACCATTTAATTATGCATCTTCATCTACCAAGCCCATTCAAAAATGAGAACTTCACTCTATCCTCTCTCTTTTTAATCATAGCCCTACAAAACCAGCATAGACCAAGTATTCTTGAAAGCTTACCTACAATCAACTTTAAACATAATAATATCATGTTAGCATTAAAAGGAAGTAAAGGAATTTCGACATTATTATTAGTCTCCCTTAATCATAATTAAGCAAGAACAATATCATAAATTGCTCCTAGGGATTCCTAATTATGAATTTCGACAGAATGATGAGATTGAAAAGCTAATGATTTAAGCATCTAAAACTAGAGATAACCATCAACAACTGCAATTACAATAAACAAAACCATATAAAAGTACCACAAAAATCAAGTGTTCATTATCAAGTTAAAATCAAAACGAATGCTAAAGATTAAAATCTTGAGTGGAACTAATAACAGGAATCACCATTTGACATGTAAGAACTACTTCATATAGTAACATAATAGACAGTATCTTTAACATAATTTATAAATAGTAGGCAAAAAGAGAAAAAGGGAAAAAATGGAACATAGTACTGAAAAAGCCTCAGACATCCAAGGAAGGATAAAAGCAGCATGCACTCTCAAAGCCTGGCGTAGGCGAAAGCACTTAGGCGGCCACTGCGAATGTTTTGAGAAACAAGCCTTAAAAGGTATCATCATAGGCAAAAAGATAAAGAAATAAAACAAAGCAACTTAACAAATTAATCCAAAAATAAGTGTATCATCCGATAATGATCAGCAAAGCATAAAATAAAACAATGCTGACAAAGTGAAGAATGGAGTTCAATTATCAGGGACTTGTTCATCCCTAAAGCAACTTTACATTTGCTTCAGGGGCAGACATTCTAGTCCCAAATCCCCTGATTTATAAAACAAAAATCATAATGTTTCCAAAAAGCTATAATCCTTAGCCACAAATAACATTTAAATTCCAAATTTGACACCAAAATGGTAGATTAAAAAGCAAAAGTTACAAAATGTAATACTTGTAAGACGAAAATGTAGTGTCTCAGACATCCAAGGAAGGATAAAAGCAGCATAAACTCTCAAGCCAGGCGAAGGCGAAAGCACTTAGGCGGCCACTGCGAATGTTTTGAGAAACAAGCCTTAAAATTTATCATCATAGACACCATAAGATTAAGATTCAACAAAATAAATCAAAGTACAATGAAACTACAAACTAGTTAGGCTAATTGTATAAATTCTCTGTACATTCTGCTCTATTTGCATAAAAACAATTTCACAAAACTCGTATGGGCCACCGTATACATTATTGTTCCAAATCCCCTAATATCATAAAACAAAGACCATAATGTTCAAAAAAGCTATGACCTTTAGCCACATCAAACATAAATATTCCAAATTTGGCTTCAAAAATTATAGTTTCAAAAGAACAAGCACCAAACAATATAACAAAAATATCCAAAAATCACTTGGTTGAAAAGGCAAAAGTTCAAATTTTTGAAAATGGTAAGTTGAAAAGGTGGTGTCTCAGACATCCAAGGAAGGATAAAAGCAGCATAAACTCTCAAGCCTGGCGAAGGCGAAAGCTCTTAGTCGGCCACTGCGAATGTCTTGAGAAACAAGCCTTCAAATTTATCATCATAGACACCGCCATAATTAAAGATTCAATCAATCAAAACACAATGCACTTAAAACTAATAAAGGTTTATTATATAAATCCACTGTCTAATAATAAAATTTTAAAAACAGCAGCCAACATTCAAAATAAACACAAAGAACACAACGGCAAGATTCAAGTATCGATTATGAAGGGGGGATCTCAGACATCCAAGGAAGGATAAAAGCAGCATTTACTCTCAAGCCTGGCGAAGGCGAAAGCACTTAGGCGGCCACTGCAAATGTTTTGAGAAAATAAACACAAAGAACTTGGTTGAAAAGGCAAAAGTTCAAATTTTTGAAAATGGTAAGTTGAAAAGGTGGTGTCTCAGACATCCAAGGAAGGATAAAAGCAGCATAAACTCTCAAGCCTGGCGAAGGCGAAAGCTCTTAGTCGGCCACTGCGAATGTCTTGAGAAACAAGCCTTCAAATTTATCATCATAGACACCGCCATAATTAAAGATTCAATCAATCAAAACACAATGCACTTAAAACTAATAAAGGTTTATTATATAAATCCACTGTCTAATAATAAAATTTTAAAAACTGCAGCCAACATTCAAAATAAACACAAAGAACACAACGGCAAGATTCAAGTATCGATTATGAAGGGGGGATCTCAGACATCCAAGGAAGGATAAAAGCAGCATTTACTCTCAAGCCTGGCGAAGGCGAAAGCACTTAGGCGGCCACTGCGAATGTTTTGAGAAACAAGCCTTCAAATTCATCATCACCGATCTCCCCAGTATGGAAAAATAAAACTGAAAATTTTGATTCCTCTATCAATAACCCTAAAAGGAAAAAATTCTGACTTTGAAAATAAAAATGTTAGAGATGGGCAAAAGAGATTCCGTCAATAACTGGCATGTGAAGGAGAGGAGGAAGCGAGGAATATATAGAGATTGAGGAGGTGGAGAATAGGGTTTTGGGGGGGGTTTAGGGTTTTGCTGTTTCGACGGCGTGGATTGGAAAATCGAACAATCTAGATCCGCAGAACCATCTAGATCTTGTATAGCCATTTGGGCCGTAACCCGCGTGGATCGGGTCCTGCTGAATTTTTTTTTCCTTTCTTCTCTTTCTGAGAATTGCTTTTCACTGTTTCAGGGAGGTACTAGTTGTTAATTACTACTAATAACTTAATATATTTTCTTCTATTTAGTTACCTTTTTTGAAACTATTCTACCTTATTTTTTCGTGTAAGAGTAAACTAGTATTAGTACCTGCGCATAAAAAGAACGACTTACACCATAAAATTTAATATGTTAGTGTTAATACCATCTTTACAACCAAACATTAAAAATATTTTAAGACTCCAGTAAAACTTTCATTCTATCTCCTAATAAATGTTCCATAAAAATAATGATACTATATAACTTGTTTGATATGAATGTTCCACAAAAAATAATGATGTTATACAATTTGCTTTGATATGTAGCATGTGCCTAATGGAACATTTTTGTAGCAAATGCTCATGACATATTGCTTGCATTTTTCAGAAGATGTCCTCTGTATTGAGGTTTATCACTACAAAAAAATATGGATAAAAACTCAAGAATTTCTGGTGAACCCCTATCACTAACATTTTGGAAAATTGAAAACCTAATTATGCATAAGACACCTTACATTTCTTAATGCTTGTATTGAAAGTGCGAAAATCTCAATAGTTGCATGAATTCGATCTCCCTAAAATAAAAAAATTGAAAAGAAATTTAAGTTAGTAAGGCGCATAAGTTGAAGAAAATACAACACAACTCGAAAAAAATAACATGTAAAAGAGTATGCATCTTTTCATCTCGAATAATTAATTCAATTAAATTAGAATTTTTTAGTTTCTCGCGGTCTAGAATGTGCCGTAATCTAACAACACGACCCTTCAAATTTGAACATTAATATTTTGCTGATATAGTTATTGTTTGGAGCTATACTTTGCAGAAGTTTGTGTGGAAGCTAAACCATAAGTAATATAGAGAAGCTAAACCTAAGCAAAAGTTGTTTAAATAAAGATTTCTAAGGAAAGACAATCTAGTAAATCAATTTTAAGTATATGAAATCCTAATATTTAAAAAAGTATGTGTAAATCAATTTGTATGAGTGAGTGCGCAAAAAATGATATGGATCTTCATTTTTTAGCTTTTGGCTTATTTTAATTTTCAACATTTTTTTGTGGTTAATTAAAATTTGTTAATCACCAAGCCTTAATTTTTCTTGTCTTTTTTCTTTGTCCTCTTGTTCATTTTTCAATATTATTTCCTTTAATATAATATAGATGTAAGATACAAAACGTTTATTTAATTATTTCTTTCTTAAAAAATAATACCTACAATAACTGAATTATACACAAAATTTAATTAAAGATATTTATAATAATGTATATTGTTCGTAAATAAGGTCAGATACAAAGCTTGTACTAAATTAGAATTATTATTTAAACTTAAAATTAATGTGTAAGATACAAAACGAAATTGTAATTGATTCTTTCTCAAAAAAAAAGAGGATACATATCATAACTGAATTATACACAAAATTTAATTAAAAATACCTATAATTACAGTATATTGGTCTGCTCACGTCTTTTTTTTTTGTACGACCAAAAGATTCTACTTTGGTCATAAAAATGAGAATATTTTAGTTTAATTAATTTTTTCTTAAATTTTTCAGTCTATTTTCTTTAGTATAATATAGATGTAAGACAAAACATTTATTTTAATTAATTTGTTCTTAAAAAAGAATACGTACCATAACTAAATTATACAAAAATTTAATTAAAGATACTTATAGTAATGTATATGATACCTATATTAATGTATATTGTTCGCAAATAAGGTCAGATGCAAAGCTTGTACTAAATATAGAGTTATTATTTCAACTTAAAATTAATGTGTAAGATACAAAATAAAATTTTAATTGATTCTTTCTCGAAAAAGGATGTCTACCATAAAAGAAATCCTTGATAGTATTACAAGTCGATGATCATGTAATTTTGTATGGCAAGTGTAAGTAATCATATATTGTCATGTCACAATGATCTTTTTCTTTTACTTATTTTTGGACTTTGGTCCATAACATATTTTTGGAAAGAATTTTTTCTATCCATTTTTATGTCAGCAGAATATTTCATACTTTTTTCTCTTATCCATATTAACTCAAAGTATTAATTTCATATTTCAATAGAATATTTGTCATATGTAATACTACTCCAAATATGGTTATATATGTTCACGGACAACTTTATTCATATTTCATTCCCACCAAAAAAATATTTAATTATTAATTAGGTACAAAAGAACATTAAATAATAATTTTTTGACGGAAACCATGAACTTATATATAATATAATATAGATATGGTAATATATGTTCACGGATAGCTCAATTTCATCTTTCTTTCCCAACAGTTTTTTTTATCCAATTAATAATTAGATACAAAAGAATATCAAATAATATTTTTTTCAATGTTATACAAATAGAATCCAATAAATAGATTTCATAAAAGTGCCAAGTGACTTTTTCTCAACACGCCACTTGGCTTAACCTCATGTTTCATTACTCTCCTTTCAATATAATATAGATAGATTGAGTAAGATCTTATTTTGCTGCTTGAATTTATTTAATTTTTATACTCAATAAATTTTTAATATCATAAACAAATTTTATATTTATTTTATATTTTAACATACTCAAAAATATAAATAGTCATAGATTATCTCAATTTATGTATTTCTGTATTTTTATTTTTTTTATTATAGTTTTTTAATGTTTAATTAATTTTTCACTTCCATATTTCTAGCTAATATAGAAGAAAATCTATGAGTGGATCAATATATAAATAAAAATATAGATATACATATAGATACATATATATATATATATATATATATATATATATATATATATATATATATAGAGAGAGAGAGAGAGAGAGAGAGAGAGATAGATTAGATTTGTCTAAGATCTATTTAGATTATGTATAAGATTCATTAAACTACTTCCATTAATTATATTTCTATTTATAATTTTTAATAATTAATGTTGTCTTAAACCAGTTGAAAATGAATGAAGTGGAGGCCTATTGTTGTTGAAGTGAATGCCTATTGTTGATTTTCTGCTTTTATTATACTGTAATAACCGTACTGATGGACTGTTAATTATAAGTTTGTGCATTTGAACCGTTAAGTGTGTGTTAGATATTTAGAAATGCATATGAGTTTAGTTGAGTATTCGTTGTAATAATTCCATGCTGGACTAACAGAATAGTTTCTATTAGTTTAGTTAATTTCCGGTTTTCCTAGATCAGTATAAATGGTATTTTCAAGCTGTGATTAATTGGGCTGTAGACTGTTAAAGTAGTGTGATACTTCTTCTGATCATGGGAGCTTTATATTTAGTAGTGATGATGTGAGTTAATCTATAATTCTGAGTTTGAGTGGTTGTGTGTGGGTTCGAAATCAGAAAGTTAAAAGTAGATATGAGATATGTAATTCGTAAGGTTAATTTAGGCAATCCATTTTCGTCCAGCATCCTTAATTCTCGAGTTTCAATTCTCATATGTGGTCACGTTAGTGTTTAATCAAAGTTCATGAGTCAGCATTTTAATAAAAATGAGTCATAGTAGGGAATTTGAAATTTGAACTAGTATGCACCATGTTTGAAATTGTGATCATAGGCAGTTTACGTGGGTCATGAAATCTGAAATCAGTTGCTTTCCAACTCATGTTTAATATTGCATTGAATTTATTTTACTGGCTAGTTAATTTTAGTAGTAGATTCATCAGATTTGTGTTCTTAATTAAATTGAAATTTCATTTAGTGTAAAAGACAGGGCTTAACAGGCTAGTCCCTAAACGTTTGGGCCTCAGGATAATTGATGCACGGCCCAGGCCAGTTTTGGCCCCTTTCTCATTTAGGCCTGGGCCAAGGTCTGTTTTGGCCGATTTTATGGTGTATATCTGGTTTTAAATTCCCTCTGCTGGGCTCACATCGAAGCCCAATGGTCGGATGTTGGTGCAAAAATATTACTTAGTTTGCATCAGTCCAGTAACAAATTAATTAGGGCCTTTCTTTTATTTTAGAGACAAATTAAGTAGAAAACTATAGATTACTCTAGGTTTGCACTCTAAAATAATAAAACGGGATGAGCCTCGCTAAACAAAACACATAAATTGCGGGGCCCTCGATAATTGTAAATACTTAGATTTCGGGACGAGCCGTTTAGCGAACTTCACGGCCTTCCCCAAAATAATAACGTGTTAGTCTCTTTAGGCGCGTATTTTAATAACATTACCTCCCTAAACTCGGGTGCACATTTATGTGACCCAAATCCAAATCCCAACGATGTTTAAGTATGTCCAAAAATCACGGGTGCATTTATGTGACGTGGTTCAAGACTTGTTTTAATGACGTTGCAATTTTCTTTAAAAATGAATAAAAGCAGTTAAGGTTAAAATTTGCACATAGGTTCATAATTGTTAAAATCAGATAATTTAAGCCAAATATAACAGTTGAGCGACCGTGCTAGAACCACGGAACTCGGGAATGCCTAACACCTTCTCCCGGGCTAACAGAATTCCTTACTCAGATTTCTGGTTCGCGGACTGTAATACAGAGTCAATCTTTTTTTCGATTCGGGATTCAACCGGTGACTTGGGACACCATAAATCTCCCAAGTGGCGACTCTAAATCTTTAATAATAAATCTCGTTTCGATTGTCCTTTAATTAGAAAAACTCCCCTATGCCCTTGCGGGTGTAGGTAAAAAGGAGGTGTGACAGCTCTTGCGACTCTGTTGGGGAAAAAGAACCCAGAACTTTTGGTTCGGGGTTCAGAATTTGAGCTTATAATAATTGTTATATCTGGCTTTGTTTATTATCTGATTTTATTACATGTTTGGGCCTAATGTGCTAAATGTTGCTTTTACCGCTTTGATATTATCTGAACTGTATATATAAACTGCTACGAAATCCCTCTCTTCTCTCTCTTGAGGAGTGCACGCTGGTCGTGACTTCTTTCTGTTAGTGTCCTATTCCAAATATAACGAGGTTCGGACAAGTTGCAAAATCGGATGATCTTTTGGTTACCGGTATGCAACCCCCCCCTCGGCTCGAGTTGTCCGCTCGGGTAGGCTAGGTCTAGAACAAATAAACCTAGGTTTTAAACCTAGTATAACAATACCTCATGCCGGATCTCTAGTAGGAACGCTTGTTTGCATCATGTGCATTTTGACTTTGGGGACTCAACACAGGGGTTGAGTCCGTCTAGGACAGGTGTACCCAAAATAATAGACTATCTTGATGCATCCTATGTGCTACATGTTGCATTTCTTTGAGGGTAAAAGGGTCATTTGGCGGACTAATGATAGTTGAGGGCAAATGAGAAAAAAATAAAAAATAAAATCAAAAAAAAAGAGGGTGAAGTGTGAAGATAAAGCGAGTGGGGCCTAATTATGTTTTCTGTTACATTTTGTTAAGAGAGAAAAAAAAAGCTTGGAAAATTCAAAAGATTTTTATACTTTTTCATCATTTTTCAAAAATCAAAAATCAAAAAAAGGGAAAAAGAAAATTAAAAAAAAAGAGTTTACATGTTTCATCATTTTTTCAAAAAAAAAAAGAGAAAGAAAAAAAAATATATTTTCTCTAAATTAGTTGTTATTTTTACTTCTCGCCCGTATCCTATCAGCCCGAACTACGCGAACCTGATTCTCGTCTCTCGAGGCGGGATACGTAGGCAACCCACATATGGTCCGGTCTTCCTAGTAAATCTTAGGTTCTTGGCTTTGCGGGGTCTTAGCCAAATTTTGCACTTCTAGCCACCTTTTGGCCAAATAAGCCATTTTGCAAAAAATAGCCTCAATCATGTCTTGCATGTGTCCAGTAGGGAGTGTTATTGTCTCACATAGTGTTGGTTTAAAGTTATCTCATACAGGTGTGGATTTATTTACCGGAGTTTGAGCATGACAGACACCCCGTGACCATCCAGTCAGGATCGCTCAATCAGGAGTTGCTTAAGGAGATTTGTTTTATTTTTATGTTTTGAGTCCGTTCTTCATTTTATGTCTGTCTTTTACTTTCTAGTTTTGTACAATAATGTCAAGTCTTTTGTTATTGTATTTTCTTCTTTATATTTGAAAAATATGTGTTGTAACTCAAAAATCCAGAAAAAAGAGATATTGCATTTTATATTTCCGTTATAAGTTTTCTTTAGATTACTAATTCTAGAAATGGAAAAAAGAAAAAAATTTGAGGTTGTTTTCCCTTTAGGAAATCAATATCTAGGACTTAAAATGAATTGTTTTTATGTTTCCTTTAAGTATATTAGGACCAAAATTCCAAAACAAAAAATTTTCTTTTAGTACTTCTTTAAAAGCTTTATTTAAGGTGTTAATTCAAAATCTAAAAAGATTTTCTTTTGAGAAGTTTCTTTGGGAAATTAGTGAAAAATGAAAAAAAAATTCTTTTTATTTTCTTTAGGATATTGTACATAGAAGAAAAAAAAAGACAACATACTTTACCTTTGATTTATTTTCGGAGTTTCTCTTTTAGGCAATCAAAATTGAAATCAAAAATATTTTTTTTTGCTTGTTTCGAAATTTTGCGTCAAGATATAAAATGAAAATTCATAATATTTTTCTGTGGTTTATTCTTTAGATTTTCTTCCTAAAAAAAAGAATAAAAAAAATATTTTTCTCTTCTACGATTTTTCCTTAATAATTCCCATAGAGTATTTATTTCCAAAAGAGAGAAAAAATATGTGTTCGTTAAGCTTGAGTTTGGAGTAGGTTATAGAACATTCAGTTTAGAAAATTCAAATTCTTTTAGTTCTTTTTCTCATCAGAGTAGTCATTAAGGTAAAAAAAATGTCAGTTTGTTTACTTTATTCCCGATCTTCCAGAACTACGCAAAGATCTGATTCATGCGGGGTCATGATACGTAGACAAC
The DNA here is from genome assembly GCF_000393655.2 of Nicotiana sylvestris. Taxonomy (NCBI): domain Eukaryota; kingdom Viridiplantae; phylum Streptophyta; class Magnoliopsida; order Solanales; family Solanaceae; genus Nicotiana; species Nicotiana sylvestris. Next base: position 218,199,155 of record NC_091064.1, read on the forward strand.
CTACATAGGGTTCGATCAAATCATTTTTTTATTATTATTAAAAGGAAAAAAAAAGAAAAGAAAAAACAAAAGGAAAAGGGGGGGGGGGTGAAGTCATGGGATGTGGGAAATGAGAAGGAAGAAAAAAAGCGATAATCAGAAAGAAAAAGGGGAAGGAAAATGAGCGAGTTAAGAAGGGCTAGAAAAACAAAGAAAAGAGAGGTTGAAATGAACAAAATGGGATGATGCCAACTGACCTTTGTACCCTCGAAGTTATTTTAGAACCGATAACTGTGGCTAGGTGCATTGCACATAAAGTGAGATTATCTTATGTTAAATGCCCTAACGCTAACGTGATGGCTTCATTTTGTTATATCCATAGCAGAAGGGTGGTTGGTTTGTGGTTTTTAAAGTGGTAACTCTTCTCTACAACACAAAGTCAAAAGGCAATGGCAAACAACAACAGAACTGAGTTGGTTGATACCTGGGCCCGAAAGCAGTTGATTGAACAGGACAATGGGTTAGTTGAAGAGGTAAAGATGTTGAGACAACACATGGCGGACATGTATCATGCCTGGATGACTGGGAAGGTACCACCCCCGCCACCACCTAGCTTCTTAAATGCTACCCTTACCCAAACACCAGTCACAGTGCTAGATGATCCCCCATATTCTCCAGATCCACCCGCTTATCATGGCTTTCCCAACCACCCTAGTAGCTCCGTCACTCATCTTCCAATTACCTTTCCCAAAAATTGCCCTCATGTCTTATCCACCATCCCCAACAATGAACACCCTCTCAAAGTTCATGATTCCCAATATTACCCCTCAAAGGTTGCCCACAAGGTTCCTGACTCATACAAGCAGGGTCCGCGAGATGGACCTCATATTGTAAATGAAGAGTTCACAGGAAGAAAAAGGCGAGATGGGATACCTAGGAGGCTGAAAGGCATAGAACAATCCTTAAAGAACAAACAAGGAAGGGGAGACCAGGGTAGCATGGCTTACAAAGAACTGTCTGTGTCCCCTGACGTTTGCCTGCCCGCGGGATTCAAAGTGCCAAGATTTAACTTTAAGATAGGTATGGAGATACGGTAGCCCATTTAAGGGATTATTGCAGTGAAATGAGAAGTGTTGGCGAGAAAGATGATTTGTTGATGGCGTACTTCAGTGAGAGCCTGACCGGGGCAGCTTTGGAATGGCATAATCGTCAAGATGTTGGTAAGTGGCCTACATTGGGTGACATGGCTCAAGATTTTGTTCGATACTTTCAGTACAGATCAGGCATTACCCCAGACCGCTCCTCCCTATCTAAAATGGAAAAGAAGCCGGAGGAAAGTTTTAGAGAGTTTAGGCTCAGATGGAGGGAACAGGCTTCTCGAGTCAATACCCCGATTGGTGAAGAAGAAATGGTTGAGCTTTTCCTACGAGCCCAAGGGCCCACCTACTTCAGTCATTTGATCCCGGCCTTGGGAAAGCCTTTCAAAGGTGTGTTAAAAATGGGGGAGCTAGTAGAAGAGGGAATCAAGTCAGGCAAAATCATGAATTGTTCGAAAGACATTCAGAACATCCCAATAAGCTTGGGTGGAAGAAATAGAAACAGAAAAGATGATCCGATGGGCTTTCCTAATCAATACTTCCAGCCTCGATATCATCCCCGGGGATATCCTGATGCACTAGATGATCCTCCCCAATGCCACTTCTCTCCACGGAACTCCCAAAATCGTACATCACTCTCTCAGTACCCAACTCCACAAAATGCCTATCCACCCCCACGAGCCTATTGAAAACTCCCCGGATCAGGTTTTCGGCCCAATCAAGCATTTAAGAATGAGAGGTTGCTGAAAAAAAGAAAAGTCTTTCACACATATTGGAGAATCATATGTCATTTTGTTCCAAAAGTTGAAGCAATTGGACATGTTGAAGCCGATTCATATAAAAATGCCAAACTCTCTGTCAAAGAAGTTTGATTTTTCTCAAAGGTGCGCATATTGCTCAAATGCCCCGGGGCATGACATAGAGAAGTGTTGGAATCTGAAGAAAGCAATTCAGAAGCTTATTGATGCAGGTGACATTGTCGTGCAAAATCCAGACGCAGCAGACACTAACCAAAGTCCATCGCCTGTTCGTAATGAGACGCATATGGTGAGTATGATTTGTTTTGAAAAGGAATATGAAAATTCTTCTGAGATCCTCGAAGGTCCACGTGCTGCAAAGTTTTCAGTGCTATCAGAGGTTGATCTTAAGAACGAGCCAGCAAAGGGAACCCAAAAGCAATTTGTTAAGAACAATGTGATGGAAGTTTGTGAAGGTCCTAGTAATGTTGATGCGGAATTCAGTGGCTAAGATGCCGAGCTTGGCAATTGGAAAGATGCTCCTTTCTTGGTTAGCCGGGGAGGAGTTTTGGTGGTTTATTTTATTGTCATTTCTGTTGTCCGGGTTATTTCAGGGTTGTAATCCGGATATTGTCTGGTGACTCAAACCCTTCTATCCTTTTATTTTGCCTAGTTTGTTTAGTCATAGTAGCCCATCTAGTGTTGTCTAGGTTTTTTTTAGGTTTGTAACCTCAGTTTAGTTTGCTTGTTTTGTTGTTCAAACCCTTTCACCATCTATCTAATGCAACTTTCTGTTCTCTGTTATTTTTAGTCATTTTTGTTTCGTTCTCTTTTCTTTTTATAGTTCTTTTCCTATTGACTCTAGTGACATGACATGCACGCGTAATTCTCAGTCTGGTCTTAAAAAGTTAGTTTAGTCATGAAGCAATGAAACAATTTGAAGATGATAGGGACATTTGAGAAAAAAAAGTAAAGGCATTTTGAGATCACTTCAAGCCCGAATTGTGAAACTGGGGCAGGTAGAACAAAAAGAAATAATGTTGAAACGCATCCTGCCGCATCAGGTTGAAGCTAAAAGCAAGTTTGCCCCAAATTGGTAGGGGTCATTCATCGTAATGAGAGTGTTGTCCAATGGTGCTTCGTACTTAACAGATGTAGAAGGTGAATGCATGGATATGGTCATCAAGGCTGGCGCAATCAAAAGATGTTACGAATATTTTCTTTGGTTTGTTTAATTGTGTTTTTTGTACTTGGCCTGTTTTGAAGATTGGAATGACGAAGGCATTTTGTTCTGCTATCTAAACACCTTACCCTTCGTTACCCCTTTGAGCCTTGTTTATTTTCTTTCATACCCCTCTTTCGGAATCAGTAGCAAAGATCAGAAACACAAGCGTGAAAGATAAGTAAAGGAAAAGGAGAAAAGAAAAGAACAAAAAGGGAGAGAAGAAAAATGAAAATAAAAAAAGGAAAAAAAAGAGAAAGAAAAGAAAGAGAAAAGAGAAAATCACAACAACAAAGTAATTCCTATGTCACGAACTACGTTCGACCTGATTCCTTTTAAGGATACGTAGGCAGCCTCACGGTTCAGTCTCATCAAAATAAAAATCCAAAAGTCCCCAAGCAAGAAACTGAGGCAGAAGTTGTGGTTGTTGTAAGAAATCTGATTCTGGAAGTTGTAATTTTGAACCCATGTGAATTGTTTTGAGACTTTGATATCCTTTCTTTCTAACCCTATCCAAAAGCCCACATTACTTTCCAAAGAAAGACCTGCCGATCAGTCTTCGAGAAATGCTAGGTCAAACAATGAGAGGTAATGCATATCAGGGGCAACACTTTGGTCCAAGCAGGGAAATGTTAAAAATGAGAGAGTCTTATTGGTGAAAACCTTCACGGGCACTATAAGGCGATGGAAAGCTGAGAGAAATAAAAAATGAGAGAGTCTTATTGGTGAAAACCTTTGAGGGAACCTTGAGGCGACGGTAAGTTGAGAGAAAGAACAAATGAGAGAGGCTTGATGGTGAAAACTCTCCGGGCACTACAAGTCGAATAAGGATTGTGAATCAGATTGGATAATCGGAGCATTGAAGCCCAGTTTCACGGTTTAAAGGTACAACAAGAGTCGAACATCATGCTCACTTGACAGAATAGGCCACAGGTGCATGTCATGGTCATTAGAATTGGTATCCACAACTGATAGGTTTCTACTTTGTAGTTTTCTCGTTAGGAATCATCTTTTTCCATTGTCCTTCACTCTGTTCTTTTTGTCTTGTTCACTTCCTCTTCCTGAGTCTGTGCGGTTAGAACAAGTGAGAAATGACTTCAAAATTTGCCACCAGCTGTCCAATTGCACAAAACGGGGTCTGGCTAACACATCAAAATGTCATAAGTCAGAAAAGAACAACAAGCGCATTGAGCTGGTAATAATCAACATGATTTGGGATCCTTATGAAATACAAAGGTTTGGTATACATCAATTCAGAAACAATGCAACAGATGGAGGGTGTTAGGTGAATGGATCAAAGGTATTTTCGGTGAAGCACGATGGTTTGGTACTTATCAATTCATGAACAATGCAACAAGATGGAGGGTGTTTGGTGAACGGATCAAAGGTATTTTCTGTGGTAAGATTGACAAAAGGTGTTTAATCAGTGACAAGCGAGGTTTTCCGAGAATAAATCAAAGTTATCGTGGCAAGTGAAGGAGCAACAGACCTCAAGGCCAGGGCCAGTGGTTTAAGTCAAGAAAGAACAACATGCGCGATGAATGGGTGGCAATTGTCGTGCTTTGAGATTCATGTGAAACACAAGGGTTTGGTAAATGTCGGTTTATGAGCAATGCAACAGATAGATGGTATTGGGTCTGAACAGAGAAGAGGTATTTTCTGTGATAAGGATAACAGAGAAAGTGGTTAGTCAATAAACAAGCAAGGTCTTCGAGTGAAAATCAAAGCTATCATGGGACTTGAAGGAGAAATCGCCCTCAAAGTCAAGGCCACAAACCAACCCCATATTTTTAAATTGACAAGATTTTTCTTTAATTTGAAAGAGGAGCAGGAAAAGTTCGTTTGTTTCGGAGGAACCCTCCGCGGAGAAAGGCAGTCACCAAACAGGTTTGATTTTTAATTTTCAGGACCCTCCTGGACAATGGAACCTAGTTCAAAGTCCAGAAATAACATAATCTAGCATAAATATATCCCAAAGGAATATAAGTCAGTTTAGAAGTTTGCATGTTCGAGATAGGACGCAATTAGGAGTTTTCAGGACCCTCCTAGAAAATGGGACTTAGTTTAAAATTCAAAACAATCATGAGTAGCAAGATCTAGTATAAATGTACCCCAAAAGAATATAAGTTGGCTTTAAAGCTTTTATTGTTAGGATAAGATTTAATTTGAAGTTTTCAGGACCCTCCTGAAAAATGGGGCTTAGTTTAAAATTAAAAACAATCATAAGTAACAAGATCTAGTATAAATGTACCCCAAAAGAATATAAGTTGGCTTTAAAGCTTTTATTGTTAGGATAGGATTTAATTTGAAGTTTTCAGGACCCTCCAGAAAAATGGGACCTAGTTTAAAAATCGAAACAATCATAAGTAGCAAAATCTAGCATAAATGTACCCCAAGGAATATAAGTTGGTTTCAAAGTTTGCATGTTTGAGATAGGATTCAATTAGGAGTTTTCAGGACCCTCCTGAATAATGGGACCTAGATTTAAGATTTCCATTAGATAACAAGATTTAGCATAAGACCTACCTTTAGTAGATATAATTCAGCTTTAAAATTGTTGTTTAATTAAGAGTTGTCAGGACCCTCCTGGATAATGGGGAATAGTTTAAGACCGACCCGTTTAGATACCAAGATTTAGCGGAAGTAACACCTTTAGAAGATATAACTTAGATTTAAAATTGTCGTTTAGTTAAGAGTTGTCAGGACCCTCCTGGATAATGAGGATTAGTTTAAGACCCTCTTAGATAACAAGATTTAGCGGAAGTCATACCTTCTTTTTTTTTGGCAATCCACTAGGCAAGTGCCTAGGGCTAGTTTTTTATTAATAACAGAAAAGAAAAATACAACAATTAGGAAAAGTACAAATAAGGGGGACAATAGCACCGATATTGTTACCCATATGCCTTGGCTATATAATCACTCCTCTGCGCCTCACATTGCCTATGACAACCTCATGTAGAGGATTCATGGTGTAGCTGCCTGCAAAGTCTTACGAGGGCATATAATCTCATAGCCGTGTGGATATTTTCCAAAGGCATAGGACCAAGGCAACACAAACCGGGCTAAACCTTACCTTACTAATCCTATTGAGGCATAAAAAACCTCACCTACTAGCATGCATGTAAAAAAAAGAACTAGAAAGTACCAAATATTCATTGATCATCACAGAGTTTATAACATACTATGTGATGATATTACAAATGATTATACTAATATAATGGTAGAATAAAATGATGAAGGAAATACAATGTTGTCCCTTTTTGTCCAAACTTGTAAATGTTTCAATTTGTAATTCTTTTTCATCACAACCCCAATTCTTCAAGATGTATTCAAAATTCATGATTTCTTTTTTGAATGATTGGACTTTGTAGATGCAGTTGGGGCGGCCTTCTTTTGTTTGGAAACTCTCATTGGAGGTCACCTAACATTTAAAAAATCACTAACCTTGTCATCCCAACTATTTTTCCTTGTATGAGATTTGCAACTTTTTCCACTATGCAATGGTGATAAATCCCCTTTTCTTGCCGCGTCTTCTCTGCACTGTTGTAGCATTGCATCTTCTTCTCCTTGTTCAAAAAACTCTCTCCCTAAATTCACAGGTTGTGGTTCATTTTGAATCGTATGTAGTGACACCAAGGCATATTCTCCAGTTGCCACCATTGCCTTACTTTGTTGTTGTCCAATGTGTTGTAATTTGTTGTTATTCCTACCTACAGGACCTATGCTAGATGTAATAGGACTTACAGGTATGGAACTTACCATAGCTTCCAAAAGCTTTCTCTCCTCCTCTGAAATAACTGGTTTAGTGTTCATCAGTTGCTGCTGCCCAGATTTTGCTCGATCAACTGTAGGATGTGCAGCTTTAACAGACTGCCTTGTACCTGCTGTTGCAGCTTGACTTGGACTTGTAGTTGGGGAACTGATGTTAGCACCTATAGTAAGCTGCTTGGAAGAAGTTGCTACATCTTGAGGCAAAATTCCAGCTGGGGCAATTGGAATTGCAGTACTAGGAGACATTCTGGGAACAAATGTAGTAGCATGGAGGTTTAATTTGCTCGTGGGGACTTCTGCAATTTTCCCATGAGACTTTGACTTATCTAGAAGCTCCTCACCTGCACTCTCCTGCTCCACCTCCTTGTCTCCTTCTTTAGCTGAGTAACCTGCAAAACCATCACCCCAGTCCTCTTCTTCATCTTCCTCTCGTTGATCTCGCCACAGTTTGGATTTAATAGCCTTAAGCCTCACGTTTGTTTGTATAACCTCGTTGTTATTCCCCGTTGACAACATAAGCTGCCCAGATTCACCTTCAAATTTCCCAACCGACTCCACAGATTGAGAAGGGATATCATATACGGAGGTGTTCAAGGTTGCCAACGGTTGTTTCAGCAAAGTAGGCTTCATCATCATTTCATACCGGGCATCCTTGATTATATTTTCTACATTAGGATTGGAAAAATGCAACTTAGGAGCATTGGAGCTGTGTGCTTCTGCCTTTTGCGCATCAACATGAACAATGTCCTTCGAAATAATTATTTGATCACCTGTGTTTGTGAAAGTTTGCTGTTGTGTGTTACTGCTTGGGGCTTTTGGTTACCCATTTTTTGAAGTTGTGTTTGTCAGCATAGTAGAGTGATTATCAACAGTTGCAATCTCAAGTCGAGCACCTATGTCCTTTGCATTTATCTGCTGTTTCCCATTACCTGTAGAGCTGGTTTTTCCAACTATTGATCGTGTGTCATCATCCATCTGTTGCTCCCTATTTTCAGCCTCCTTCGTGACATGCTCACCCTCATTCACAAAAGCATCAAAAGAGTTCAAGACCCCAATAACACTTGATGGAACAATCTGATTTTGCGCACCTGTAGCTTGCTTCTTGTTTGTCGATTTATTCACCACTGCCCAGTTTTTGCTCTTTGTACCTAAGTTGCATGGAACTGCAGCATTTTGCCTTGGAGTATTCGACACATGCCCCTCAACATGTATGACTGTTGCCTTAAGACCTGATGATCTTCCAACAATATCAGCTGCAACATTAGTTTTAGGATCCCCCACAGTAGTTCGATAACCAGTTGTGTTCAATGCAACAATAGCCCCCACATTTGAACATATAATAGCTGCTTCAATTCCAGATTTCTGTCCTAAAAACACATTTGTTCCATGATTCTTGGCATTGGTTGCTCGATCAGCTGTTGGTTCAGCAACCCCAGCAACATCTCGATCACTAGCTCCCTTCAATGCAACAACAGCCTTTAAATTTTTAACTTCAGCATCTCCACGATCATCGCCAGCAGTGTCATCCAACTTCGAAACAGTAGAAGCATCTCGATCAGCAGCTTCCATTAAATTTGCATCTTTTGACGCAACTATTACTGCTGGATTATTCTTGGCAAATAGTGCTCGAACAGCTGCGTCTAAAGTATTGTCATCCATCAGCCCAGGTTCAACAGCATCCTTTGGGCCTTCATTAGTTGACAAAACAGCTGTAGCATTAGAAAAAGCCAAATTGTCGTATACTTGCACAATTGGATTCACAGCATTGAAAATCCTTGCCAATGCTGTTTTAGCAGGGACATCACGTGAAGGCTTAGGAGGACCTTTATCATGCACAATAGTAGCACTCAATACAACTGTTTTTTCATTCTGAAATGCACCATCATGTTTTTGCAAACCAAGTTGAAATTGCCCCGTTGCAACACTATTTGCCTATGCATCTCTACCAGTTTGTACATCAAATGGTACAACCTCTGAATCCCTGCATAAGGTTTCAGCTTCTCTACCTTCTTCAACTGGGATTTTATCAATTCCAGTTACAACATTTTGTACACCTGCAGCCACAGTCACAACAGGCATTCTTCTTTTTCCATCAAGCAATTGCGTTAAATCCCCTTGAAATTTCTTAACTGATTGACCTTCATTATCCTTTAGCTGATCTTCACTGTGCACGACAATATCTCCTTCACCTGCCCTGCTTCCAGATGCCATTTCATTCAAATGTCGACATGTTTTTTCATCATGTCCTTGGTGTTTACAATGGTTGCAATATAATGGCAAATTATCATAAACAAACTCTTGAAAAACTTCAACCATTCTGCCCGTTTGTTTGTCCAGAAATTGCAACTTTATTTTATCAGAGAGTTTATCCATTAAATCAAGGATAACCTTCACCCATGCAGTACTAGGACGCGACTTGGTCTGAGTTGCTTTGTTAATGGCTATTGGTTTGCCAACTGCTGAAGCGATAGACAACAAAGCCTTCATTGCAAACAACTCAGTTGGCAGATTAGGCAATGAAATCCAAACCACTGCCTTTGTTGTTTCCTCATTTACATTAAATCCAATAGACCATGGGAATGTTCTGATTTGGTGCTCCCTACCATTGTATTTAAAGTAGTTAACTGACCCTGCAAGTGAATTGATGAAGTCGTCATGTTGATCGACCCTAATGAGCAACTGCCTTGGTGCAAGTTGCTCGATTAAAACATGTCCTTTGATGCCGAAAATTTTTGGCAGTAAACTTCTCAATGCGGATAAATCTGGAGAGTTCGAAGAAAGTTTCACTACAATAGCTTGATGCAAACCTTCCTCCTTTGCAAATTCCATCCTTTCTTCCATTGAGAATTGAATTGTTGGAACTCCATGAATAACTTCAATATGTTTCAAAAATTTTTGATTCGATGTTGTTGCTACTTTTGGTTGAGACAACTGGGCAGCGTATGAATTGTGTGTGCTATCATTTTGAACATTCTTTACAGGTACTTGACGAAGGCAGCCATGGGTGGTCAGAACATCACATAAATGACGCGAAGAACATCAAATGAAGCTAAAATCCGGAGAAATTAAGATCTGTAAAGATTGGTTATGAATTTGAGGATGAAAACAATTGGGGATTGTTCTGTAAGACAAGGGGTTCTTTTGAGACCAATCTTGCGATCTTACCTTGCCGGACGCCGGAGTTATGGGGCGTGAATAGTGGCGGCAGCACTATTCACAGAAAATCCTAGAGAGAAGGAGGAGCGTATATATGTGTACTACTTGCACATTCTGAAGTCATACCTTTAAAAGATATAGCTTAGATTTAAAATTGTCGTTTAGTTAAGAGTTTTCCGGACCCCCCTGGATAATGGGACATAGCTTTCAAATTCTTAGTAATATTTGGAAATATGATTCAGTTTAACACTCACATATGCGCCCAACTACCAAACTGGGGCAGAAAATTTTCTTTGTTTTGTCTATTTTTGTTGAAATCAGGGACCCGCTTGGAGAACAGGGAGAAGCAAGTCAATTTTCAGCAATCAGGCACCCACCTGGAGAGCAAGGGAATACAATTCAAGTTTCAGCAATCAGGCGCCCACCTGGAGAGCAAGGGAATACAATTCAAGTTTTGGCAATCAGGCGCCTACCTGGAGAGCAAGGGAATACAATTCAAGTTTTGGCAATCAGGCGTCCACCTGGAGAACAAGGAGTAACAATTCAAGTTTCAGCGATCAGGAGCCCGTCTGGAAAGCATGGGAACACATTCAAGCGCAGCAGTCAGGAGCCCGCCTGGAGAACAAGGGAGTATAATTTAAGTTTTAGCTTTCAAATTCTTGGTTTGTCTATTTTGAAGTCAGGAACCCGCCTGGAGAGTAGGGAATACTTTCAAGCGCAGTAGTCAGGAGCCCACCTGGAGAACAAGGGGATACCATTCAGATTTCAAGTAATCAGGAACCCGCCGGAAAAACGAAGGGAAGAAGCAATTCAAGCTCAAGCAATCAGGCGTCCATCTGGAGAACAAGGAAAGGCAATGGAAGATTCCGCAATCAGGCGTCCACCTGGAGAACAAGGGAATACGATTCAAGTTCAGCAATCAAGCGTCCACAGGGAGAACGAAGGGAATAAGCAATTCAAGTACCCGCCTGAAGGAGAGGGAGAGCATCTCAAGAATACAATGCAAGTCAGCCACAGAGGAACAACTGAAGAAAATGCCAGTCAACAAGGCAACAACAGTCACACGGTCAAGTTTGAAAATAACTCTTTGTAAAGCATAGATTATAACTTAGTCTAGCTTCTTCATTTTTGTCATGGTGTAATAAGGAGGTCAGTAAGCAGTATCAGCAGCAGCAGTAACAGTGAAACCACAGCTTCATGGTAGTCCCAGCTACCGAAACTTCCTGAACTACATTGACCTGATTCCTTTATAACCAAGGCTATGTAGGAAACCTTTGAAGCAGAGGTTCGGTCAAATCTTTCAAAAAATGTTTCCCACGGAGTATTCGAACGGGCAAAAAACACTCATATCCGCTCAATTTATCTTTGCACGAAAACTCTTCATGTTTCCGGGCAAAGAGGGGCAGCTGTGAGCACATGATTTTTGCCTCACATGAATTACTCCAAAAGAATTCTCAAATTAGGCCTTTTCTTTAATTATGTGTTATTCTAGGAATTACTGTGCAATTTTCTTGATTGTTTGCATATTTAATTTTTAATTAAAAATACCAAAATATAGCATCTGCACTTAGGATTTGATTTTACATTTTTGGTTAATTTAGTAAAATGTTATTTTTACAAAAAATGAAAAATGCACAAAAAATAATGTACTTTACATTTTTAAAGTATTTAATGTCAAATTGTGTGATTGTTTTATTTTTAGTATTTAATTACTTGTGATAAATATTATTTGAAGTGGATTAGTTTTTTAAGTCAATTTTGGTTTTATAATTTGAGTTGGGATTTTGGTTTTAATTTTTTTAGACAATTTAGGAAGAAAATAATTAATAAACGAAAAGGAAATCGGAATTGGGCCAAAATTAATTTAAATCCCCAAGGCCCAAATCCTTACAGCCTAATTCAAACACCCCTGTACCCGGTCCAACTCGACCCAGTCCCCAGCCCTAAACCAAATGGCCCCGTTTTGTTAAGTGACTCAATCGGGACCATTGGTTTCCATCCATCCAACGGTCCAGATTAAGTCTTTGATTTTAATATGTCACACCCCCCCGATAACCTTAAACCCGTCTCCATTCCCAAATCCCCCCCCCCCGTTCCAATCGTCTCTTCAGAGACCGAAAATCCCTCCCCCAAAACCTAGCTGCCGCCGGCCTGCTCCACCGCCCAAAACCCGGCGGCCGGTACTCCAATGGCCACCAAATTCACACCCCAGCTTCCCCTCGACCTCCCCAACCTAACCCCTCTAACCATCACCCTCGAATCATGGCCGACTGCTTCGAATCTTAGATCGAAGACAAGACCTCAAACCTTAAACCTACCCAATTATTCCCAAATTAACACCATATCACCACTAGACCTCCTTCGTCCCTAATCCAACACCATTTTCCTTCGAATCAAGTTGGATTCCTTCGAATTTGAAATCGATTGGACGAACCCTAAAAGAACCAAGCTAGGGGATCGATATGCAGTAAAAAATTAAGGTCGTAATCGACCGGTCTTGAACCAGACCGGACCGGGCCCGCGGTCTTAACGGGCCTCACGGGCCTGGTGGGCCGGTCCTAGCAGGCTCTTAAAGCCCGAGGCGGGCTGGTCTCCTTTGGTAAGCCCACGAGCCCGGGACCGTTTAGCCTGGGACCGGCAGGCGGGCCTGGTCCAGGCCCAGCGGGCCTAACGGCTATATTTTAATTTTTTTTTATTTAAAAAAAACAGCCCAATGGCCATATTTTAAAAGTAGCCGTTTGATGCTTTTTCTGACCGTTTGGTTGTTTAGAAAATGACCATTTGGCCCCCAAACTTTATATAATTACTCTTTTCCCCATTTCTCAACTACAAATACCCCCTCATTCTTTTATTTTTATTCACCAATTCATCAATATCTCTCAATCTCTCTACTACAATTACTTAATTTATTGTTGAAATTTCGTGAAAAATTGTGAAGTTGTTGAATTGAAGTTTTCAAGTGTTCAACGATTTTCAATTTTCAAGAAGTTGTTCGGCAATCCGGTAAACTCGTTTCAACTCTTACGTTTTAAGAATATATTTTTGTGTGGTTTAGTTTGCATAATTATAATTAATATGGCATTTACTTTGAAAAAAATGTTTGGTAAAGGAAAAGATAAAACCGGTGAAAGTAGTGGCCAACCAACTACCCTTCCCCCGGCTCCCCGACCTAGAAAAGATAAGCAAGTTGAAAGTAGTCGCCAACCTAGACGTCCTCCTCCTTCCGTAATTCTTGATAGTGATCACCCTTGTTTTCAATTTACCGATAGTGAATTTTATCATAATGTTGCACCAGGTGAAAGATTAGATGATGAAATTATGAATGCTCTTTATCCTAATGAAACCATCTTAGAAAATAATGAGGAAAATGAGGATGATGATGAAACCCAAGCACCGGATTTAGATGATACACCTACTAGTCCTCTTAATAACCCAACTGATGCACCGGTCGACCCACCTGTAGAAACTCCTACTTTTAATAGAGAACCTGCTAAACGCCTAGAAACATCATTAGTTTGGAATTTTTTTACTCAAGTAAGAGAACAAAATAAGGCTAAGTGTAAAACTTGTGGGAAATTAATGGTGCATAAATATACTGGAGACCGTAGCGGCACGGGTAGTTTGACTAGGCACATAAAAACACACCCTAGAGATAAGGCTAGATTTTTTCAAATGAAAGCGCAACTAGAGGGGACAAGTGTAGATTCTGCGGTTAACCCTAGTACAGGTTCAAATCTAGTTCAACCAGGAATTAACACTGTCACCGGAGGTATTTTATATTACGATCCAAATAGAGATCGTGAAGAATTAGCAAAGATGATTACTGTTATGTGCTTACCTTATACTTTTGCTTCTAATCCTAATTGGGTTCATTATATTAGAAGAGTTTTTAATCCTACTTATAAAGGTTGGCCTCGCGCAACAGTTAAGAGTGATATTTATAAATTCAAACATGAATATGAACAATATTTGCGGTATTTATTTACTCATATACCTAATCGGATTTCTATTACTACTGATATTGGTAGAAGTGGTAATGATTGTGATTATCTAACTGTTACAAGTCATTGGATAGATGAGGAATGGATAATGCAAAAACGCATAATTGCATATAGAATAATTAATTCGCGTCACACAGGTAACTGTTGCAGATATTTGTAGATATTTTTGCTTTAGCGATAAAATAATGGCAATTTCTATGGATAATGCTTCTAGTAACACTAGTGCTATAGGCATGCTTACAACAACACTAAATCCTGCATTTACTAATATTTTCCATGTTAGATGTATTTGTCATATTTATCATTTAATTGTCGGTGATGGTATGCGAATTTTAAACATAGAAATTGAAAAGGTTAGAATGGCTCTTAATTGGCTTTTTTATTCAAACCGTAGAAGTAGACTTAGAGAGTATTTTAAAAAATGTGATGAATATGGCCTTAGAGAAAGAAAGGTTCCTAAACCTTGCCCGACTAGATGGAATTGTATGTACGAAAGTTTAGTAGTTGCATATGAATATAGAAACCCAATTAATGCAACGTTTAATTCTCGGGTAGGTGGTGAGGATGATGATGAAATGCTTACTACTCAAGATTGGACGAATGTTAAAATTCTTTTAGATTTTTTAGAACATTTTCAAATTGCTACAAATGCATTTTCTGGGCAATATTATCCTACTATTTCAAACTGTTTAGTTTATATTGCAGCACTATCTGATTTGTTTGTTGAATTTGGTGAGGGTGGGGACATTTATGAACTTGCTATAAATGAAATGAAACAAAAGTTTAAAAAATATTTTTTTCCTATCCCTCCTATTTATGGTCTTGCTGCAATGTTAAATCCTACAATGAAATTGGGAGGTCCTCATTTTTGGTATTCAAATATTTATAAGGCTTTAGATCTTTCAAATGAGGAAGTTGCTACACTTGCAGATGCAAAAGCCTCAATTAAAATTAATGCTCAAACAGTTTATAATGCTTATCAACTTGCCTTAGAGCATGCTAGGCCAACTATTCCAACCCCTACTTCGTCTAGCTCACAATCGTCTAAAAGAGCTGCGGGCTTAAAAGCTCTTAAATCTTGGACGGAGTTCAGGGGTTCTCAAGGTGATAATTATGATGAAACTTCACATCTAAATGAGCTTCAAGTTTATTTGTCTCAGGGACTTGAAAAGGAGAATCCAGACGGCTCTTTTGATCTTTTGGAATGGTGGAAGGCAAGGGAAAAACATTTTCCGGTTCTTGCAAGGATGGCTCGGGATATTTTATCAATTCAAGCTTCAACTGTTGCATCAGAGAGCGCTTTCAGTCAAGCAAGACTGCAAATAGGTGATCATAGAGCGTCTATGAGGGATAGCTTGGAAAAATCAGTACTGTTTAGAGATTGGATCCGCTCGGAAAGAAGAAACTTTGGAATTGCAGAATCACAACCGGCGATAGATGAAGCTTATGAAGAAATGATAGCGGAACTTGCGGAGGATTCGGCTTCGCCCGGAAGTGGTGATGAACAAGCTTCTTTTTCACCACCACCAACGCAACCTCCTCCGAACCTTGAATAATTTATGAGATTTGTTAGAGATAATACTTAGACTAATATGTAACTTGTATTTTGGCATATCTTCCTTAGGCTTTTTTCCTTCTAATGATGGTATTAGTACCTTGTTGTGCTCATTCCATTGGGGGAAGGAAGACCAAGAAAGATATGCCATTTTTGGTAATAAATATTATAAGACATACCCTTGAATATCTTTTTGCAATATTTCTTTGTCTTTACTTGGAATTATTTATAAGCTGCAATATATACATAAGATACAATATACATACTACAAGAAAATATATAAGAGAATATATATACATAAGATACAATATATATACTACAAGAAAATATATAAGAGAATATATATACATAACATACAATATATACTACAAGAAAATATATAAGTAATAAGTTATAATATATATACATAAGATACAATATATATACTACAAGACAACCCAAATGGAACATTAAAAGCAGTCCTATAAGTATGCTCTTTAAATATTTGAATTTGCCAATAACCAGATTTTAAATCAAATTTTGAAAATATATTGGCGTCATATAATCTGGATAGCAAGTCCCTTTTATTAGGGATAGGATACCTAATCCATTTTAGATGTTTATTTAATGGTTTATAATTTATGACTAAGCGAGGAATACCTCGTTCCTTCTCTGCCGCATTATTAACATAAAAGGCAGAACATGACCAAGGAGATTTTGAGGGTTTTATCAAACCCTTTTGTAACAAACTATCAATCTCGTTTTTGCAGAATTCAACTAGCTCAGCATTCATCTGGCAAGGTCGAGATTTAGTAGGAATATCATCCTCAGAGAAGGTTTCTTCGTATGGAAGAGTTACAATATGCCTTTTCCTGTTCCAAAAGGCACTAGGGTGATCGGCGCAAACATCAACGGCCATTTTTTCAGCAATTAATTTAATCTTCTGCTGAACTTTTGCAGATTGTATAGTATCAAATATATTCATACTAAGAATTTCTAATTGTAGTGAATCAACATGCCTTTGTTTCATATTAATCAAGGCATTAATATCTCTAGTTACAGGATCTGTAACAAAGGAATAGCTTATCTTTTTATTTTGATAGCTTAGTTTGTAAATCGAGTTCAAGAATTAATAAAAGTTTTGAAGTTCATCTTCAGGGCCTTGCTTCTCGGCCTACAAGGTACATATTTATTCTTCTTTTAAGTATTTTTAGTATCTCTCCCTAGCCGTGACTATGTCCGGCTAAACGGATTCATATCTATGTTGAAGCACTAATTTCTCTTGCATATTAACCATGAAGAATCCAGACTCTTTCAAAATATAAAGAAATTGTAATATAGTTTCTTGATTTGGTTCCAAGATGGTGGTACAGTCGGTTCTGGTACTACTCTTATTGGCTTTGCCTTAGTGGCTACGTCTAGCCAGCTGTGACATTAAAGCCCGCTGAAGTTGTCAAAAGGGCTACCTCTTTCACAGTTAGAACTGCTAGACACATGGGCTCAGTAAGAGTATGTATCGGGCTTAGACAGGCCCCTTGCTTGGGTAAAAGGATATAGATCCTTCCATACAGTCATTAAACTATAATAGAATTTCCGTATATTTCGAATCCTTATTGGTCGTGCGGACTACCGCCAACCTTTAAAGTGTACTAAAGCAGCTAGATCTGGATGGCCGTGCGGACTACCGCCCGCCTACCTAGATCCTGGTGTAAAATGGTATCAGAGCCTAGGAATTTTTCATGGTAATTGTGTAATAGATATGAAAGATTCAACATAGATATGAAGCTTTTGGAATGGATCTGGGAGAAACAAGTACTAAAAGTACTAGACTTGAAGAGGTAGATATACCTCAAAACCTTGATTTGTTAAATAAATGGACAATTCCTAAAGTTTCTATAAAAACCATTTATGATTATGGTTGGTTTGATAAACTTTCTTCTAAACAATTGATAAAAACGACTGAACAGTCTTTAGCATTAAATTCATCTGAACAGACTATTCGTTTGTTAAACAAACATGATATAGATTTATACAAGCATCATTACCATTATGTGCATATTGGTATGGTTCAAATTGCTTTTAAACCTTTAACCCTTAAAGGGTTACCAGAGACCTTCTTAGCAGCTCTTAGAGATGCTAGAAATCTGAATTTCAGACAGTCTCTAATGGGTTCGATAGAATCTACAGTGGCCTATGGTCCAGTATATTTTAATACTCAACCCAATTTGCAACTATCTCTTTCTGATGTTAATATTCTTGATGCTTTAACTTTAAATGTGAAAACGCATGGTTATAATTATGCGCCTGGTTCTGAACTTATATGTCTGTCCTATAGGATTTATTTCAAATTATTATCTACTTTAAATCCTAAATGTAAGTTATACGATACTTCGGATCAGACCATACTGGTCGAAACCAATTTTGCAAAGTCCAAGGTCACCACTAGGAGACCTATCAGATGGGAGGAAATTAATTTTCCGACTACATGGACTTTAAATTCTGTTATATCCCCAAGTCAGATTACTAACGACTTGTCAAATACTGAATTTTCGCATGTCACTCAAAATCCGGATGGTAGGATTTGTATTCAATTTGATGATAAGTCTACTATTTATAATAGACATTCTTTTTCTAATCACAGACTTCTACCTGCTATGCAACATATTTCCCCTGTTGAACCAGTTTACGGTCCAGCTCGCAATCGTGCGGCTTCTTTACACACTATTGCTAGCGATAAGCCTGATTCCAAGGTTAAGAGGGTTGAAAGGGTTAAGATTAACCCTCAAACAAATATTGTTCAAGATAATGACAATATTTCAGATAAGGATATTCCTTCTCTATCCGAGATGGATTTCGACCCCAATAATATTTAATGATTCCACACCAAATTGATTTTAGCCCAGGTTCTCGGGCCCGTATTTATATTCAAAAAGAATTTTTTAGTGAAAAATGGAACCAGTTTAAAACATGGTTTTTTGATACTTATAGTAAAGAGGATTTGAATAATATATCTCAAGAATTTTATGAAACTTGTGCCTTACATAATCAAATTATGTATTTTGTTCCTTGGTTTATAACAACTTATTTACCTCTTTATATAAAGGTATTAGAAAGATCTTATAAAGACGGGAGTGGTAATATTACTAAAGCAATTTATCCGCCTCAGGCTCCCTTTATTTTACCTAATAATACTGGTATTACTTTCACTGCCTTTCAAAAATTTATTGATGATAATGTGGCAGCTATTAGTATTGCAGAAATTAATAAATTGATTTCTCAAAACAATTATTTGGGTTTATATGTTAAAAATTTTAGGAGAACATATTGGTTCTCTTGATAAAAAACTTGATGATTTGACTATTTTAATAAAAGAAATGGGTACTAAGAAAGGACCAACTGATATTGCCTCCACTTCAGGAAGTAAAACAGTTGATCAAAACATTCTTACTCATATTCAAAGACCTCCTGAGATTCAGGATTTTAAATTTAAATCTCTTGATGACTTAGCTCAGCTTTTAGATAAAAAGCTTTCTGGTTTAAATATTAGACCTATTGATTTATCAAAAAACTTTGCTGATAAAATGGAGACCGTTTCTGATTATAAAACTGAGACTTGGTCAGAGTTTAATAAACTCAAAGGGATTGTTAAACAAAATCATAGGTATGCTGATAAACCAAGAATGCAGACCTATTATTATCCTCGTCCTACTCCTCAAGATGTGTTGATTGAGGAACGAGATTGGAATCAGACTAATACGTCTTATAACGGTTCCGAAATTTATGAATGGAATCTTGATGGTCTAACTGATAGACAATTAACCATTCTCGTACACAGAATGCTCATGTATTCGACTATCTGTAAAAGTGTTAAAAATACAGATAGAACCATTTGCAAAATGATTATTGCAGGATTTACTGGCCAACTTCGTGGCTGGTGGGATAATCATTTATCTGTAGAAGAAAAGGCGTTCGTTATAAATGCTACGGCAACCGACGAAGGTGTTGATAACATAGGTATGGCTCTAGTAGTGGGTAGAGAAGATGCAGTTTATACTCTTATCCTTACAATTTTAGAGCATTTCAACGGTAGATTTACCTCAAACCATCAGACCGTCCGAACTTTACTTGCTAAAGAGGAAGACAATGACGATATCAAGTCATATGAAAAGTTACCAAAAAGAGAAATGATATTTCTCCTTGAAAACTCTGAGATTCAGAGAAAAGAAGAACCGTGGAAAATATTTCAGAGATATCTGATTAATGGATTATACTATCCGGGTGAATCATATAAAACCCGCACCTATTATGAAACTATCCTGATCAGTACAGGTAGTGCAGAATTCCAGCACTTTTCGGGTTATAACACAAATGAAAATGTTTATAACTTTTCAAAAGTCATTATCAAACAGATTATATCTGTTGAAGAATGGGGTATTTCCACAATGAAAGAAAGGCAGATAAGCCTTAATAAATCACCAATGAATTTCACTTATTGGGATTATATTCAAGCATTTGATAGAGTGCTTTATTATAACAATGAAAGACATAAGCATACTTGGTTTATCAAGGTATGCGCCAAGGTATTTACAGGACCTATCCCTAACTGGTTTTTAAACTGGTGGTCATACCACGGTCCTACTACCAAAATTTTGCCTGAACCATTCCTGAAAATTATACAAAGAATGGACAAAAGCCTCTCCGTTCTTAACAGATTTATATCACGCAGATCATATCTGCTATCTAGAAAAAATTGATCAGATTTACTTCTTTATTGAATTTTCTATCCCCTGGATCCATAAATGGACCCCGGAAATGGGTTATACGGAAGAACAAATCCCTTGTTTATATAGGGTATTCTACAACAATTTTTGGGACAAATTGATGAAAACTGATCCCAAAACAAAGACGTTATACGGCCAAGAATTATTAGATTCTATAAAAACACAAATTCATTTATATGTGACAGCCCCTCAAAAAAGGATAGTAGAAGAAAGCACTGTTAAACATATTGCTCGGAGAATATCAATCCAAGATGGAGATAAAATGGATTTGATAAATCAATACTTAGAAGGGTTGAAAAGAAATCTGCTCCAATCACTAGATCAGTGTGAAAAATCAGACACTTCAATGAGAAGTGAGACGAGTGGTGATGACCTCGTAGAAGATACTCAACCTATACAGCCAGAAATGATATTATCTGACAGAGAAATTGACAAGGTGGAAGAATTCCTCCAACAGATGCAAAATATGGACAAAAAGAAGACTTGACAGCTTATCAGCCGCCAGGACCCACTTAAACAGTAGATACACTGTTCATCAACAGTAGAAACACTGTTTATCTACAGTAAAAACACTGTGTAGGGACCCAGATGTGGGACCCATTTTACTATTCAAGATTCTTTTTTTTTGTTATTTAAGAATGCTTCTTCATTTGAAGAAGAAGAAGGCCGGAACCCCCTCTCTCTCTACTTTCTCTCTCCTCTCTCTCTCTCAACCAACCCCCTTTGTAAACACTTAGTTCATAGCTTAGTTTGTAAATCGAGTTCAAGAATTAATAAAGTTTTGAAGTTCATCTTCAGGGCCTTGCTTCTCGGCCTACAAGGTACATATTTATTCTTCTTTTAAGTATTTTTAGTATCTCTCCCTAGCCGTGACTATGTCCGGCTAAACGGATTCATATCTATGTTGAAGCACTAATTTCTCTTGCATATTAACCATGAAGAATCCAGACTCTTTCAAAATATAAAGAAATTGTAATATAGTTTCTTGATTTGGTTCCAAGATGGTGGTACAGTCAGTTCTGGTACTACTCTTATTGGCTTTGCCTTAGTGGCTACGTCTAGCCAGCTGTGACATTAAAGCCCGCTGAAGTTGTCGAAAGGGCTACCTCTTTCACAGTAAGAACTGCTAGACACATGGGCTCAGTAAGAGTATGTATCGGGCTTAGACAGGCCCCTTGCTTGGGTAAAAGGATATAGATCCTTCCATACAGTCATTAAACTATAATAGAATTTCCGTATATTTCGAATCCTTATTGGTCGTGCGGACTACCGCCAACCTTTAAAGTGTACTAAAGCAGCTAGATCTGGATGGCCGTGCGGACTACCGCCCGCCTACCTAGATCCTGGTGTAAAATGGTATCAGAGCCTTGTAATATAGTTTCTTGATTTGGTTCCAAGATGGTGGTACAGTCGGTTCTGGTACTACTCTTATTGGCTTTGCCTTAGTGGCTACGTCTAGCCAGCTGTGACATTAAAGCCCGCTGAAGTTGTCGAAAGGGCTACCTCTTTCACAGTTAGAACTGCTAGACACATGGGCTCAGTAAGAGTATGTATCGGGCTTAGACAGGCCCCTTGCTTGGGTAAAAGGATATAGATCCTTCCATACAGTCATTAAACTATAATAGAATTTCCGTATATTTCGAATCCTTATTGGTCGTGCGGACTACCGCCAACCTTTAAAGTGTACTAAAGCAGCTAGATCTGGATGGCCGTGCGGACTACCGCCCGCCTACCTAGATCCTGGTGTAAAATGGTATCAGAGCCTAGGAATTTTTCATGGTAATTGTGTAATAGATATGAAAGATTCAACATAGATATGAAGCTTTTGGAATGGATCTGGGAGAAACAAGTACTAAAAGTACTAGACTTGAAGAGGTAGATATACCTCAAAACCTTGATTTGTTAAATAAATGGACAATTCCTAAAGTTTCTATAAAAACCATTTATGATTATGGTTGGTTTGATAAACTTTCTTCTAAACAATTGATAAAAACGACTGAACAGTCTTTAGCATTAAATTCATCTGAACAGACTATTCGTTTGTTAAACAAACATGATATAGATTTATACAAGCATCATTACCATTATGTGCATATTGGTATGGTTCAAATTGCTTTTAAACCTTTAACCCTTAAAGGGTTACCAGAGACCTTCTTAGCAGCTCTTAGAGATGCTAGAAATCTGAATTTCAGACAGTCTCTAATGGGTTCGATAGAATCTACAGTGGCCTATGGTCCTGTATATTTTAATACTCAACCCAATTTGCAACTATCTCTTTCTGATGTTAATATTCTTGATGCTTTAACTTTAAATGTGAAAACGCATAGTTATAATTATGCGTCTGGTTCTGAACTTATATGTCTGTCCTATAGGATTTATTTCAAATTATTATCTACTTTAAATCCTAAATGTAAGTTATACGATACTTCGGATCAGACCATACTGGTCGAAACCAATTTTGCAAAGTCCAAGGTCACCACTAGGAGACCTATCAGATGGGAGGAAATTAATTTTCCGACTACATGGACTTTAAATTCTGTTATATCCCCAAGTCAGATTACTAACGACTTGTCAAATACTGAATTTTCGCATGTCACTCAAAATCCGGATGGTAGGATTTATATTCAATTTGATGATAAGTCTACTATTTATAATAGACATTCTTTTTCTAATCACAGACTTCTACCTGTTATGCAACATATTTCCCCTGTTGAACCAGTTTACGGTCCAGCTCGCAATCGTGCGGCTTCTTTACACACTATTGCTAGCGATAAGCCTGATTCCAAGGTTAAGAGGGTTGAAAGGGTTAAGATTAACCCTCAAACAAATATTGTTCAAGATAATGACAGTATTTCAGATAAGGATATTGCTTCTCTATCCGAGATGGATTTCGACCCCAATAATATTTAATGATTCCACACCAAATTGATTTTAGCCCAGGTTCTCGGGCCCGTATTTATATTCAAAAAGAATTTTTTAGTGAAAAATGGAACCAGTTTAAAACATGGTGCAACCGACGAAGGTGTTGATAACATAGGTATGGCTCTAGTAGTGGGTAGAGAAGATGCAGTTTATACTCTTATCCTTACAATTTTAGAGCATTTCAACGGTAGATTTACCTCAAACCATCAGACCGTCCGAACTTTACTTAATGGACTTAGATGTAAGACCCTTAGTGAGTTTAGATGGTATAAAGATACTTTTATGAGTAGAGTTATGGAACTACCCGAGAATAGATATGAGCACTGGAAAGCCAAGTTTATAGACGGCCTCCCTTCCTTATTTGCTGAAAGAGTAAGGAATGTGTTAAAAGGTAGTTGCGGAGAGATTCTGTATAATAATTATACCTATGGTAAGCTTATAGGTGTTTGTACAGAAGAAGGTCTAAAATTATGTAATGAGCTAAGACTTTCTAGACAGCTTAAGATAGATAAGCTTAAAGAAAGGTCCCAAGTAGGTGACTTTTGTACCCAGTTTGGTTTACCCGGAACTTCCACTCAAAATAGGAAGAAGAAAACCAAATATCATAGGTACCCTAACCCGGATAGCCCGTATAAGAAAAAGAGGTCTAGATATAGGCCTAAGGAAGAACGTGATACTAGAAAAGCGAACAGGAAATCTACTCGATTTGCGAAGAATAGATCCAAACGTGATCTCGCTGATATTAAGTGTTATAAGTGTGGAAAGTTTGGTCATATTTCTCCAAACTGCAAGCTTCAAAAGCTAAAAACCTTAGAACTCGATGATGAGTTACACGATAAGGTTTATGGCTTGTTATACACTTCGGGATCAGAATCTGACTATTACTCAGAGACTGAATCTGAAGCTGAAGTTGAGTTAATTGATTTTTCTGATAATAATAAAAATGTTGATACTGCTTGCACTGCTTGCAAAGGTGATATTTGTGCTTGTGATAGTGACGAATTTTATAAATTGAAATCACAATTTGATGATCTTAATATAAAAACTATTACATCTGACAATGTAATAGAACTTTTAAAAGAAGTTACTGATGAAAAACTTCGTGAAAAAATTATTACTTTAGCTGCAAGTTCAAGTTCTAGTAGTTCAAAAACTGTTGAAAAATACAAAAACGAATTTGAACACTTTGCACCATATTCTTTATCTGAAATAAATAGAAGACTTCAAAAGTCCAGTACTCCTAGTCGAGATACTTCTTTTGATGATTTAAAAGAAGAAATCGAAAATTTGAAAAGAGATATTAAGTCTCTTAAGCAAAATCAAATGATTTGCGATCACCGGATTACTCAAATTGAGAAAAATAATTCTCTACCTGAATCTTCGACTAAAGGATTTTCTGATTTTTCTAATGATAAAGGAAAAGAAATTTCTGATGAAAAATCTGATTTATTTTTAGGTATGATGCAAATTGTTACTGCACACAAATGGTATATTAAATGTACTATTTTAATTGATAATAATTTTTCTATAACTGATATAGCTATGATTGATAGTGGTGCAGATGTAAGCTGCATTCAGGAAGGATTGATTCCTACTAGATATTTTCAAAAGACTACTCATTTGGTGAAATCCGCTTCTGGTCATGCTTTAGATATAGAGTACAAATTGCCTAATACTCATATTTGCCAGAATAAAGTCTGTATTCCACATTTCTTCTTTTTGGTAAAAAACCAGTTATACCCTCCAATCATACTTGGAACACCTTTTATTAATGCTATTTATCCGTTTAATAATATAGATAAACATGGTTTTTCTGCTACTTATCAAGATAAAAAGATAAGCTATTCCTTTGTTACAGATCCCGTAACTAGAGATATTAATGCCTTGATTAATATGAAACAAAGGCATGTTGATTCACTACAATTAGAAATTCTTAGTATGAATATATTCGATACTATACAATCTGCAAAAGTCCAGCAGAAGATTAAATTAATTGCTGAAAAAATGGCCGTTGATGTTTGCGCCGATCACCCTAGTGCCTTTTGGAACAGGAAAAGGCATATTGTAACTCTTCCATACGAAGAAACCTTCTCTGAGGATGATATTCCTACTAAATCTCGACCTTGCCAGATGAATGCTGAGCTAGTTGAATTCTGCAAAAACGAGATTGATAGTTTGTTACAAAAGGGTTTGATAAAACCCTCAAAATCTCCTTGGTCATGTTCTGCCTTTTATGTTAATAATGCGGCAGAGAAGGAACGAGGTATTCCTCGCTTAGTCATAAATTATAAACCATTAAATAAACATCTAAAATGGATTAGGTATCCTATCCCTAATAAAAGGGACTTGCTATCCAGATTATATGACGCCAATATATTTTCAAAATTTGATTTAAAATCTGGTTATTGGCAAATTCAAATATTTAAAGAGCATACTTATAGGACTGCTTTTAATGTTCCATTTGGGCAATATGAATGGAATGTTATGCCATTTGGTTTGAAAAATGCCCCTTCTGAATTTCAAAAAATTATGAATGATATTTTTAACCCATATTTGGATTTTATCATCGTTTATATTGACGACATATTGGTATTTTCTAAAACTCTGGAGATGCATATTAAGCATCTTGATATTTTCAAGAAAATTGTTATACAAAACGGTTTAGTAATCTCTAAGCCCAAGATGAGTCTATTCCAAACAAATGTTCGTTTTCTAGGTCATAATATTTGCCAGGGAAAAATTACCCCAATACAAAGATCTATTGATTTTGCCTCAAAATTTCCTGATGTTATCACTGACAGGACTCAATTACAAAGATTTTTGGGAAGTCTGAATTATATATTCCCCTTTTTATAAAAGTTTGTCACGAGATCTAGCCCCTCTATACGATCGGCTAAAGAAAGATCATAAACACCCTTGGACTAACCAACATACTAAGTTAGTCAAAAGTATTAAAGGGCGTGTTAAATCTTTACCATGTTTAACCCTTGCCAATCCTACTTGGCAAAAGATTATCGAGACAGATGCGTCTAATGTTGGATATGGAGGGATTTTGAAACAAGTAAATCCCAATAATAAGAGTGAATACTTAATAAGATTTCACTCTGGTAAATGGACCGAAGCCCAAAAGAAATACGCTACTGTGGCGCATGAAATGTTAACAATTGTTAAGTGTGTATTAAAATTTCAAGACGACTTATACAACCAAAAGTTTTTGATAAAAACTGATGCTCAATCGGTTAAATACATGTTTGACAAAGATTTTAAGCACGATGCTTCAAAATTAATATTTGCTAGATGGCAGGCTCAGCTAGCACCTTTCGATTTTGAAATACAATACAAAAAAGGAATTGATAATTCCCTTCCGGATTTTCTATCCCGGGAATATTTAGAATAGATTATGAATTATTATACCATGTTTTTTGATGATAAGGTACTGATCACTATTCTTAAAGTGATTAAATTAAATAGAGACTTACAAGAAGTTATACTTGATATTATTATGGCTGACATTATTCAAACAAGGGAAGAAGAACACTATAATTTTCAAGAAGTTATTGATATTCTTCAGTTAATTGAAAATGTGTGTCCCTTCGGTCAAGATGATATCAGCACTAGAATTATGCTATCCTTTTTAATTAATAATGATTTGCAATCACTTTTTAATTAATAATGATTTGCAATTTCCGCAGAATGGACCCTTCATGGGTCACCCGGGGCAGAGGTAGGGGAAGATCTTCCCCTAGTAGGACCTATTCTCAGGGATCGTCATACGGATCCTCATCAACCTCTCCAGTAATACAAAGAGGAAAAAAGAGTTTGATAAACTCAAAGGTGCCGCATACAGGAGAATCCTCAGGACATTCTATACATCTGGAAGATATTCCAGAAGACAGTCCGTTATACGGACATCTGCAGGCTTATTTAGCATCCAAAAAGCAAAGTGATACTTTTGCTTCAATTGCTAAAGAGGAAGACAATGACGATATCAAGTCATATGAAAAGTTACCAAAAAGAGAAATGATATTTCTCCTTGAAAACTCTGAGATTCAGAGAAAAGAAGAACCGTGGAAAATATTTCAGAGATATCTGATTAATGGATTATACTATCCGGGTGAATCATATAAAACCCGCACCTATTATGAAACTATCCTGATCAGTACAGGTAGTGCAGAATTCCAGCACTTTTCGGGTTATAACACAAATGAAAATGTTTATAACTTTTCAAAAGTCATTATCAAACAGATTATATCTGTTGAAGAATGGGGTATTTCCACAATGAAAGAAAGGCAGATAAGCCTTAATAAATCACCAATGAATTTCACTTATTGGGATTATATTCAAGCATTTGATAGAGTGCTTTATTATAACAATGAAAGACATAAGCATACTTGGTTTATCAAGGTATGCGCCAAGGTATTTACAGGACCTATCCCTAACTGGTTTTTAAACTGGTGGTCATACCACGGTCCTACTACCAAAATTTTGCCTGAACCATTCCTGAAAATTATACAAAGAATGGACAAAAGCCTCTCCGTTCTTAACAGATTTATATCACGCAGATCATATCTGCTATCTAGAAAAAATTGATCAGATTTACTTCTTTATTGAATTTTCTATCCCCTGGATCCATAAATGGACCCCGGAAATGGGTTATACGGAAGAACAAATCCCTTGTTTATATAGGGTATTCTACAACAATTTTTGGGACAAATTGATGAAAACTGATCCCAAAACAAAGACGTTATACGGCCAAGAATTATTAGATTCTATAAAAACACAAATTCATTTATATGTGACAGCCCCTCAAAAAAGGATAGTAGAAGAAAGCACTGTTAAACATATTGCTCGGAGAATATCAATCCAAGATGGAGATAAAATGGATTTGATAAATCAATACTTAGAAGGGTTGAAAAGAAATCTGCTCCAATCACTAGATCAGTGTGAAAAATCAGACACTTCAATGAGAAGTGAGACGAGTGGTGATGACCTCGTAGAAGATACTCAACCTATACAGCCAGAAATGATATTATCTGACAGAGAAATTGACAAGGTGGAAGAATTCCTCCAACAGATGCAAAATATGGACAAAAAGAAGACTTGACAGCTTATCAGCCGCCAGGACCCACTTAAACAGTAGATACACTGTTCATCAACAGTAGAAACACTGTTTATCTACAGTAAAAACACTGTGTAGGGACCCAGATGTGGGACCCATTTTACTATTCAAGATTCTTTTTTTTTGTTATTTAAGAATGCTTCTTCATTTGAAGAAGAAGAAGGCCGGAACCCCCCTCTCTCTCGACTTCTCTCTCCTCTCTCTCTCTCAACCAACCCCCTTTGTAAACACTTAGTTCATAGCTTAGTTTGTAAATCGAGTTCAAGAATTAATAAAGTTTTGAAGTTCATCTTCAGGGCCTTGCTTCTCGGCCTACAAGGTACATATTTATTCTTCTTTTAAGTATTTTTAGTATCTCTCCCTAGCCGTGACTATGTCCGGCTAAACGGATTCATATCTATGTTGAAGCACTAATTTCTCTTGCATATTAACCATGAAGAATCCAGACTCTTTCAAAATATAAAGAAATTGTAATATAGTTTCTTGATTTGGTTCCAAGATGGTGGTACAGTCAGTTCTGGTACTACTCTTATTGGCTTTGCCTTAGTGGCTACGTCTAGCCAGCTGTGACATTAAAGCCCGCTGAAGTTGTCGAAAGGGCTACCTCTTTCACAGTAAGAACTGCTAGACACATGGGCTCAGTAAGAGTATGTATCGGGCTTAGACAGGCCCCTTGCTTGGGTAAAAGGATATAGATCCTTCCATACAGTCATTAAACTATAATAGAATTTCCGTATATTTCGAATCCTTATTGGTCGTGCGGACTACCGCCAACCTTTAAAGTGTACTAAAGCAGCTAGATCTGGATGGCCGTGCGGACTACCGCCCGCCTACCTAGATCCTGGTGTAAAATGGTATCAGAGCCTTGTAATATAGTTTCTTGATTTGGTTCCAAGATGGTGGTACAGTCGGTTCTGGTACTACTCTTATTGGCTTTGCCTTAGTGGCTACGTCTAGCCAGCTGTGACATTAAAGCCCGCTGAAGTTGTCGAAAGGGCTACCTCTTTCACAGTTAGAACTGCTAGACACATGGGCTCAGTAAGAGTATGTATCGGGCTTAGACAGGCCCCTTGCTTGGGTAAAAGGATATAGATCCTTCCATACAGTCATTAAACTATAATAGAATTTCCGTATATTTCGAATCCTTATTGGTCGTGCGGACTACCGCCAACCTTTAAAGTGTACTAAAGCAGCTAGATCTGGATGGCCGTGCGGACTACCGCCCGCCTACCTAGATCCTGGTGTAAAATGGTATCAGAGCCTAGGAATTTTTCATGGTAATTGTGTAATAGATATGAAAGATTCAACATAGATATGAAGCTTTTGGAATGGATCTGGGAGAAACAAGTACTAAAAGTACTAGACTTGAAGAGGTAGATATACCTCAAAACCTTGATTTGTTAAATAAATGGACAATTCCTAAAGTTTCTATAAAAACCATTTATGATTATGGTTGGTTTGATAAACTTTCTTCTAAACAATTGATAAAAACGACTGAACAGTCTTTAGCATTAAATTCATCTGAACAGACTATTCGTTTGTTAAACAAACATGATATAGATTTATACAAGCATCATTACCATTATGTGCATATTGGTATGGTTCAAATTGCTTTTAAACCTTTAACCCTTAAAGGGTTACCAGAGACCTTCTTAGCAGCTCTTAGAGATGCTAGAAATCTGAATTTCAGACAGTCTCTAATGGGTTCGATAGAATCTACAGTGGCCTATGGTCCTGTATATTTTAATACTCAACCCAATTTGCAACTATCTCTTTCTGATGTTAATATTCTTGATGCTTTAACTTTAAATGTGAAAACGCATAGTTATAATTATACGTCTGGTTCTGAACTTATATGTCTGTCCTATAGGATTTATTTCAAATTATTATCTACTTTAAATCCTAAATGTAAGTTATACGATACTTCGGATCAGACCATACTGGTCGAAACCAATTTTGCAAAGTCCAAGGTCACCACTAGGAGACCTATCAGATGGGAGGAAATTAATTTTCCGACTACATGGACTTTAAATTCTGTTATATCCCCAAGTCAGATTACTAACGACTTGTCAAATACTGAATTTTCGCATGTCACTCAAAATCCGGATGGTAGGATTTATATTCAATTTGATGATAAGTCTACTATTTATAATAGACATTCTTTTTCTAATCACAGACTTCTACCTGTTATGCAACATATTTCCCCTGTTGAACCAGTTTACGGTCCAGCTCGCAATCGTGCGGCTTCTTTACACACTATTGCTAGCGATAAGCCTGATTCCAAGGTTAAGAGGGTTGAAAGGGTTAAGATTAACCCTCAAACAAATATTGTTCAAGATAATGACAGTATTTCAGATAAGGATATTGCTTCTCTATCCGAGATGGATTTCGACCCCAATAATATTTAATGATTCCACACCAAATTGATTTTAGCCCAGGTTCTCGGGCCCGTATTTATATTCAAAAAGAATTTT
This sequence comes from Nicotiana sylvestris, assembly GCF_000393655.2. Taxonomy (NCBI): domain Eukaryota; kingdom Viridiplantae; phylum Streptophyta; class Magnoliopsida; order Solanales; family Solanaceae; genus Nicotiana; species Nicotiana sylvestris. Next base: position 218,229,948 of record NC_091064.1, read on the forward strand.
TTAGTGAAAAATGGAACCAGTTTAAAACATGGTGCAACCGACGAAGGTGTTGATAACATAGGTATGGCTCTAGTAGTGGGTAGAGAAGATGCAGTTTATACTCTTATCCTTACAATTTTAGAGCATTTCAACGGTAGATTTACCTCAAACCATCAGACCGTCCGAACTTTACTTAATGGACTTAGATGTAAGACCCTTAGTGAGTTTAGATGGTATAAAGATACTTTTATGAGTAGAGTTATGGAACTACCCGAGAATAGATATGAGCACTGGAAAGCCAAGTTTATAGACGGCCTCCCTTCCTTATTTGCTGAAAGAGTAAGGAATGTGTTAAAAGGTAGTTGCGGAGAGATTCTGTATAATAATTATACCTATGGTAAGCTTATAGGTGTTTGTACAGAAGAAGGTCTAAAATTATGTAATGAGCTAAGACTTTCTAGACAGCTTAAGATAGATAAGCTTAAAGAAAGGTCCCAAGTAGGTGACTTTTGTACCCAGTTTGGTTTACCCGGAACTTCCACTCAAAATAGGAAGAAGAAAACCAAATATCATAGGTACCCTAACCCGGATAGCCCGTATAAGAAAAAGAGGTCTAGATATAGGCCTAAGGAAGAACGTGATACTAGAAAAGCGAACAGGAAATCTACTCGATTTGCGAAGAATAGATCCAAACGTGATCTCGCTGATATTAAGTGTTATAAGTGTGGAAAGTTTGGTCATATTTCTCCAAACTGCAAGCTTCAAAAGCTAAAAACCTTAGAACTCGATGATGAGTTACACGATAAGGTTTATGGCTTGTTATACACTTCGGGATCAGAATCTGACTATTACTCAGAGACTGAATCTGAAGCTGAAGTTGAGTTAATTGATTTTTCTGATAATAATAAAAATGTTGATACTGCTTGCACTGCTTGCAAAGGTGATATTTGTGCTTGTGATAGTGACGAATTTTATAAATTGAAATCACAATTTGATGATCTTAATATAAAAACTATTACATCTGACAATGTAATAGAACTTTTAAAAGAAGTTACTGATGAAAAACTTCGTGAAAAAATTATTACTTTAGCTGCAAGTTCAAGTTCTAGTAGTTCAAAAACTGTTGAAAAATACAAAAACGAATTTGAACACTTTGCACCATATTCTTTATCTGAAATAAATAGAAGACTTCAAAAGTCCAGTACTCCTAGTCGAGATACTTCTTTTGATGATTTAAAAGAAGAAATCGAAAATTTGAAAAGAGATATTAAGTCTCTTAAGCAAAATCAAATGATTTGCGATCACCGGATTACTCAAATTGAGAAAAATAATTCTCTACCTGAATCTTCGACTAAAGGATTTTCTGATTTTTCTAATGATAAAGGAAAAGAAATTTCTGATGAAAAATCTGATTTATTTTTAGGTATGATGCAAATTGTTACTGCACACAAATGGTATATTAAATGTACTATTTTAATTGATAATAATTTTTCTATAACTGATATAGCTATGATTGATAGTGGTGCAGATGTAAGCTGCATTCAGGAAGGATTGATTCCTACTAGATATTTTCAAAAGACTACTCATTTGGTGAAATCCGCTTCTGGTCATGCTTTAGATATAGAGTACAAATTGCCTAATACTCATATTTGCCAGAATAAAGTCTGTATTCCACATTTCTTCTTTTTGGTAAAAAACCAGTTATACCCTCCAATCATACTTGGAACACCTTTTATTAATGCTATTTATCCGTTTAATAATATAGATAAACATGGTTTTTCTGCTACTTATCAAGATAAAAAGATAAGCTATTCCTTTGTTACAGATCCCGTAACTAGAGATATTAATGCCTTGATTAATATGAAACAAAGGCATGTTGATTCACTACAATTAGAAATTCTTAGTATGAATATATTCGATACTATACAATCTGCAAAAGTCCAGCAGAAGATTAAATTAATTGCTGAAAAAATGGCCGTTGATGTTTGCGCCGATCACCCTAGTGCCTTTTGGAACAGGAAAAGGCATATTGTAACTCTTCCATACGAAGAAACCTTCTCTGAGGATGATATTCCTACTAAATCTCGACCTTGCCAGATGAATGCTGAGCTAGTTGAATTCTGCAAAAACGAGATTGATAGTTTGTTACAAAAGGGTTTGATAAAACCCTCAAAATCTCCTTGGTCATGTTCTGCCTTTTATGTTAATAATGCGGCAGAGAAGGAACGAGGTATTCCTCGCTTAGTCATAAATTATAAACCATTAAATAAACATCTAAAATGGATTAGGTATCCTATCCCTAATAAAAGGGACTTGCTATCCAGATTATATGACGCCAATATATTTTCAAAATTTGATTTAAAATCTGGTTATTGGCAAATTCAAATATTTAAAGAGCATACTTATAGGACTGCTTTTAATGTTCCATTTGGGCAATATGAATGGAATGTTATGCCATTTGGTTTGAAAAATGCCCCTTCTGAATTTCAAAAAATTATGAATGATATTTTTAACCCATATTTGGATTTTATCATCGTTTATATTGACGACATATTGGTATTTTCTAAAACTCTGGAGATGCATATTAAGCATCTTGATATTTTCAAGAAAATTGTTATACAAAACGGTTTAGTAATCTCTAAGCCCAAGATGAGTCTATTCCAAACAAATGTTCGTTTTCTAGGTCATAATATTTGCCAGGGAAAAATTACCCCAATACAAAGATCTATTGATTTTGCCTCAAAATTTCCTGATGTTATCACTGACAGGACTCAATTACAAAGATTTTTGGGAAGTCTGAATTATATATTCCCCTTTTTATAAAAGTTTGTCACGAGATCTAGCCCCTCTATACGATCGGCTAAAGAAAGATCATAAACACCCTTGGACTAACCAACATACTAAGTTAGTCAAAAGTATTAAAGGGCGTGTTAAATCTTTACCATGTTTAACCCTTGCCAATCCTACTTGGCAAAAGATTATCGAGACAGATGCGTCTAATGTTGGATATGGAGGGATTTTGAAACAAGTAAATCCCAATAATAAGAGTGAATACTTAATAAGATTTCACTCTGGTAAATGGACCGAAGCCCAAAAGAAATACGCTACTGTGGCGCATGAAATGTTAACAATTGTTAAGTGTGTATTAAAATTTCAAGACGACTTATACAACCAAAAGTTTTTGATAAAAACTGATGCTCAATCGGTTAAATACATGTTTGACAAAGATTTTAAGCACGATGCTTCAAAATTAATATTTGCTAGATGGCAGGCTCAGCTAGCACCTTTCGATTTTGAAATACAATACAAAAAAGGAATTGATAATTCCCTTCCGGATTTTCTATCCCGGGAATATTTAGAATAGATTATGAATTATTATACCATGTTTTTTGATGATAAGGTACTGATCACTATTCTTAAAGTGATTAAATTAAATAGAGACTTACAAGAAGTTATACTTGATATTATTATGGCTGACATTATTCAAACAAGGGAAGAAGAACACTATAATTTTCAAGAAGTTATTGATATTCTTCAGTTAATTGAAAATGTGTGTCCCTTCGGTCAAGATGATATCAGCACTAGAATTATGCTATCCTTTTTAATTAATAATGATTTGCAATCACTTTTTAATTAATAATGATTTGCAATTTCCGCAGAATGGACCCTTCATGGGTCACCCGGGGCAGAGGTAGGGGAAGATCTTCCCCTAGTAGGACCTATTCTCAGGGATCGTCATACGGATCCTCATCAACCTCTCCAGTAATACAAAGAGGAAAAAAGAGTTTGATAAACTCAAAGGTGCCGCATACAGGAGAATCCTCAGGACATTCTATACATCTGGAAGATATTCCAGAAGACAGTCCGTTATACGGACATCTGCAGGCTTATTTAGCATCCAAAAAGCAAAGTGATACTTTTGCTTCAATTGCTAAAGAGGAAGACAATGACGATATCAAGTCATATGAAAAGTTACCAAAAAGAGAAATGATATTTCTCCTTGAAAACTCTGAGATTCAGAGAAAAGAAGAACCGTGGAAAATATTTCAGAGATATCTGATTAATGGATTATACTATCCGGGTGAATCATATAAAACCCGCACCTATTATGAAACTATCCTGATCAGTACAGGTAGTGCAGAATTCCAGCACTTTTCGGGTTATAACACAAATGAAAATGTTTATAACTTTTCAAAAGTCATTATCAAACAGATTATATCTGTTGAAGAATGGGGTATTTCCACAATGAAAGAAAGGCAGATAAGCCTTAATAAATCACCAATGAATTTCACTTATTGGGATTATATTCAAGCATTTGATAGAGTGCTTTATTATAACAATGAAAGACATAAGCATACTTGGTTTATCAAGGTATGCGCCAAGGTATTTACAGGACCTATCCCTAACTGGTTTTTAAACTGGTGGTCATACCACGGTCCTACTACCAAAATTTTGCCTGAACCATTCCTGAAAATTATACAAAGAATGGACAAAAGCCTCTCCGTTCTTAACAGATTTATATCACGCAGATCATATCTGCTATCTAGAAAAAATTGATCAGATTTACTTCTTTATTGAATTTTCTATCCCCTGGATCCATAAATGGACCCCGGAAATGGGTTATACGGAAGAACAAATCCCTTGTTTATATAGGGTATTCTACAACAATTTTTGGGACAAATTGATGAAAACTGATCCCAAAACAAAGACGTTATACGGCCAAGAATTATTAGATTCTATAAAAACACAAATTCATTTATATGTGACAGCCCCTCAAAAAAGGATAGTAGAAGAAAGCACTGTTAAACATATTGCTCGGAGAATATCAATCCAAGATGGAGATAAAATGGATTTGATAAATCAATACTTAGAAGGGTTGAAAAGAAATCTGCTCCAATCACTAGATCAGTGTGAAAAATCAGACACTTCAATGAGAAGTGAGACGAGTGGTGATGACCTCGTAGAAGATACTCAACCTATACAGCCAGAAATGATATTATCTGACAGAGAAATTGACAAGGTGGAAGAATTCCTCCAACAGATGCAAAATATGGACAAAAAGAAGACTTGACAGCTTATCAGCCGCCAGGACCCACTTAAACAGTAGATACACTGTTCATCAACAGTAGAAACACTGTTTATCTACAGTAAAAACACTGTGTAGGGACCCAGATGTGGGACCCATTTTACTATTCAAGATTCTTTTTTTTTGTTATTTAAGAATGCTTCTTCATTTGAAGAAGAAGAAGGCCGGAACCCCCTCTCTCTCTACTTTCTCTCTCCTCTCTCTCTCTCAACCAACCCCCTTTGTAAACACTTAGTTCATAGCTTAGTTTGTAAATCGAGTTCAAGAATTAATAAAGTTTTGAAGTTCATCTTCAGGGCCTTGCTTCTCGGCCTACAAGGTACATATTTATTCTTCTTTTAAGTATTTTTAGTATCTCTCCCTAGCCGTGACTATGTCCGGCTAAACGGATTCATATCTATGTTGAAGCACTAATTTCTCTTGCATATTAACCATGAAGAATCCAGACTCTTTCAAAATATAAAGAAATTGTAATATAGTTTCTTGATTTGGTTCCAAGATGGTGGTACAGTCAGTTCTGGTACTACTCTTATTGGCTTTGCCTTAGTGGCTACGTCTAGCCAGCTGTGACATTAAAGCCCGCTGAAGTTGTCGAAAGGGCTACCTCTTTCACAGTAAGAACTGCTAGACACATGGGCTCAGTAAGAGTATGTATCGGGCTTAGACAGGCCCCTTGCTTGGGTAAAAGGATATAGATCCTTCCATACAGTCATTAAACTATAATAGAATTTCCGTATATTTCGAATCCTTATTGGTCGTGCGGACTACCGCCAACCTTTAAAGTGTACTAAAGCAGCTAGATCTGGATGGCCGTGCGGACTACCGCCCGCCTACCTAGATCCTGGTGTAAAATGGTATCAGAGCCTTGTAATATAGTTTCTTGATTTGGTTCCAAGATGGTGGTACAGTCGGTTCTGGTACTACTCTTATTGGCTTTGCCTTAGTGGCTACGTCTAGCCAGCTGTGACATTAAAGCCCGCTGAAGTTGTCGAAAGGGCTACCTCTTTCACAGTTAGAACTGCTAGACACATGGGCTCAGTAAGAGTATGTATCGGGCTTAGACAGGCCCCTTGCTTGGGTAAAAGGATATAGATCCTTCCATACAGTCATTAAACTATAATAGAATTTCCGTATATTTCGAATCCTTATTGGTCGTGCGGACTACCGCCAACCTTTAAAGTGTACTAAAGCAGCTAGATCTGGATGGCCGTGCGGACTACCGCCCGCCTACCTAGATCCTGGTGTAAAATGGTATCAGAGCCTAGGAATTTTTCATGGTAATTGTGTAATAGATATGAAAGATTCAACATAGATATGAAGCTTTTGGAATGGATCTGGGAGAAACAAGTACTAAAAGTACTAGACTTGAAGAGGTAGATATACCTCAAAACCTTGATTTGTTAAATAAATGGACAATTCCTAAAGTTTCTATAAAAACCATTTATGATTATGGTTGGTTTGATAAACTTTCTTCTAAACAATTGATAAAAACGACTGAACAGTCTTTAGCATTAAATTCATCTGAACAGACTATTCGTTTGTTAAACAAACATGATATAGATTTATACAAGCATCATTACCATTATGTGCATATTGGTATGGTTCAAATTGCTTTTAAACCTTTAACCCTTAAAGGGTTACCAGAGACCTTCTTAGCAGCTCTTAGAGATGCTAGAAATCTGAATTTCAGACAGTCTCTAATGGGTTCGATAGAATCTACAGTGGCCTATGGTCCTGTATATTTTAATACTCAACCCAATTTGCAACTATCTCTTTCTGATGTTAATATTCTTGATGCTTTAACTTTAAATGTGAAAACGCATAGTTATAATTATGCGTCTGGTTCTGAACTTATATGTCTGTCCTATAGGATTTATTTCAAATTATTATCTACTTTAAATCCTAAATGTAAGTTATACGATACTTCGGATCAGACCATACTGGTCGAAACCAATTTTGCAAAGTCCAAGGTCACCACTAGGAGACCTATCAGATGGGAGGAAATTAATTTTCCGACTACATGGACTTTAAATTCTGTTATATCCCCAAGTCAGATTACTAACGACTTGTCAAATACTGAATTTTCGCATGTCACTCAAAATCCGGATGGTAGGATTTATATTCAATTTGATGATAAGTCTACTATTTATAATAGACATTCTTTTTCTAATCACAGACTTCTACCTGTTATGCAACATATTTCCCCTGTTGAACCAGTTTACGGTCCAGCTCGCAATCGTGCGGCTTCTTTACACACTATTGCTAGCGATAAGCCTGATTCCAAGGTTAAGAGGGTTGAAAGGGTTAAGATTAACCCTCAAACAAATATTGTTCAAGATAATGACAGTATTTCAGATAAGGATATTGCTTCTCTATCCGAGATGGATTTCGACCCCAATAATATTTAATGATTCCACACCAAATTGATTTTAGCCCAGGTTCTCGGGCCCGTATTTATATTCAAAAAGAATTTTTTAGTGAAAAATGGAACCAGTTTAAAACATGGTGCAACCGACGAAGGTGTTGATAACATAGGTATGGCTCTAGTAGTGGGTAGAGAAGATGCAGTTTATACTCTTATCCTTACAATTTTAGAGCATTTCAACGGTAGATTTACCTCAAACCATCAGACCGTCCGAACTTTACTTAATGGACTTAGATGTAAGACCCTTAGTGAGTTTAGATGGTATAAAGATACTTTTATGAGTAGAGTTATGGAACTACCCGAGAATAGATATGAGCACTGGAAAGCCAAGTTTATAGACGGCCTCCCTTCCTTATTTGCTGAAAGAGTAAGGAATGTGTTAAAAGGTAGTTGCGGAGAGATTCTGTATAATAATTATACCTATGGTAAGCTTATAGGTGTTTGTACAGAAGAAGGTCTAAAATTATGTAATGAGCTAAGACTTTCTAGACAGCTTAAGATAGATAAGCTTAAAGAAAGGTCCCAAGTAGGTGACTTTTGTACCCAGTTTGGTTTACCCGGAACTTCCACTCAAAATAGGAAGAAGAAAACCAAATATCATAGGTACCCTAACCCGGATAGCCCGTATAAGAAAAAGAGGTCTAGATATAGGCCTAAGGAAGAACGTGATACTAGAAAAGCGAACAGGAAATCTACTCGATTTGCGAAGAATAGATCCAAACGTGATCTCGCTGATATTAAGTGTTATAAGTGTGGAAAGTTTGGTCATATTTCTCCAAACTGCAAGCTTCAAAAGCTAAAAACCTTAGAACTCGATGATGAGTTACACGATAAGGTTTATGGCTTGTTATACACTTCGGGATCAGAATCTGACTATTACTCAGAGACTGAATCTGAAGCTGAAGTTGAGTTAATTGATTTTTCTGATAATAATAAAAATGTTGATACTGCTTGCACTGCTTGCAAAGGTGATATTTGTGCTTGTGATAGTGACGAATTTTATAAATTGAAATCACAATTTGATGATCTTAATATAAAAACTATTACATCTGACAATGTAATAGAACTTTTAAAAGAAGTTACTGATGAAAAACTTCGTGAAAAAATTATTACTTTAGCTGCAAGTTCAAGTTCTAGTAGTTCAAAAACTGTTGAAAAATACAAAAACGAATTTGAACACTTTGCACCATATTCTTTATCTGAAATAAATAGAAGACTTCAAAAGTCCAGTACTCCTAGTCGAGATACTTCTTTTGATGATTTAAAAGAAGAAATCGAAAATTTGAAAAGAGATATTAAGTCTCTTAAGCAAAATCAAATGATTTGCGATCACCGGATTACTCAAATTGAGAAAAATAATTCTCTACCTGAATCTTCGACTAAAGGATTTTCTGATTTTTCTAATGATAAAGGAAAAGAAATTTCTGATGAAAAATCTGATTTATTTTTAGGTATGATGCAAATTGTTACTGCACACAAATGGTATATTAAATGTACTATTTTAATTGATAATAATTTTTCTATAACTGATATAGCTATGATTGATAGTGGTGCAGATGTAAGCTGCATTCAGGAAGGATTGATTCCTACTAGATATTTTCAAAAGACTACTCATTTGGTGAAATCCGCTTCTGGTCATGCTTTAGATATAGAGTACAAATTGCCTAATACTCATATTTGCCAGAATAAAGTCTGTATTCCACATTTCTTCTTTTTGGTAAAAAACCAGTTATACCCTCCAATCATACTTGGAACACCTTTTATTAATGCTATTTATCCGTTTAATAATATAGATAAACATGGTTTTTCTGCTACTTATCAAGATAAAAAGATAAGCTATTCCTTTGTTACAGATCCCGTAACTAGAGATATTAATGCCTTGATTAATATGAAACAAAGGCATGTTGATTCACTACAATTAGAAATTCTTAGTATGAATATATTCGATACTATACAATCTGCAAAAGTCCAGCAGAAGATTAAATTAATTGCTGAAAAAATGGCCGTTGATGTTTGCGCCGATCACCCTAGTGCCTTTTGGAACAGGAAAAGGCATATTGTAACTCTTCCATACGAAGAAACCTTCTCTGAGGATGATATTCCTACTAAATCTCGACCTTGCCAGATGAATGCTGAGCTAGTTGAATTCTGCAAAAACGAGATTGATAGTTTGTTACAAAAGGGTTTGATAAAACCCTCAAAATCTCCTTGGTCATGTTCTGCCTTTTATGTTAATAATGCGGCAGAGAAGGAACGAGGTATTCCTCGCTTAGTCATAAATTATAAACCATTAAATAAACATCTAAAATGGATTAGGTATCCTATCCCTAATAAAAGGGACTTGCTATCCAGATTATATGACGCCAATATATTTTCAAAATTTGATTTAAAATCTGGTTATTGGCAAATTCAAATATTTAAAGAGCATACTTATAGGACTGCTTTTAATGTTCCATTTGGGCAATATGAATGGAATGTTATGCCATTTGGTTTGAAAAATGCCCCTTCTGAATTTCAAAAAATTATGAATGATATTTTTAACCCATATTTGGATTTTATCATCGTTTATATTGACGACATATTGGTATTTTCTAAAACTCTGGAGATGCATATTAAGCATCTTGATATTTTCAAGAAAATTGTTATACAAAACGGTTTAGTAATCTCTAAGCCCAAGATGAGTCTATTCCAAACAAATGTTCGTTTTCTAGGTCATAATATTTGCCAGGGAAAAATTACCCCAATACAAAGATCTATTGATTTTGCCTCAAAATTTCCTGATGTTATCACTGACAGGACTCAATTACAAAGATTTTTGGGAAGTCTGAATTATATATTCCCCTTTTTATAAAAGTTTGTCACGAGATCTAGCCCCTCTATACGATCGGCTAAAGAAAGATCATAAACACCCTTGGACTAACCAACATACTAAGTTAGTCAAAAGTATTAAAGGGCGTGTTAAATCTTTACCATGTTTAACCCTTGCCAATCCTACTTGGCAAAAGATTATCGAGACAGATGCGTCTAATGTTGGATATGGAGGGATTTTGAAACAAGTAAATCCCAATAATAAGAGTGAATACTTAATAAGATTTCACTCTGGTAAATGGACCGAAGCCCAAAAGAAATACGCTACTGTGGCGCATGAAATGTTAACAATTGTTAAGTGTGTATTAAAATTTCAAGACGACTTATACAACCAAAAGTTTTTGATAAAAACTGATGCTCAATCGGTTAAATACATGTTTGACAAAGATTTTAAGCACGATGCTTCAAAATTAATATTTGCTAGATGGCAGGCTCAGCTAGCACCTTTCGATTTTGAAATACAATACAAAAAAGGAATTGATAATTCCCTTCCGGATTTTCTATCCCGGGAATATTTAGAATAGATTATGAATTATTATACCATGTTTTTTGATGATAAGGTACTGATCACTATTCTTAAAGTGATTAAATTAAATAGAGACTTACAAGAAGTTATACTTGATATTATTATGGCTGACATTATTCAAACAAGGGAAGAAGAACACTATAATTTTCAAGAAGTTATTGATATTCTTCAGTTAATTGAAAATGTGTGTCCCTTCGGTCAAGATGATATCAGCACTAGAATTATGCTATCCTTTTTAATTAATAATGATTTGCAATCACTTTTTAATTAATAATGATTTGCAATTTCCGCAGAATGGACCCTTCATGGGTCACCCGGGGCAGAGGTAGGGGAAGATCTTCCCCTAGTAGGACCTATTCTCAGGGATCGTCATACGGATCCTCATCAACCTCTCCAGTAATACAAAGAGGAAAAAAGAGTTTGATAAACTCAAAGGTGCCGCATACAGGAGAATCCTCAGGACATTCTATACATCTGGAAGATATTCCAGAAGACAGTCCGTTATACGGACATCTGCAGGCTTATTTAGCATCCAAAAAGCAAAGTGATACTTTTGCTTCAATTGCTAAAGAGGAAGACAATGACGATATCAAGTCATATGAAAAGTTACCAAAAAGAGAAATGATATTTCTCCTTGAAAACTCTGAGATTCAGAGAAAAGAAGAACCGTGGAAAATATTTCAGAGATATCTGATTAATGGATTATACTATCCGGGTGAATCATATAAAACCCGCACCTATTATGAAACTATCCTGATCAGTACAGGTAGTGCAGAATTCCAGCACTTTTCGGGTTATAACACAAATGAAAATGTTTATAACTTTTCAAAAGTCATTATCAAACAGATTATATCTGTTGAAGAATGGGGTATTTCCACAATGAAAGAAAGGCAGATAAGCCTTAATAAATCACCAATGAATTTCACTTATTGGGATTATATTCAAGCATTTGATAGAGTGCTTTATTATAACAATGAAAGACATAAGCATACTTGGTTTATCAAGGTATGCGCCAAGGTATTTACAGGACCTATCCCTAACTGGTTTTTAAACTGGTGGTCATACCACGGTCCTACTACCAAAATTTTGCCTGAACCATTCCTGAAAATTATACAAAGAATGGACAAAAGCCTCTCCGTTCTTAACAGATTTATATCACGCAGATCATATCTGCTATCTAGAAAAAATTGATCAGATTTACTTCTTTATTGAATTTTCTATCCCCTGGATCCATAAATGGACCCCGGAAATGGGTTATACGGAAGAACAAATCCCTTGTTTATATAGGGTATTCTACAACAATTTTTGGGACAAATTGATGAAAACTGATCCCAAAACAAAGACGTTATACGGCCAAGAATTATTAGATTCTATAAAAACACAAATTCATTTATATGTGACAGCCCCTCAAAAAAGGATAGTAGAAGAAAGCACTGTTAAACATATTGCTCGGAGAATATCAATCCAAGATGGAGATAAAATGGATTTGATAAATCAATACTTAGAAGGGTTGAAAAGAAATCTGCTCCAATCACTAGATCAGTGTGAAAAATCAGACACTTCAATGAGAAGTGAGACGAGTGGTGATGACCTCGTAGAAGATACTCAACCTATACAGCCAGAAATGATATTATCTGACAGAGAAATTGACAAGGTGGAAGAATTCCTCCAACAGATGCAAAATATGGACAAAAAGAAGACTTGACAGCTTATCAGCCGCCAGGACCCACTTAAACAGTAGATACACTGTTCATCAACAGTAGAAACACTGTTTATCTACAGTAAAAACACTGTGTAGGGACCCAGATGTGGGACCCATTTTACTATTCAAGATTCTTTTTTTTTGTTATTTAAGAATGCTTCTTCATTTGAAGAAGAAGAAGGCCGGAACCCCCCTCTCTCTCGACTTCTCTCTCCTCTCTCTCTCTCAACCAACCCCCTTTGTAAACACTTAGTTCATAGCTTAGTTTGTAAATCGAGTTCAAGAATTAATAAAGTTTTGAAGTTCATCTTCAGGGCCTTGCTTCTCGGCCTACAAGGTACATATTTATTCTTCTTTTAAGTATTTTTAGTATCTCTCCCTAGCCGTGACTATGTCCGGCTAAACGGATTCATATCTATGTTGAAGCACTAATTTCTCTTGCATATTAACCATGAAGAATCCAGACTCTTTCAAAATATAAAGAAATTGTAATATAGTTTCTTGATTTGGTTCCAAGATGGTGGTACAGTCAGTTCTGGTACTACTCTTATTGGCTTTGCCTTAGTGGCTACGTCTAGCCAGCTGTGACATTAAAGCCCGCTGAAGTTGTCGAAAGGGCTACCTCTTTCACAGTAAGAACTGCTAGACACATGGGCTCAGTAAGAGTATGTATCGGGCTTAGACAGGCCCCTTGCTTGGGTAAAAGGATATAGATCCTTCCATACAGTCATTAAACTATAATAGAATTTCCGTATATTTCGAATCCTTATTGGTCGTGCGGACTACCGCCAACCTTTAAAGTGTACTAAAGCAGCTAGATCTGGATGGCCGTGCGGACTACCGCCCGCCTACCTAGATCCTGGTGTAAAATGGTATCAGAGCCTTGTAATAGAGTTTCTTGATTTGGTTCCAAGATGGTGGTACAGTCGGTTCTGGTACTACTCTTATTGGCTTTGCCTTAGTGGCTACGTCTAGCCAGCTGTGACATTAAAGCCCGCTGAAGTTGTCGAAAGGGCTACCTCTTTCACAGTTAGAACTGCTAGACACATGGGCTCAGTAAGAGTATGTATCGGGCTTAGACAGGCCCCTTGCTTGGGTAAAAGGATATAGATCCTTCCATACAGTCATTAAACTATAATAGAATTTCCGTATATTTCGAATCCTTATTGGTCGTGCGGACTACCGCCAACCTTTAAAGTGTACTAAAGCAGCTAGATCTGGATGGCCGTGCGGACTACCGCCCGCCTACCTAGATCCTGGTGTAAAATGGTATCAGAGCCTAGGAATTTTTCATGGTAATTGTGTAATAGATATGAAAGATTCAACATAGATATGAAGCTTTTGGAATGGATCTGGGAGAAACAAGTACTAAAAGTACTAGACTTGAAGAGGTAGATATACCTCAAAACCTTGATTTGTTAAATAAATGGACAATTCCTAAAGTTTCTATAAAAACCATTTATGATTATGGTTGGTTTGATAAACTTTCTTCTAAACAATTGATAAAAACGACTGAACAGTCTTTAGCATTAAATTCATCTGAACAGACTATTCGTTTGTTAAACAAACATGATATAGATTTATACAAGCATCATTACCATTATGTGCATATTGGTATGGTTCAAATTGCTTTTAAACCTTTAACCCTTAAAGGGTTACCAGAGACCTTCTTAGCAGCTCTTAGAGATGCTAGAAATCTGAATTTCAGACAGTCTCTAATGGGTTCGATAGAATCTACAGTGGCCTATGGTCCTGTATATTTTAATACTCAACCCAATTTGCAACTATCTCTTTCTGATGTTAATATTCTTGATGCTTTAACTTTAAATGTGAAAACGCATAGTTATAATTATGCGTCTGGTTCTGAACTTATATGTCTGTCCTATAGGATTTATTTCAAATTATTATCTACTTTAAATCCTAAATGTAAGTTATACGATACTTCGGATCAGACCATACTGGTCGAAACCAATTTTGCAAAGTCCAAGGTCACCACTAGGAGACCTATCAGATGGGAGGAAATTAATTTTCCGACTACATGGACTTTAAATTCTGTTATATCCCCAAGTCAGATTACTAACGACTTGTCAAATACTGAATTTTCGCATGTCACTCAAAATCCGGATGGTAGGATTTATATTCAATTTGATGATAAGTCTACTATTTATAATAGACATTCTTTTTCTAATCACAGACTTCTACCTGTTATGCAACATATTTCCCCTGTTGAACCAGTTTACGGTCCAGCTCGCAATCGTGCGGCTTCTTTACACACTATTGCTAGCGATAAGCCTGATTCCAAGGTTAAGAGGGTTGAAAGGGTTAAGATTAACCCTCAAACAAATATTGTTCAAGATAATGACAGTATTTCAGATAAGGATATTGCTTCTCTATCCGAGATGGATTTCGACCCCAATAATATTTAATGATTCCACACCAAATTGATTTTAGCCCAGGTTCTCGGGCCCGTATTTATATTCAAAAAGAATTTTTTAGTGAAAAATGGAACCAGTTTAAAACATGGTGCAACCGACGAAGGTGTTGATAACATAGGTATGGCTCTAGTAGTGGGTAGAGAAGATGCAGTTTATACTCTTATCCTTACAATTTTAGAGCATTTCAACGGTAGATTTACCTCAAACCATCAGACCGTCCGAACTTTACTTAATGGACTTAGATGTAAGACCCTTAGTGAGTTTAGATGGTATAAAGATACTTTTATGAGTAGAGTTATGGAACTACCCGAGAATAGATATGAGCACTGGAAAGCCAAGTTTATAGACGGCCTCCCTTCCTTATTTGCTGAAAGAGTAAGGAATGTGTTAAAAGGTAGTTGCGGAGAGATTCTGTATAATAATTATACCTATGGTAAGCTTATAGGTGTTTGTACAGAAGAAGGTCTAAAATTATGTAATGAGCTAAGACTTTCTAGACAGCTTAAGATAGATAAGCTTAAAGAAAGGTCCCAAGTAGGTGACTTTTGTACCCAGTTTGGTTTACCCGGAACTTCCACTCAAAATAGGAAGAAGAAAACCAAATATCATAGGTACCCTAACCCGGATAGCCCGTATAAGAAAAAGAGGTCTAGATATAGGCCTAAGGAAGAACGTGATACTAGAAAAGCGAACAGGAAATCTACTCGATTTGCGAAGAATAGATCCAAACGTGATCTCGCTGATATTAAGTGTTATAAGTGTGGAAAGTTTGGTCATATTTCTCCAAACTGCAAGCTTCAAAAGCTAAAAACCTTAGAACTCGATGATGAGTTACACGATAAGGTTTATGGCTTGTTATACACTTCGGGATCAGAATCTGACTATTACTCAGAGACTGAATCTGAAGCTGAAGTTGAGTTAATTGATTTTTCTGATAATAATAAAAATGTTGATACTGCTTGCACTGCTTGCAAAGGTGATATTTGTGCTTGTGATAGTGACGAATTTTATAAATTGAAATCACAATTTGATGATCTTAATATAAAAACTATTACATCTGACAATGTAATAGAACTTTTAAAAGAAGTTACTGATGAAAAACTTCGTGAAAAAATTATTACTTTAGCTGCAAGTTCAAGTTCTAGTAGTTCAAAAACTGTTGAAAAATACAAAAACGAATTTGAACACTTTGCACCATATTCTTTATCTGAAATAAATAGAAGACTTCAAAAGTCCAGTACTCCTAGTCGAGATACTTCTTTTGATGATTTAAAAGAAGAAATCGAAAATTTGAAAAGAGATATTAAGTCTCTTAAGCAAAATCAAATGATTTGCGATCACCGGATTACTCAAATTGAGAAAAATAATTCTCTACCTGAATCTTCGACTAAAGGATTTTCTGATTTTTCTAATGATAAAGGAAAAGAAATTTCTGATGAAAAATCTGATTTATTTTTAGGTATGATGCAAATTGTTACTGCACACAAATGGTATATTAAATGTACTATTTTAATTGATAATAATTTTTCTATAACTGATATAGCTATGATTGATAGTGGTGCAGATGTAAGCTGCATTCAGGAAGGATTGATTCCTACTAGATATTTTCAAAAGACTACTCATTTGGTGAAATCCGCTTCTGGTCATGCTTTAGATATAGAGTACAAATTGCCTAATACTCATATTTGCCAGAATAAAGTCTGTATTCCACATTTCTTCTTTTTGGTAAAAAACCAGTTATACCCTCCAATCATACTTGGAACACCTTTTATTAATGCTATTTATCCGTTTAATAATATAGATAAACATGGTTTTTCTGCTACTTATCAAGATAAAAAGATAAGCTATTCCTTTGTTACAGATCCCGTAACTAGAGATATTAATGCCTTGATTAATATGAAACAAAGGCATGTTGATTCACTACAATTAGAAATTCTTAGTATGAATATATTCGATACTATACAATCTGCAAAAGTCCAGCAGAAGATTAAATTAATTGCTGAAAAAATGGCCGTTGATGTTTGCGCCGATCACCCTAGTGCCTTTTGGAACAGGAAAAGGCATATTGTAACTCTTCCATACGAAGAAACCTTCTCTGAGGATGATATTCCTACTAAATCTCGACCTTGCCAGATGAATGCTGAGCTAGTTGAATTCTGCAAAAACGAGATTGATAGTTTGTTACAAAAGGGTTTGATAAAACCCTCAAAATCTCCTTGGTCATGTTCTGCCTTTTATGTTAATAATGCGGCAGAGAAGGAACGAGGTATTCCTCGCTTAGTCATAAATTATAAACCATTAAATAAACATCTAAAATGGATTAGGTATCCTATCCCTAATAAAAGGGACTTGCTATCCAGATTATATGACGCCAATATATTTTCAAAATTTGATTTAAAATCTGGTTATTGGCAAATTCAAATATTTAAAGAGCATACTTATAGGACTGCTTTTAATGTTCCATTTGGGCAATATGAATGGAATGTTATGCCATTTGGTTTGAAAAATGCCCCTTCTGAATTTCAAAAAATTATGAATGATATTTTTAACCCATATTTGGATTTTATCATCGTTTATATTGACGACATATTGGTATTTTCTAAAACTCTGGAGATGCATATTAAGCATCTTGATATTTTCAAGAAAATTGTTATACAAAACGGTTTAGTAATCTCTAAGCCCAAGATGAGTCTATTCCAAACAAATGTTCGTTTTCTAGGTCATAATATTTGCCAGGGAAAAATTACCCCAATACAAAGATCTATTGATTTTGCCTCAAAATTTCCTGATGTTATCACTGACAGGACTCAATTACAAAGATTTTTGGGAAGTCTGAATTATATATTCCCCTTTTTATAAAAGTTTGTCACGAGATCTAGCCCCTCTATACGATCGGCTAAAGAAAGATCATAAACACCCTTGGACTAACCAACATACTAAGTTAGTCAAAAGTATTAAAGGGCGTGTTAAATCTTTACCATGTTTAACCCTTGCCAATCCTACTTGGCAAAAGATTATCGAGACAGATGCGTCTAATGTTGGATATGGAGGGATTTTGAAACAAGTAAATCCCAATAATAAGAGTGAATACTTAATAAGATTTCACTCTGGTAAATGGACCGAAGCCCAAAAGAAATACGCTACTGTGGCGCATGAAATGTTAACAATTGTTAAGTGTGTATTAAAATTTCAAGACGACTTATACAACCAAAAGTTTTTGATAAAAACTGATGCTCAATCGGTTAAATACATGTTTGACAAAGATTTTAAGCACGATGCTTCAAAATTAATATTTGCTAGATGGCAGGCTCAGCTAGCACCTTTCGATTTTGAAATACAATACAAAAAAGGAATTGATAATTCCCTTCCGGATTTTCTATCCCGGGAATATTTAGAATAGATTATGAATTATTATACCATGTTTTTTGATGATAAGGTACTGATCACTATTCTTAAAGTGATTAAATTAAATAGAGACTTACAAGAAGTTATACTTGATATTATTATGGCTGACATTATTCAAACAAGGGAAGAAGAACACTATAATTTTCAAGAAGTTATTGATATTCTTCAGTTAATTGAAAATGTGTGTCCCTTCGGTCAAGATGATATCAGCACTAGAATTATGCTATCCTTTTTAATTAATAATGATTTGCAATCACTTTTTAATTAATAATGATTTGCAATTTCCGCAGAATGGACCCTTCATGGGTCACCCGGGGCAGAGGTAGGGGAAGATCTTCCCCTAGTAGGACCTATTCTCAGGGATCGTCATACGGATCCTCATCAACCTCTCCAGTAATACAAAGAGGAAAAAAGAGTTTGATAAACTCAAAGGTGCCGCATACAGGAGAATCCTCAGGACATTCTATACATCTGGAAGATATTCCAGAAGACAGTCCGTTATACGGACATCTGCAGGCTTATTTAGCATCCAAAAAGCAAAGTGATACTTTTGCTTCAATTGCTAAAGAGGAAGACAATGACGATATCAAGTCATATGAAAAGTTACCAAAAAGAGAAATGATATTTCTCCTTGAAAACTCTGAGATTCAGAGAAAAGAAGAACCGTGGAAAATATTTCAGAGATATCTGATTAATGGATTATACTATCCGGGTGAATCATATAAAACCCGCACCTATTATGAAACTATCCTGATCAGTACAGGTAGTGCAGAATTCCAGCACTTTTCGGGTTATAACACAAATGAAAATGTTTATAACTTTTCAAAAGTCATTATCAAACAGATTATATCTGTTGAAGAATGGGGTATTTCCACAATGAAAGAAAGGCAGATAAGCCTTAATAAATCACCAATGAATTTCACTTATTGGGATTATATTCAAGCATTTGATAGAGTGCTTTATTATAACAATGAAAGACATAAGCATACTTGGTTTATCAAGGTATGCGCCAAGGTATTTACAGGACCTATCCCTAACTGGTTTTTAAACTGGTGGTCATACCACGGTCCTACTACCAAAATTTTGCCTGAACCATTCCTGAAAATTATACAAAGAATGGACAAAAGCCTCTCCGTTCTTAACAGATTTATATCACGCAGATCATATCTGCTATCTAGAAAAAATTGATCAGATTTACTTCTTTATTGAATTTTCTATCCCCTGGATCCATAAATGGACCCCGGAAATGGGTTATACGGAAGAACAAATCCCTTGTTTATATAGGGTATTCTACAACAATTTTTGGGACAAATTGATGAAAACTGATCCCAAAACAAAGACGTTATACGGCCAAGAATTATTAGATTCTATAAAAACACAAATTCATTTATATGTGACAGCCCCTCAAAAAAGGATAGTAGAAGAAAGCACTGTTAAACATATTGCTCGGAGAATATCAATCCAAGATGGAGATAAAATGGATTTGATAAATCAATACTTAGAAGGATTGAAAAGAAATCTGCTCCAATCACTAGATCAGTGTGAAAAATCAGACACTTCAATGAGAAGTGAGACGAGTGGTGATGACCTCGTAGAAGATACTCAACCTATACAGCCAGAAATGATATTATCTGACAGAGAAATTGACAAGGTGGAAGAATTCCTCCAACAGATGCAAAATATGGACAAAAAGAAGACTTGACAGCTTATCAGCCGCCAGGACCCACTTAAACAGTAGATACACTGTTCATCAACAGTAGAAACACTGTTTATCTACAGTAAAAACACTGTGTAGGGACCCAGATGTGGGACCCATTTTACTATTCAAGATTTTTTTTTGTTATATAAGGATGCTTCTTCATTTGAAGAAGGAAGAGCCGGAACACCCCTCTCTCTCTACTTTCTCTCTCCTTTCTCTCTCTCAACCAACCCCCTTTGTAAACACTTAGTTCATAGCTTAGTTTGTAAATCGAGTTCAAGAATTAATAAAGTTTTGAAGTTCATCTTCAGGGCCTTGCTTCTCGGCCTACAAGGTACATATTTATTCTTCTTTTAAGTATTTTTAGTATCTCTCCCTAGCCGTGACTATGTCCGGCTAAACGGATTCATATCTATGTTGAAGCACTAATTTCTCTTGCATATTAACCATGAAGAATCCAGACTCTTTCAAAATATAAAGAAATTGTAATATAGTTTCTTGATTTGGTTCCAAGATGGTGGTACAGTCGGTTCTGGTACTACTCTTATTGGCTTTGCCTTAGTGGCTACGTCTAGCCAGCTGTGACATTAAAGCCCGCTGAAGTTGTCGAAAGGGCTACCTCTTTCACAGTTAGAACTGCTAGACACATGGGCTCAGTAAGAGTATGTATCGGGCTTAGACAGGCCCCTTGCTTGGGTAAAAGGATATAGATCCTTCCATACAGTCATTAATTTATAACGAACGCCTTTTCTTCTACAGATAAATGATTATCCCACCAGCCACGAAGTTGGCCAGTAAATCCTGCAATAATCATTTTGCAAATGGTTCTATCTGTATTTTTAACACTTTTACAGATAGTCGAATACATGAGCATTCTGTGTACGAGAATGGTTAATTGTCTATCAGTTAGACCATCAAGATTCCATTCATAAATTTCGGAACCGTTATAAGACGTATTAGTCTGATTCCAATCTCGTTCCTCAATCAACACATCTTGAGGAGTAGGACGAGGATAATAATAGGTCTGCATTCTTGGTTTATCAGCATACCTATGATTTTGTTTAACAATCCCTTTGAGTTTATTAAACTCTGACCAAGTCTCAGTTTTATAATCAGAAACGGTCTCCATTTTATCAGCAAAGTTTTTTGATAAATCAATAGGTCTAATATTTAAACCAGAAAGCTTTTTATCTAAAAGCTGAGCTAAGTCATCAAGAGATTTAAATTTAAAATCCTGAATCTCAGGAGGTCTTTGAATATGAGTAAGAATGTTTTGATCAACTGTTTTACTTCCTGAAGTGGAGGCAATATCAGTTGGTCCTTTCTTAGTACCCATTTCTTTTATTAAAATAGTCAAATCATCAAGTTTTTTATCAAGAGAACCAATATGTTCTCCTAAAATTTTTACATATAAACCCAAATAATTGTTTTGAGAAATCAATTTATTAATTTCTGCAATACTAATAGCTGCCACATTATCATCAATAAATTTTTGAAAGGCAGTGAAAGTAATACCAGTATTATTAGGTAAAATAAAGGGAGCCTGAGGCGGATAAATTGCTTTAGTAATATTACCACTCCCGTCTTTATAAGATCTTTCTAATACCTTTATATAAAGAGGTAAATAAGTTGTTATAAACCAAGGAACAAAATACATAATTTGATTATGTAAGGCACAAGTTTCATAAAATTCTTGAGATATATTACTGTAAAACCTGCAATAATCATTTTGCAAATAGTTCTATCTGTATTTTTAACACTTTTACAGATAGTCGAATACATGAGCATTCTGTGTACGAGAATGGTTAATTGTCTATCAGTTAGACCATCAAGATTCCATTCATAAATTTCGGAACCGTTATAAGACGTATTAGTCTGATTCCAATCTCGTTCCTCAATCAACACATCTTGAGGAGTAGGACGAGGATAATAATAGGTCGGCTAAAATCAATTTGGTGTGGAATCATTAAATATTATTGGGGTCGAAATCCATCTCGGATAGAGAAGGAATATCCTTATCTGAAATATTGTCATTATCTTGAACAATATTTGTTTGAGGGTTAATCTTAACCCTTTCAACCCTCTTAACCTTGGAATCAGGCTTATCGCTAGCAATAGTGTGTAAAGAAGCCGCACGAATTTTAAATCAAATTTTGAAAATATATTGGCGTCATATAATCTGGATAGCAAGTCCCTTTTATTAGGGATAGGATACCTAATCCATTTTAGATGTTTATTTAATGGTTTATAATTTATGACTAAGCGAGGAATACCTCGTTCCTTCTCTGCCGCATTATTAACATAAAAGGCAGAACATGACCAAGGAGATTTTGAGGGTTTTATCAAACCCTTTTGTAACAAACTATCAATCTCGTTTTTGCAGAATTCAACTAGCTCAGCATTCATCTGGCAAGGTCGAGATTTAGTAGGAATATCATCCTCAGAGAAGGTTTCTTCGTATGGAAGAGTTACAATATGCCTTTTCCTGTTCCAAAAGGCACTAGGGTGATCGGCGCAAACATCAACGGCCATTTTTTCAGCAATTAATTTAATCTTCTGCTGAACTTTTGCAGATTGTATAGTATCAAATATATTCATACTAAGAATTTCTAATTGTAGTGAATCAACATGCCTTTGTTTCATATTAGTCAAGACATTAATATCTCTAGTTACGGGATCTGTAACAAAGGAATAGCTTATCTTTTTATCTTGATAAGTAGCAGAAAAACCATGTTTATCTATATTATTAAACGGATAAATAGCATTAATAAAAGGTGTTCCAAGTATGATTGGAGGGTATAACTGGTTTTTTACCAAAAAGAAGAAATGTGGAATACAGACTTTATTCTGGCAAATATGAGTATTAGGCAATTTGTACTCTATATCTAAAGCATGACCAGAAGCGGATTTCACCAAATGAGTAGTCTTTTGAAAATATCTAGTAGGAATCAATCCTTCCTGAATGCAGCTTACATCTGCACCACTATCAATCATAGCTATATCAGTTATAGAAAAATTATTATCAATTAAAATAGTACATTTAATATACCATTTGTGTGCAGTAACAATTTGCATCATACCTAAAAATAAATCAGATTTTTCATCAGAAATTTCTTTTCCTTTATCATTAGAAAAATCAGAAAATCCTTTAGTCGAAGATTCAGGTAGAGAATTATTTTTCTCAATTTGAGTAATCCGGTGATCGCAAATCATTTGATTTTGCTTAAGAGACTTAATATCTCTTTTCAAATTTTCGATTTCTTCTTTTAAATCATCAAAAGAAGTATCTCGACTAGGAGTACTGGACTTTTGAAGTCTTCTATTTATTTCAGATAAAGAATATGGTGCAAAGTGTTCAAATTCGTTTTTGTATTTTTCAACAGTTTTTGAACTACTAGAACTTGAACTTGCAGCTAAAGTAATAATTTTTTCACGAAGTTTTTCATCAGTAACTTCTTTTAAAAGTTCTATTACATTGTCAGATGTAATAGTTTTTATATTAAGATCATCAAATTGTGATTTCAATTTATAAAATTCGTCACTATCACAAGCACAAATATCACCTTTGCAAGCAGTGCAAGCAGTATCAACATTTTTATTATTATCAGAAAAATCAATTAACTCAACTTCAGCTTCAGATTCAGTCTCTGAGTAATAGTCAGATTCTGATCCCGAAGTGTATAACAAGCCATAAACCTTATCGTGTAACTCATCATCGAGTTCTAAGGTTTTTAGCTTTTGAAGCTTGCAGTTTGGAGAAATATGACCAAACTTTCCACACTTATAACACTTAATATCAGCGAGATCACGTTTGGATCTATTCTTCGCAAATCGAGTAGATTTCCTGTTCGCTTTTCTAGTATCACGTTCTTCCTTAGGCCTATATCTAGACCTCTTTTTCTTATACGGGCTATCCGGGTTAGGGTACCTATGATATTTGGTTTTCTTCTTCCTATTTTGAGTGGAAGTTCCGGGTAAACCAAACTGGGTACAAAAGTCACCTACTTGGGACCTTTCTTTAAGCTTATCTATCTTAAGCTGTCTAGAAAGTCTTAGCTCATTACATAATTTTAGACCTTCTTCTGTACAAACACCTATAAGCTTACCATAGGTATAATTATTATACAGAATCTCTCCGCAACTACCTTTTAACACATTCCTTACTCTTTCAGCAAATAAGGAAGGGAGGCCGTCTATAAACTTGGCTTTCCAGTGCTCATATCTATTCTCGGGTAGTTCCATAACTCTACTCATAAAAGTATCTTTATACCATCTAAACTCACTAAGGGTCTTACATCTAAGTCCATTAAGTAAAGTTCGGACGGTCTGATGGTTTGAGGTAAATCTACCGTTGAAATGCTCTAAAATTGTAAGGATAAGAGTATAAACTGCATCTTCTCTACCCACTACTAGAGCCATACCTATGTTATCAACACCTTCGTCGGTTGCCGTAGCATTTATAACGAACGCCTTTTCCTTCTACAGATAAATGATTATCCCACCAGCCACGAAGTTGGCCAGTAAATCCTGCAATAATCATTTTGCAAATGGTTCTATCTGTATTTTTAACACTTTTACAGATAGTCGAATACATGAGCATTCTGTGTACGAGAATGGTTAATTGTCTATCAGTTAGACCATCAAGATTCCATTCATAAATTTCGGAACCGTTATAAGACGTATTAGTCTGATTCCAATCTCGTTCCTCAATCAACACATCTTGAGGAGTAGGACGAGGATAATAATAGGTCTGCATTCTTGGTTTATCAGCATACCTATGATTTTGTTTAACAATCCCTTTGAGTTTATTAAACTCTGACCAAGTCTCAGTTTTATAATCAGAAACGGTCTCCATTTTATCAGCAAAGTTTTTTGATAAATCAATAGGTCTAATATTTAAACCAGAAAGCTTTTTATCTAAAAGCTGAGCTAAGTCATCAAGAGATTTAAATTTAAAATCCTGAATCTCAGGAGGTCTTTGAATATGAGTAAGAATGTTTTGATCAACTGTTTTACTTCCTGAAGTGGAGGCAATATCAGTTGGTCCTTTCTTAGTACCCATTTCTTTTATTAAAATAGTCAAATCATCAAGTTTTTTATCAAGAGAACCAATATGTTCTCCTAAAATTTTTACATATAAACCCAAATAATTGTTTTGAGAAATCAATTTATTAATTTCTGCAATACTAATAGCTGCCACATTATCATCAATAAATTTTTGAAAGGCAGTGAAAGTAATACCAGTATTATTAGGTAAAATAAAGGGAGCCTGAGGCGGATAAATTGCTTTAGTAATATTACCACTCCCGTCTTTATAAGATCTTTCTAATACCTTTATATAAAGAGGTAAATAAGTTGTTATAAACCAAGGAACAAAATACATAATTTGATTATGTAAGGCACAAGTTTCATAAAATTCTTGAGATATATTATTCAAATCCTCTTTACTATAAGTATCAAAAAACCATGTTTTAAACTGGTTCCATTTTTCACTAAAAAATTCTTTTTGAATATAAATACGGGCCCGAGAACCTGGGCTAAAATCAATTTGGTGTGGAATCATTAAATATTATTGGGGTCGAAATCCATCTCGGATAGAGAAGGAATATCCTTATCTGAAATATTGTCATTATCTTGAACAATATTTGTTTGAGGGTTAATCTTAACCCTTTCAACCCTCTTAACCTTGGAATCAGGCTTATCGCTAGCAATAGTGTGTAAAGAAGCCGCACGATTGCGAGCTGGACCGTAAACTGGTTCAACAGGGGAAATATGTTGCATAGCAGGTAGAAGTCTGTGATTAGAAAAAGAATGTCTATTATAAATAGTAGACTTATCATCAAATTGAATACAAATCCTACCATCCGGATTTTGAGTGACATGCGAAAATTCAGTATTTGACAAGTCGTTAGTAATCTGACTTGGGGATATAACAGAATTTAAAGTCCATGTAGTCGGAAAATTAATTTCCTCCCATCTGATAGGTCTCCTAGTGGTGACCTTGGACTTTGCAAAATTGGTTTCGACCAGTATGGTCTGATCCGAAGTATCGTATAACTTACATTTAGGATTTAAAGTAGATAATAATTTGAAATAAATCCTATAGGACAGACATATAAGTTCAGAACCAGGCGCATAATTATAACCATGCGTTTTCACATTTAAAGTTAAAGCATCAAGAATATTAACATCAGAAAGAGATAGTTGCAAATTGGGTTGAGTATTAAAATATACTGGACCATAGGCCACTGTAGATTCTATCGAACCCATTAGAGACTGTCTGAAATTCAGATTTCTAGCATCTCTAAGAGCTGCTAAGAAGGTCTCTGGTAACCCTTTAAGGGTTAAAGGTTTAAAAGCAATTTGAACCATACCAATATGCACATAATGGTAATGATGCTTGTATAAATCTATATCATGTTTGTTTAACAAACGAATAGTCTGTTCAGATGAATTTAATGCTAAAGACTGTTCAGTCGTTTTTATCAATTGTTTAGAAGAAAGTTTATCAAACCAACCATAATCATAAATGGTTTTTATAGAAACTTTAGGAATTGTCCATTTATTTAACAAATCAAGGTTTTGAGGTATATCTACCTCTTCAAGTCTAGTACTTTTAGTACTTGTTTCTCCCAGATCCATTCTGGAACCCCCCTCTCTACTTTCTCTCTCCTCTCTCTCTCTCAACCAACCCCCTTTGTAAACACTTAGTTCATAGCTTAGTTTGTAAATCGAGTTCAAGAATTAATAAAGTTTTGAAGTTCATCTTCAGGGCCTTGCTTCTCGGCCTACAAGGTACATATTTATTCTTCTTTTAAGTATTTTTAGTATCTCTCCCTAGCCGTGACTATGTCCGGCTAAACGGATTCATATCTATGTTGAAGCACTAATTTCTCTTGCATATTAACCATGAAGAATCCAGACTCTTTCAAAATATAAAGAAATTGTAATATAGTTTCTTGATTTGGTTCCAAGATGGTGGTACAGTCGGTTCTGGTACTACTCTTATTGGCTTTGCCTTAGTGGCTACGTCTAGCCAGCTGTGACATTAAAGCCCGCTGAAGTTGTCGAAAGGGCTACCTCTTTCACAGTTAGAACTGCTAGACACATGGGCTCAGTAAGAGTATGTATCGGGCTTAGACAGGCCCCTTGCTTGGGTAAAAGGATATAGATCCTTCCATACAGTCATTAAACTATAATAGAATTTCCGTATATTTCGAATCCTTATTGGTCGTGCGGACTACCGCCAACCTTTAAAGTGTACTAAAGCAGCTAGATCTGGATGGCCGTGCGGACTACCGCCCGCCTACCTAGATCCTGGTGTAAAATGTGGTGGATATATATACATAATATACAATATATACTACAAGAAAATATATAAGTAATAAGTTATAATATATATACATAAGATACAATATATATACTACAAGACAATATATTATACATGACAATTTAGTGTTTTACTATTGTTTTGTTATTTTTCTTTTTCGTCAAGCACTTTAATAATTAGATCTACATATATACTACATATATATTTTTAATATAGCCATGATACTACAAGAAATTGCCTTAAAAAAAACCCGCTAGGCCCCCGAAGCCCACGAGCCCGACCCGTTTAGCCCAAGACCACATGGGCTTAGGCCCGTCACGGGCCGGTTCCACCCAGTGAGCCCACGAAGCCCGGGACCGCCAGAGACCATGCCCACGAAGCCCGGCCCGTTTGGCCCACGAAGGCCCAGGCCCAGCCCAGAATACACTCTTAGATTAAGGTCCATTTCGGCTTCAAAATCAAGTTGAAGCTTCAAGTAGGACGGATTCGAATGGTCTGAAATTCCAAGGTATTTCTTTTCATTTATTCTTTTTCATTTGTTGTCTTCTGATTAATTTTCGTTGTAATTCGTCTTTTGTCAATTATTTTCTTCCTCCTCTTTCGGACCCTTTTCTTGGTCCAGTTTGCTTTGTTGATTAGCATATGTTATAAACTGTTGAATCGATTAAATAGTTTCGTCCATTAGTCCGTTTTCTTGTAGCTAATTCATGTTTGTAGTTAGTTATTCTCTTCAAGTTATTTGACGTTGGTTGTTTTATTTTCTGATCCGTATATTCTCAGCTTCAGGGGTTCATTGTTAGTTTTGAGTTTTGCTACCTGAATCAGTAGGTTTTTTAATTCATATTCGTTTTTGAATTGAGTTACAATCAATCGAAACTTAAGGTAGATATTCAAAGGGGCTTTAATTTGAAAAGTTGAACTGAAGGTAACATGACAGCATGGGCTGTCAGGGCACTTTTTAATTTAGAAACACCATGCTGCCCATAACTAGGGGAATAAAATAATAAAATTGGGATGTAATGGGGTAACTGACACTTCTGTCTTGGTTTTTTTGAGTGGGAAAATCAGAGGGGGTGATGGGAGAAAATATTTTCTTAATAGTTAAATGCTTTTAGGAGTTGGAAAGTAGATAACATGGGGGGTAATGATAAAAAGTTAAAGGGGTACACATAGTAAGGGAATATACAAGCTGTAAAGAAAAGTCGAAATAAAAAAAGGGAGTAAGTTTGATCTTTAAATAGAACACATAGAGAGGAGAAGAAAAAAAGAAGGGGCGGAGAGAGCGGTATACACTCGATATACACTCTGGATACACTGGATATACAGGGGCAGAATTCATTTTGGAGAGAGTAAAAAAGATAGAACCAAATTTTCTGAAATATTGAGAGCGGAAGAACACCAGAGAGAGTTCAAATCTAGAAAGAGAAAACAAAGCGAGATTTCCGAACTATTTTTCCTCTCCATTTTTACTGGTTTTCTCCGTGTTGCTGGGATTTCTAGATTGAGGTGTTGAAGCTTCTGTGTTGGGCTTTCTGCTGCTGTATTTTGCTGTTTGCTGTTGCTGATTGCTTACCCTATTTTTCTGTTCTACATACCAGGTACATGTCCTGAAACTCGATGTATGTAAATATCCAGTTGAAAATAAATGAAGTGGAGGCCTATTGTTGTTGAAGTGGAGGCCTATTGTTGATTTACTGCTTTCATTATACTGTAATAATCGTACTGATGGACTGTTAATTATAAGTTTGTGCATTTGAACCGTTAAGTGTGTGTTAGATATTTATAAATGCATATGAGTTTAGTTGAGTATTCGTTGTAATAATTCCATGCTGGACTAACATAATAGTTTCTATTAGTTTAGTTAATTTCCGGTTTTCCTAGATCAGTATAAATGGTATTTTTAGGCTGTGATTAATTAGGCTGTAGACTGTTAAAGTAGTGTGATACTTCTTCTGATCATGGGAGCTTTATATTTAGTAGTGATGATGTGAGTTAATCTATAATTCTGAGTTTGAGTGGTTGTGTGTGGGTTCGAAATCAGAAAGTTAAAAGTAGATATGAGATATGTAATTCGTAAGGTTAATTTAGGCAATCCATTTTCGTCCAGCATCCTTAATTCTCGAGTTTCAATTCTCATATGTGGTCACGTTAGTGTTTAATCAAAGTTCATGAGTCAGTATTTTAATAAAAATGGGTCATAGTAGGGAATTTGAAATTTGAACTAGTATGCACCATGTTTGAAATTGTGATCATAAGCAGTTTACGTGGGTCATGAAATCTGAAATCAGTTGTTTTCCAACTCATGTTTAATATTGCATTGAATTTATTTTACTGGCTAGTTAATTTTAGTAGTAGATTCATCAGATTTGTGTTCTTAATTAAATTGAAATTCCATTTAGTGTAAAAGACAGAGCTTAACAGGCTAGTCCCTAAACGTTTGGGCCTCAGGATAATTGATGCACGGCCCAGGCCAGTTTTGGCCCCTTTCTCATTTAGGCCTGGGCCAAGGTCTGTTTTGGTCGATTTTATGGTGTATATCTGGTTTTAAATTCCCTCTGCTGGGCTCACATCGGAGCCCAATGGTCGGATGTTGGTGCAAAAATATTACTTTGTTTGCATCAGTCCAGTAACAAATTAATTAGGGTCTTTCTTTTATTTTAGAGACAAATTAAGTAGAAAACTATAGATTGCTCTAGGTTTGCACTTTAAAATAATAAAACGGGATGAGCCTCGCTAAACAAAACACATAAATTGCGGGGCCCTCGATAATTGTATATATTAAAATACTTAGATTTCGGGACGGGCCGTTTAGCGAATTTCACGGCCTTCCCCAAAATAATAACGCGTTAGTCTCTTTAGGCGCGTATTTTAATAACATTACCTCCCTAAACTCGGGTGCGCATTTATGTGACCCAAATCCAAATCCCAACGATGTTAAAGTATGTCCAAAAACCACGGGTGCATTTATGTGACGTGGTTCAAGACTTGTTTTAATGACGTTGCAATTTTCTTTAAAAATGAATAAAAGCGGTTAAGGTTAAAATTTGCACATAGGTTCATAATTGTTAAAATCAGATAATTTAAGCCAAATGTAACAGTTGAGTGACCGTGCTAGAACCACGGAACTCGGGAATACCTAATACCTTCTCCCGGGTTAACATAATTCCTTACTCAGATTTCTGGTTCGCGGACTGTAATACAGAGTCAATCTTTTCCTCGATTCGGGATTCAACCGGTGACTTAGGACACCATAAATCTCCCAAGTGGCGACTCTAAATCTTTAATAATAAATCCCGTTTCGTTTGTCCTTTAATTGGAAAAACTCCCCTATGCCCTTGCGGGTGTAGGTAAAAAGGAGGTGTGACAATATATTTTATTAATAGAGTATTGATTAATTAGTATTTTATTTGAATTTTATGTTTATTAATTTTCAAAATAAAGATAAATTTTATATATTCAGATGTTAAAAAACAAACAATTTTAATCATTTAGTATTCAGATCTTAATACACATATTAATATTCAGATGTGTATTCAGATTCAGATGTTTTAATCTTAATGCACATCTTGATATTCAGATGTATATTCAGATCCAGACACCACTGATGAGCCTACTTCATTAGGCCCAAGATATCATTTTCCTAGAGGCCCAGTTTGGTGCCACACGTGAAATGACGTGGCACACCAAGTCAAACAGAAGAGCCAATATGATCATGCCATATGTCAAAATGACAAGGTATGCCAAGTCAAATTAAAATACCAATAAAATCTTACCTCATGTGCAAATGAACCATAGTCCAAGCAATCTTTTACCATTGTCGGCCAATAATATCCCATCATTTTTATATGGAAGTGGAGTTTTGGTCCAGACTGATGTGATTCTTATAACCCAGAATGTGCTTCTTGCAAAGTTTGGAGTGCTTCATCTTCCCCTAAGTATCGCAACAATACTCTCTCGTATGATCTTCTGTATAGAGTATCTTTGTAGTAAAGGAAGCAAGGTGCATGACGACGGATTTCAGTCCTTCTCCTCAGATTTTCTGGAAGTATCTCGTAGCTCAAGTAATCGATAATGGGTTGTCTCCATTCTTCCTTCTCATCTTAAGAAACAGCGACAAGACGATCGAGTTTCATTTTCTTCACTTTCACCCTCATTTGGTGGCGGTACTAACCATTTTTGGCAGATAGTAACTTGTGCATGATCAGGCAGGGTTAACGATGAAGCTAGGGTAGCTAAAGAATCAACCTTCTTATTTTCTTTCCTAGGCAGATGTTGAATAGTCATGCCACCGACCTAGCCCATTAATTTTTTTAGCATAATCATGATATGAGCGTAGTTCAGGTTTCTTGACCAAGTAACTACCTAAAAGCTGGTTGATCACTAATTAAGAGTCACCAAAGGCTTCCAATTGCAACTGCTTTATTTCAACAGCCATTTCAAGCCCAAGTATTAATGCTTGATACTCACCAACGTTGTTGGAGCAGAGTTGCGTCAACATAAAAGAGTAGGGCAGAACCTCACCTTGAGAAGTGACAAATATTACGCCAGCACTAGGATGTACAACACCATCAAAGTACATCTTGGAGGTTGAACTTCAATGAACATTGCGTCCTCATCAGGTAGTTCATCAGTTAGCTCCCAATCATCAGGTATAGGGTGATCTACCAAGAAGTCCACTAACACTTATCCTTTTATATCATTTTGAGGGATGTAGACAATTTCAAATTGTTGAAACTTGAGGTACAACCTTGCTAGTCAGTCACTAAGGATAGGTTTTGACATCACGAACTTGATGGGATTTGCTCTAGAAACAAGACGAACGACATGAGCTTGAAAGTAGTGCTTCAACTTTTGGATTGAGAAGATTAGCGCCAAACAAATCTTTTCGATTGGCAAATGATTAAGCTCATTTGGTGTCATCATCCTACTCAAGTAGTAAAGGGAGTTTTTGTCCCCTTCACTATTTTCTTGGGCCAATAGCGCTCCAACAAACTTTTCTTGTTCCAAAATATATAGTATCAATGGTTTTCCAGGTATAGGGGCTGCCAAAACTGGAAGCTTCATTAAGTAAGTTTTAATATTGTCATAGGCATTTGTTACAAGCCTGATCCCACTTGAAAGGAATGTCTTTCTTCATGAGGCGACTGAATAGTTAGCACCTCCCAGCTAGGTTTGAGATAAATCTTCTAAGGTATTCTAGCTTTCCTTGTAGACTTTTCAATTCATGAATATTCCTAGATTCAGGCATTTTTAAAATTGTATCTACTTTGGCTTGATCAATTTCGATCCCTCAATGCTGGATAATGAAACCAAGGAACTTTCCGTAAGTAACTCCAAAGGCACATCTCAATGGATTCATCCTAAGTTAATACCTCTGGAGCAACTCAAATACCATTCTCAAGTCTTTGTCGCCCTTCTTTCTTGATTTTATCACCAAGTCGTCAACGTAGTATTCGAGATTCTTTTGGAGAAGGTCATCAAAAATATTCTGCATAGCTCTTCGGTAGTAACACTAACGTTCTTCAGGCCAAAAGGCATTACCTTGTAGCAATAAATATCCTTTGAGATGCGGAATGCAGTAAGCTCTTCATCTTTAGGTGCCATGTGAATTTGGTTATAGCCTGATGAACCATCCATGAATGACATTGCCTCATACCTAATGGTAGCGCCAACCATAAGCTCTGGAATAGGAAGCGAGAATTCATCCTTAGGGCATGCACTGTTGAGATCCCTAAAGTCAACACAAACTGGAATTTGGCCATTCTTATTTCTCACAAGAACAATACTTGAAACCCATGTTGAGTATTTAACTTCACGAATAAATCCAACTTCAATGATTTTGTTAACTTCACTTTCAATCAAGGGAACCAAGCCCGACTTAACGCGTCTTCGAGCTTGCTTAACAGGACGAGCGCCATTCTTGACTGCAAGGCGATGGGCTGCTACTTTAGGGTCCAAGTCAGACAACTCTTTGTAACTCCAAGCAAATACATCCTTGAACTCCTTGAGTAATTAGACATAAGTGTTTTTTTCATCAACTGCTAGTAAAGCACTTAGGTAAGTGGGCTTGGTTCTTCATTTGTGCCAAGGTTAACTTCTTTTAAGGCATCAACCGCTATCTTTACCCCTTCTTCAAGTTCAGGCGGAGCATCTTTTGCATCTTCATCTTCTTGATGGTCCCCATCATCGAAAGATATGTGATAACATGATGAAAGATCCTCGCCAATGAAATCGCGCCACATTTGCAAGTGACATGTTCTGGCCAATCAAATGCGGCATTATCACTAATTTATTTTTATCACAACTCTTCCATCTCATAACTATAAATAGGGGTCTTCATAACTCAGAAAAGACATCAGAAGTTATAACAAGAAGGAAGAGAGAGCTCGTAGATCAAACGCCACAAATTTCTCTTCAAGTTTCAAGCTTCAAGTAACCAAGTTCAAGTTCAAGCTCAAGAACGAAGAACAAATCAAGGTTCAAGGAGTACGAGTTCAAACCAAAGTTCATGCTGGTTGAATTCAAGATCATCATTCTTGACGACAAATATAGATTTAAGAATAAGTTCAAAGGCCCTTGAATTTATCTACTATTGGAAAGAAGAATCAGAGGATTCATAGAGATTGTACACTCATATAACTTGAAATGAAATACTACGATTGTTGTAATATTTTTCGGTCTCGATTATTTTTCTTGACGCAATTTTATTGTCTATAGTTGGATGTCTATTCATACTCCTTGGGTATAACCCTTCCCCAAATCCATAAGTTCGGAATGCCTTGTGCATTGAGAAGTAAGGGAGTTCAAGTGATGCCTTTCCTAATAAAATTTACTTATTTATACATGTATATTATGAACCAAAGAATAATAAAATCATAATAAATACAAAGGTAAAATCCCTTTATTCCAAATAAAAGTATGGTCTATCCTACGTCTACAAAAGTTGCATCCCAATAAAAAATCTGGCTACGTGTATGACTTCATAATATTTTGTAACTAATATTTTGGATTATATAACAACAAATAATTGATTCCAACATGCATGATCTGATCATGAACAACAATTTAGGGCATTCTACTTGCTTACTTAGGGGTCATGTTGTTGCTGATTAGAGTTATGTAAATATTAATAATATAGGGATCAATTATCCAGGAATTAATTATGCATGACCTAGTTATGCAGGGACTAGTTATGTGAAAATTAATTATGTGGTAGTTATATAAGGATTAGTAATATAAAATATAATGTGAGTATTATTTATTGTTAGTCTAGTTTATTCTATTAAAATTGCTAGTATGTGAAGATATAGGCATGTTCAAAAATCATTAGAGAGCTCGGGAGAAGGCGATTTTGGAGGGGATTTTCAGAGTATTGATTGGGGTAAGTGTTCTTCACTCAAATTTGGTTAAATTCTATGATTATGTCTTGATTTTTATCATTTAATTTGGGATTTTAGGGTGAAAATTGGGGGAAAATGGAAGAAAGTTTGGAGAGTGAATTTTAGAGATTTAGAGGACCATTTGACGTCGGATTTGGTGAATTTAATATGGGTAAACTCGTGAGCGAATGGGGTTTCTAGTTTTGTGATTTTTATCGAATTTCAAGATGTGGGCCCAGGGGTCGGGTTTGACCAATTTTGGAATTTTGAGTTAATTTGATAATTTTCATATGGGTTCCATTTCTTTAGCGTATATTGATGATAATATACTGATTTTGGTTAGATTTGGGGCATTTGGAGGTTGAATCGACAGGCAAGGGCGTCACGGGCTAGAGTTTTGGCTTGGCTTGAGGTAAGTAACGTTTCCAAATTTGGTTCTAAGGATTCGAAACCCCAAACTATGTGTTCTATGACTACTATTAAGGTGACACAAATGCCAAGTGACGGGCGTGCACCATGAGAATTGCAGCCTGGATCATTCCATGGCACCGTTTAGCCACTTTTTCTTGCTGATATCTATGTTGTGTTTATGTGATTAAGTTAATGAGCTGTAAATCATCATGTTAAGGCTCCACGCTGATACTGTTGAGACTCGAGAGGTCGTTTTTTGCTGTCATATCATTAGCTTCATTGATATTCTGCACGCAATCATGTTCATGCATATTATATCATGTCTCACTCTTGATTATTGTTATTTGGCATATTATATCATTGTTCGGGCTAATATCATGGCATTTCTAAGCCCGTGTGTGAGAGACTGAAGAGTGATGACTGAGTGAGGCTGAGAGCCTGATATTGAGTGACAATATAAGATCAGGTTGCACGCTGCAACGGGATATTGATTATTCCTTTGTTGGCTTGTTATAGCACTTGGGCTGAAAGGAGCCCCCCGGAGTCTATACACCCCTAGTGAGCACAGTTGATATTATTGAGGGATGGATCTTTCCTGGACATGGATCTTGTCCGAAGTACTTATACTTGGAGATGGATCTTCTCCATAGGGCTGGAATGGACTTCCTCGGTACTAGATGATTGCGGTCGGTGATGTGTATATATATTCCGGGATAGATCTTCCCTGGGCCGGATGACCATAGACAGTACTAAGTGGTTGAGGACTTGAGAGTGGAGGTACATGGTACATTTTTTCATGCCTTCTGTGCGTTGGTACATAGAGATTCTTGCTGAGCTTTATACTCCATACTGTTCAAATTGTATTTATTTACTATTAGTTGAACATTTGAACTACAAGCATGCCTACTTTACTATACAATTTAATTGTATTATCTATGGAGGTTTTGGTTCGTCACTACCTGTCCGTCCATAGTTTGAACTTGTTACTTACTGAGTTGGTATACTCACGTTAGCCCCTGCACCTAGTGTGCAGATCTAGATATCTCAAGGTACGGTAGCGGCTATTGACTATTC
Source organism: Nicotiana sylvestris (assembly GCF_000393655.2). Taxonomy (NCBI): domain Eukaryota; kingdom Viridiplantae; phylum Streptophyta; class Magnoliopsida; order Solanales; family Solanaceae; genus Nicotiana; species Nicotiana sylvestris. Next base: position 218,266,267 of record NC_091064.1, read on the forward strand.
CAGTTGCGCACTTTATGGAGATAGTGAGGTAGCTGTTTGGCGATCGCAATTCTGCTTTTCTCCTTCTCTAGCTTCCTATTAGTACATTGTTGTTATTTCCAGACTATTTTGGTCTTGTCTTGTTTCAGAACTATTGTAGCGTTGCTCATGACTTAGTGACACCCGAGGTCGGCTTGTATTTTCCGCTTTGTTTAATTTTGACTTTATATCGTTTATTGAATTCCTGTTGAAAAATGGTTTTACTTAAGTTTTAAATGAAATGTAGATTATTTTGGAAATGAATTGGCTGGCCTAGTTTCACGATAGGCGCCATCATGACCGGGTCAGTTTTGGGGTCGTGACAAGTTGGTATCAGAGCCAGGTTACATAGGTCTCACGAGTCATGAACAGGTTTAGTAGAGTCTCGCGGATCGGTACGGAGACATTTGTACTTATCTTTCTGAGGTTGTAGAACCTTTAGAAAAAATTTCATATTCTTCAATTCTTGTCGTGCGAATCTGCTGATGCTGGTACTAAACTTCTGTTATTCTATTCTCTCACAGATGGTGAGGACATGTGCTATCTGTCAGGATAGACGGCTACCAGTACCACCAGTTGGGGCCGCTAGAGAACGAGGTCACGGTCGAGGCTGTGGTAGGGGCAGGGGTGTAGCCTGCACCGCAGTTAGGGCAACACCTACAGATCTACCAGCCGCCCCAGTTTATGATCAGGCACCAGCGGGGGATGCCCTAGCAGGACCAACTTAGGCACCAACTGCGCCTATTGTTATTTCGGTTCTGCAGGAGACCTTGGCTTAGATTCTGACCGTGTGCACCAGTCTTGCTCAGGCGGTCGCAACTTCTACTACAACATCTACTTCTCAGGCCACGGGAGGCACTCAGAATCCCGTCGCTTGTACATCTGAGTAGGTTGCTCAGGGACTTCAGACACCGGAGGCACCACCAGCCCATCCGGTTGCACCTACTCAAGATTTTGTTGTTCTAGTTATGCCTGATGATGAGCAACGTTGATTAGAGAGATTTGGTAGACTTCAGCCTCCAACTTTTAGTGGTACAGAGGGCGAGGATGCCCAGGATTTCTTGGACAAGTGTTAGAGGATTCTATGTACATTGGGTATTCTGGAGACTAGTGGGGTTTCATTTACTACTTTTCAGTTTTCTGGAGCTACCTTCACTTGGTGGGAGGCTTATGAGAGGTATAGGCCTGTTGGTGTAGCGCCCTTTACTTGGCATCAATTCTCCATTCTCTTCCTAAAGAAGTATGTACTGTATTCCCACATAGAGGAGCTGCGCAGGCAGTTCGAGCAGCTGTGTCAAGGGGATATGACCATGATGCAGTATGAGATGAGATTTTCCGAGTTGGCTCATCATGCTATCTAGCTAGTTCCTATGGATAGGGAGAGGATTAGGAGGTTCGTTGATGGCCTCATTTATCAACTACGATTTTTTCTGACTAGAGAGAGAGAGTATCTGGCGCTTCTTTTGAGGAGGTGGTTAACATTGTCAGAGTAATAGAGTCAGTTCACTGCAAGGAGCGAGATGAGAGGGAGGCCAAAAGGCCTCGGGGATCTGGTAGTTTTGGTAGTGTTCCTTCGGGAGGTCAGTTTCAGCACGGCAGAGGCCGTCCATTCAGACTTGCTCAGCCAGCCCGTTCGGGTCACCGTGGTGGATCATCTGGCCACAGTTCTCACAGTTCACATCAGGGTAACTCATCTCTCAGTGCCCTTCCAGCTTAGAGTTCGACTCAGGCACCATCAGTTCAGGGCTTATCTATCCTGGTGCTTGAGGCTCCCTTTAGTCCCCGCCGCCATTTTCCAAGAAATGTTGCTTCGAGTTTGGAGATTTGGGTCATATCAAGAGGTTTTGTCCCCGTGTTACGGGAGGTTCATCCCAGCAGAGGAGTCAGCCTTTGGCTTTAGCACCAGTTACTTCCCCACCCACCCAGTCAGCTCGGGATGGAGGTCAGTCAGCTAGGGGTTACCCTAAAGGGGGAGGTCGACCAGGTGGTGGTCAGGACCGTTTCTATGCACTCCTAGCCATGCTAGATGTTATTGCTTCAGATGCTGTGATTACAGGTATTGTTACCATATGCCACAAATATGCCTTTGTATTATTTGACCCCGGTTCTACTTTTTCATATGTTTTATCATATTTTGCTCATTATTTGGCTGCGCCACGCGAGTCTCTTGTTTCATCCGTTCGTATATCTACTCCGGTGGGCGATACTATTGTTGTGGATCGTGTATATCGATCGTATGTGGTGACTATTGGGGGTTTGGATACCCGAGTATATCTGTTATTGCTTAGTATGGTTGATTTTGATGTGATATTAGGCATGGATTGGTTATCTTCGTGTCGTGCTAGTTTGAACTGTCATGCTAAGACAGTGACTTTGGCCATGCTGGGGGTGCCACAGATTGAGTGGCGAGGTTCGACGGATTATGTTCCCAGTAGAGTGATTTCATTTCTGAAGGCCCAGCGGATGGTTGGGAAGGGTTGTCTTTCTTATTTGGCCTTCGTGAGGGATGTTAGTGCAGAGACTCCTACCATTGATTCAGTTTTGGTAGTAAGGGACTTTCCGGATGTGTTTCCTACAGATCTACCGGGCATGCCACTAAATAGGGATATTGACTTTGGTATTGATTTGGTGTCGGGCACTCAGCCGATTTCTATCCCACCATCTCGTATGGTACCGGCAGAGTTGAAGGAGTTAAAGGAGAAGCTTCAGGAACTCCTCGATAAGGGGTTTATTCGGACTAGTGTGCCTGTTCTATTTGTGAAGAAGAAGGATGACACAATGAGGATGTGCATTGATTACAGTCAGTTGAACAAAGTCACAATCAAGAACAAGTATCCTTTGCCTCGTATTGATGATTTATTTGACCAGCTTCAGGGAGTGAGAATGTTCTCCAAGATTGATCTCCGTTCAGGATATCACCAGTTGAAGATCAGGGACTCGAACATTCTTAAGACAGCTTTCAGGACCCGATACGATCATTATGAGTTCCTTGTAATGTCATTTGGGCTAACCAATGCCCCAGTAGCATTCATGCATCTGATGAACAACGTGTTTTGGCCTTATCTTAACTCGTTTGTGATTGTTTCCATTGATGATATTCTGGTGTACTCGCGTAGTCAGGAGGAGCACGCCGAGCATTTAAGAGTTGTGTTGCAGCGGTTGAGGGAGGATAAGCTTTATGCAAAGTTCTTGAAGTTTAAGTTTTGGCTTAGTTCAGTGGCTTTCTTAGGGCACGTAGTGTCTAGTGAGGGTATTCAGGTTTATTCGAAGAAGACATAGGCAGTCCAGAGTTGGCACAAACCATCCTCAGCCACAGAGATTCGCAGCTTTCTTGGTTTGGCGGGTTATTACCGTCGGTTCGTGCAAGAATTTTCATCTATAGTATTACCCTTGACCAAATTGACTCAAAAGGGTGCTCCTTTTAGGTGGTCGGATGAGTGTGAGGCGAGCTTTAAAAAGCTAAAAACTGCCTTAACCACATCTCCAGTGTTAGTGTTACCATTAGTTTCAGGTTCATATACAGTATATTGTGATGCTTCTATAGTTGGTATCAGCTGTGTGTTGATGCAGGAGGGTAGAGTGATTCCTTATGCTTCTCGTCAGTTGAATCCCTATGAGAAGAACTACCTTGTACATGATTTGGAGTTGGCTGCCATTGTTCACGCGTTAAAGATTTGGAGGCATTATCTCTATGGTGTGTCTTGTGTGGTGTTTTCTGATCATCGTAGCCTCCATCACTTGTTCAAATAGAAGGATCTAAATTTAAGGCAGTGGAGGTGGTTAGAGCTGCTAAAGGACTACGATATTACTATCTTGTACCATCCGGCGAAGGCCAATGTAGCGGCCGATGCTTTGAGTAGAAAGGCGGTGAGTATGGGCAGTCTTGCATTTATTCCTGTTGGGGAGAGACCTCTTGCAGTTGATGTTCAGGCCTTGGCCAATCGGTTTGTAAGGTTGGATATTTCGGAGCCTAGTCGGGTCTTAGCTTGTGTGGTTTCTTGGTCTTCCTTGTTTGATTGTATCAGAGAGCACCAGTATGATGATCCTTATTTGCTTGTCTTCAAGGACAGAGTTCAGCACGGCGATGCTAGAGATGTGATTATTGGTAATGACGAAGTATTGTGGATGCAGGGCCGGATATGTGTGCCCAATGTGGATGGGCTTCGGGAGTTGATTCTGGAGAAGGCCCACAACTCGCGGGATTCCATCCATTAGGGTGCCACGAAGATGTATCAGGATTTGAGACAACACTACTGGTGGAGAAGAATGAAGAAGGACATAATGGGATTTGTAGCTTGGTGCCTCAATTGTCAGCAGGTGAAATACGGGCATTAGAGACTGGGTGGTTTGCTTCAGCAGATGGATATTCTAGAGTGGAAGTGGGAGCAGATTATCATGGATTTCATAGTTGGACTCTCACGGACTTTGATGAAGTTCGATGCTATTTGTGTGATTGTGGATCGGCTGACCAAGTCTGTGCACTTCATTCCTGTGTGTACTATCTATTCTTCAGAGCGGTTAGCTGAGATTTATATCCGAGAGATTGTTCGCCTGCATGGTGTTCCAGTTTCCATCATTTCAAATAGAGGTACTCAGTTCACATCGCAGTTTTGGAGAGTCGTACAACGAGAGTTGGGTACTCAGGTCGAGTTGAGCGTAGCTTTTCACCCTCAGACGGACGGGCAGTCCGAGCGCACTATTCAGATATTGGAGGACTTGTTGCGCGCTTGAGTCATTGATTTTGGGGGTTTATTGGACTAGTTTCTACTGATCGTAGAGTTTGCTTACAACAATTGTTATCAGTCGAGTATTTAGATGGCTCCATATGCGGCTTTATATGGGAGACAGTGTAGATCTCCAGTGGGTTGGTTTGAGCCGAGCGAGGCTAGGTTTTTGGGTACAGACTTGGTACATGATACTTTGGACAAGGTGAAAGCGATTCAGGAGCAGCTTCGTATGGCGCAATCAAGACAAAAGCTTTATGCTGACAGGAAGGTTCGAGATGTGTCTTATATGGTTGGGGAGAAGGTTCTACTGAAGGTTTTGCCTATGAAGGGTGTTATGAGATTTGGGAAGAATGGTAAATTGAGTCCTCGATTCATTGGGCCTTTCGAGGTACTTCGGAGGATTGGGGATGTGGCTTATGATCTTGCCTTGCCACCTAGTGTTACACCCCATATTTCGTACATGAAAATATGCCATAAATAAATTAATGAGAGCCCGGAAGTGAGATGTCACGTCCCGTAGTATTATATTACGGTGATGTCACGTTTCGCACTGTTAAGTTACGACGATATTGCAACCTGAAGTATTGTACGTTAAAATTTCGTTTTCAGTTAACCGATGTAAAACTCGAGGATGAGTTCATCTTGACGTTAACGTACTTACGCTATTTATAGCATGCAATAAATAAGTGTTATGAAGAATAAAAGGGTACATGAATTAAAGAAAACAAGTTTCGTTGAAAGTGGTCAATTTGGAATAAAAAACGAGTCGAGCGATAGTACCCAATAATTATGAACTAATACCATGCAAGGACCATATGACTACGGTAATATAATATATAAAGTACATATGAAGTATTTTGAAAATAAATAGAATTTTAAGTAATTTGTGATATCTTAAATTATGCGGGTAATAGATTAATTACCGAGTAACGAAACATTACCCGGTTAACTAATAAGTGGATAAATTAATAAAATTTTCTTCCCAAGTACATACATGGCAGCAGCCCCCCTTATTAAGGTGATTCATCTATCACCTTTACCATGTGTCAAAGACTTAAAAAGTCTTATCAAGACTTTGTAGAAAGTTTATTCAATCTAAAAGAGAAAAAGCATTTCATTTTCAAGACCAAGGAGCAACTTTAACATTTTGTTAAAGACCAAGAACGTGAAGGTGGCAAGAATGTCACAACAATTCACCCCTTAACCAAATTTCTTTCTGAAAAACATTAAGGGCAGAGTAGTTGTCCGAAATTTGAGTTTGTCCAAGTTTAAGTTTCGTCCATATTTTGCAGAAGCAGATTCGTTCAAATAATTCCGGGAACAGGTATGTTAAGGCTAAGCTCTTCCTTCATTTGGGCATGATCTTGTCATTACACAAGTTTGATAACGAAGCATAAAGAATAATTCATATCACAAAATTTACGTATATTTTGCTAGTCTCGCAAATTGCGTATATTTTCCTAGTATTGTAAGTTATAATATTCTCCTTATCGGGACTTCATATTCAGTTGAGTATTTTTTTCTTCCAGTCGAGAGAGCAGAGAAGTTACATATATATATATATATATATATATATATATATAGTATTAAAAGTATTCCCATTATCATCGAGCTATAATCGATGGGCAGGCCCCTATTGGGCAACCTCTGATCAGATGGTAAGTTATATACCAAGCCTACTATGGCCGAGCACTTATGAGCGAGCCCAGTTGGTCGAGATACTGAGCCTAGTATGGCCGAGCGCTTATGAGCGAGCCTACTATGGCAGAGCAGTTATATATATACCGAGCTTGCTGTGGCCGAGCGCTTATGAGCGAGCCCAGTTGGTCGAGATATAGAGCCTAGTATGGCCAAGTGCTTATGAGCGAGCCTCTACGACAAAGCAGTTATATATGTATACCGAGCCTTATTGGGCCGGACAACTATTTTACATACTATATTGAGAGAATTGAGTCAGTATCAACAGGTAAGCATTATATTATCAGTTCAGTTTTAGCTTTCAGTATATTGCCTTACGTACTTAGTACATTATTTCATACTGATGTCCCTTTTCTGGGGGCGCTGCATTTCATGCGTGCAGGTCAGACAGACAGACGAGTAGGCCTCTTCAATAAGTGTTGCCCGAGTTTAGCTTGATCGGTAAGCTCCATGCCTTTCGGAGTTTCCAGGTCTAGAGCCTTATGTATATCTTGTATATATACGTATATATGTCATGAGTAGGTCGGAGAGCCATTCCGATCATAGTATATCCATCAGTAGAGGCTTGTAGACATACTTGTCAGTTAGTGCAATATGTTGGGCTTTCAGGCTTTGTATGTATATTTGGTTGGTTTGTCAGCTGTAATAAATATGACGGCCTTGTCGGCCTATGTTTTGAGTTTATAAATGATTATGTTGGCCTATTAGGCCCGTATGTCATGTGTAGATAATGATGTAATAAGAAAGATATGTTACGTTGGTACTCGATTGAGTAAGGTACCGGGTGCCCATCGCGGCCCATCGATTTGGGTTGTGACAAAAGTGGTATCAGAGCAGTTCTATCCTAAGGAGTCTATAAGCCGTGTCTAGTAGAGTCTTATTTATGGGTGTGTCGTGCACCACACTTATAAGTAGGAGGCTACAGGGCATTTAGGATTGTCACTCTTTCTTCTTACTCTAGATCGTGTGGTAGAGCTTACTTATAAGAATCCAAGTTTTGAAATTCTATTTTATTTGTAATAAGACGATGCCTATATCCGGAAAGAAGGTTGGAAAGAGCGGTTGTTGTGGAAGAGCTGAGTCAGAGGAATTGAATTTTTGTATGATGCCTACGATAAGTAGATATGAGGTCTTTAGCAGATCATGGGTGTACTAAAAGGGGTAAGCTTCCTGATAAGAAGCCTTAAGGCAAGAATGCCTATCCATCTTTATGGTGAAGGACAATGAGAGATTAAAAAGATAAGTACAAGTTTCAGCAAGTAAAAGTAGCAAGGTGAAAAAGGGTACAAGGTACCCAGTTAATGAAGGTTAACAATGTTTATAATTGAGGCAGATGAACATAAGCTTTTTGAGTTATATTCAACAGTAACAGAGGTATGTACAATTGGTCACACCCATTTCAGTTATGCCCTGTGGGGGCTAACAGGCATAGCTAAGAGAAGGATGGGATATCAAGATCTGGCTGGGGTTAAAGTAACCCAAATTGGTAAATGGATTACTTTCATTTGTTGACATTTCCGAAGGGTATTACAAATATGCCAATAGATCTTCTTGTGAGACACCCAGATGGTGCACCCTAGAATATTACGATTAGATGTGAATACTAGAATTCAGAAGATAGGCACTGAAAGCCTGGATAGGATAAATATTACCTTAAGTGTGGCTCTCATCCCTAGTAGAGCAAGGATGTTGAGCAACCCAAAGAGCCATTGGATGTAGCAAAGGGAAGCTAAAAGTGAAAGAATGTCTTGCTGAAGTTTCACAAGAAAAGGGATAGGCAGAAATATTAGCAGAGTAATGAGAAGAGATATAATGAAGCATTATAAATAAGGTGTGATACATGGATGAAAACAGTAGGGTGTTATAGAACCTATAGTCAAATGAAGGAAGAAACGACAGGTGATGGGCCTTAAGACAATGAAAGAGTATAGGCCATAAGGTCATATCCTCATTTCGAGAAATAAGTTCGTGACTCCAACATGACTATCGGAAGGGAGAGTTAAACCCCAGAGTAATAGAAATCGGTAGGGGCTGGTGAACAAAATAAACTAAACATGAACTAGGGACTGAATAATTTGATAATGGTCGACATTATGAGAATTTCAGATTTTGTTCTGACGATAATAAAATGGAAAATAGAAGAAAATTCATGAGAAATTTAGAGGATGGTCATTCAAGAAGACGTTTCCTTAAAACAAGCCATATAAGCAAATTTAAGCTTAAGGGACTGTATGTGCCAGTTATACTAAGTATCACCCTTGTGAGGAGGGAATTTTGTTATCCTTGGTACAAAAGAATTACTGCGAGGTGAGTAAGGGTCATCGACCATGTGAAAAGATGCCAAAAATGAAGAAGTAAAACATTTGTACATAGATCATCGTAGCACTAAATCTTAGTGCACCCCTAAAGGGGGGAATATGAAGTGATGTGGCATTAAGTCAGAATTAAGTGGTTCTAGTGACTATGGAATGGTAAAGGAAGTAAAGGTTCCTGCCCGAACTGTTATTAATAAATAAGGAGCCAGTGCGAGACGTAAGTTAAGACAAAGGAAATAACCCAAGAAAGATTATGAGGAATATTGATATGAGAATGGACCAACAAGTAGTTAGTAATTGGTTAGGAAGATCCCAGTTATGGCTAAATAGAATATTACAGACGAGTCATCAGATCGTGTAAGATAAACATAGTAGAACCCAACATGGAGAATTCAGTCTCGAAGAATACCATTATAATACTTGAAATATATTCAAATAAGCGTGGGGTAAGTTAAAGGTACCGTATGAGTGTTACGGGGATAAAAGAAAGTGACACTGGGAAGGCAGTTAAAATATCAGTTCAGAAGCAACCATACAAGTACAAGGGCATGGAAGTAAGCAACTACGGGTGGTTATAGGCAAGTAAGGACATCAAAAAGGTCCTTGATAAGCTCACAACTTTACGAGATTCAAGGGTTCTCCCTAAGTACTACAATAAAAGACTAGCTGAGAAAATAAGGAAGAAGGCTTCAACCTAAGCACAACGACCTAAAGAGAAAATGGTCGTGTAACAATAGCCTTGCAACAATATTGTAAGCACTCCAAAAGAAAGTGGCACCTATCGTGGCTAATGAACGGGAAGTAAGAATTAAAAGTAATATTCGAGATCATATGCATTGTATGAAAACTCTGGCAAGTATGTGCACTAAGATAAGCTAAGTATGGATGCAACAAGGGGCAGAAAGACCAGGAAAAGTAATTGCACATGTTTAAAGAAAGCTGAGATAGAACGAAAGAATTATTTGATCAATGATCCAAAGTTAGTATGTTATGGATACACTCAAGATTTTATAGCATTATGTTTGTTGACAATCATACAGCCATAGAAGACTCCGGTATAAGTTAAAAGAAATAATTGAGTCCAGGTCATAGACAAATGATTGAATTATTAGAAGATTGTATAATGAACATTCCATAGCATCCATGAAAGGGCTAAAGTAATACCACGAGCTGCAGATCGGAAGACGGGTCAAGCCTACATAAAGGCTGATCAGAAGAAAGAGGAAATTAAAGAGTTACATTAACGAAGTAAATCAAGAGTCTGATTGTTGGACCCGAAAAATTATAAAATTCAGGATTGAGAATATCGCAGAATTAATTTTAATATCAAAGATACAAGAGAGATAGTACAATAACTATATTTTTCAACGGCTCTATGATAAAGCCAGTTAGAAGAAGTATCTGCCTCATAAGAAGTCGGTATGAAGCTCCCACCGAATTGTATATGCACCAGAGTTACAAGTATTGTAATAGAGCTTCAAGTTGTGAACATGTATTATACCTATGTGGAAGGGAGGTCATGAAAAAGATAAAAGATACGATGCAAGATTTTAAGGTAAGAAAGGTAAAGGTGAAAATCGTACGAGGTACTCAAATGCAGAAGGTTGTGAAAAGTCCATATTGCGGGTAAAAGGCTAGAAGTGCGGGGATTCAGTATCCAGGAATGATAGCAGCATCGTTAGTGGCATACCTTCCAGCTTACGGCTTCTAAGTACCGAAAGGTCTAATTAGAGAGTAATGGAAGAGTTAGAGATGCGCGGGGATTCGCTTGATGTTCCAGAACAACATAAGGAAATCTATGGTGTAAGCAAGTTGAAGGAAGGCTGTGAATATAATAAATAGATATGTATAGGTCCCAAGCTAAAGTACAGTAGAGCGACAAAGTTTTAACAAAACATGAGTAAGGATGAGGAAAGGCAAGTGAAAAAGTGACGAGAACGTATAAGTCCTTGGGATTGAAACCCATGAGAACAAGAAAGCTAATGGTTTCTCTTAGTTATAGAAAATTCAATATAGCCAAAATGAACTCAAAGGAATCTAAGGCTAATAATATTCAGAAGAGATGGAATATTGCCATGTTAATAGAATGAGGGTGTAAAAATAACGTTTGGGCCTTCGATTGAGTAACGATCTTACGAATAAGAGAAAGGGATCTCATGAATTAGACAAGATTAAAATAACCACGCAAGGTACATCACATTGGGATGTCGTGAGATACGGTTATGAAAGCAGGCTATCGATCCAGGTGGATCAATCTAATCATTTCAGATGTTCCCCGATAAAATGTGAATCCTAGCAGCAATATGACATAAAAGGTTAAGTTATCAGGGGTGGATTATGGATCAAAATTGAGGTGAATCAACAATTGATGGATAAAAGTTATAAAGTATGAGAAGAGATTAGGCCGTCATTCTTAAGATGAACAGTAATGTAAAAGTATTAGAGGACATAGATTTATACGTATAGGATAAGAAATGAAAGTAACCTGGGATTTGGTAGCAGACCTCAGTAACGAGAAGTCGAGGTAAGAATTATGGTATAGTATGACCTATGTAAATGTAGTAAAATCATACAAATGAATAACCACGTCTATAGAATAAGATATAGAAATATTTGTAAGTTCGATTAAAATGGGAGCGAAGAACTTCAGGATTGGCTAAAAACTGGAGGAAAAAGGAGAGGAGAGTCGCATAAGCACACTTACAAGGTCAGTATCATAGAAGTTGCTTGATGGGAGATAGCAACAGTTATGAGATTGGAAGGAATTTGATCACAAGTCATGACGTGGGAAAGAGTCCTAAAAGGGGGGAATACCCTAGCCTTTGGACTTATTCACAGAACGGTTGCCTAGATGGAAAAAGGACTACTAAAGTATTTGCAAGAGCTATGAGATATGAGAACGATAAACACATCAGTCAACATTCGAGGACGAATGTTCCAAAGGGGGGAATGATGTTACACCCCATATTTCGTACATGAAAATATGCCATAAATAAATTAATGAGAGACCGGAAGTGAGATGTCACGTCCCATAGTATTATATTATGGTGATGTCACGTTTCGCAGTGTTAAGTTACGACGATATTGCAGCTTGAAGTATTGTATGTTAAAATTTCGTTTTCAGTTAACCGATGTAAGACTCGGTGATGAGATCATCTTGATGTTAACGTACTTACGCTATTTATATCAAGTAATAAATAAGTTTTATGAAGAATAAGAGGGTACATGGATTAAAGAAAACAAGTTTCGTTCAAAGTGGTCAATTTGGAATAAAATACGAGTCGAGCGATAGTACCCGATAATTATGAACTAATACCATGCAAGGTACTATATGACCATGGTAGTATAATATATAAAGTATATATGAAGTATTTTAAAAATAAATAGAATTTTAAGTAATTTGTGATAATTCTTAAATTATGCGGGTAATAGATTAATTACCGGCTAACGAAACATTACCCGGTTAACTAATAAGTGGATAAATTAATAAAATTATCTTCCCAAGAACATACGTGGCAGCAGCCCCCCTTATTAAGGTGATTTATCTATCACCTTTACCATGTGTCAAAGGCTTAAAAAGTCTAATCAAGACTTTGTAGAAAGTTTATTCAATCTAAAAGAGATAAAGCATCTTATTTTCAAGACCACGGAGCAACTTTAACATTCTGTTAAAGACCAAGAACGTGAAGGTGGCAAGAATGTCACAACAATTCACCCCTTAACCAAATTTCTTTCTGAAAAACATTAAGGGTAGAGTAGTTGTCCGAAATTTGAGTTTGTCCAAGTTTAAGTTTCGCCCATATTTCGCAGAAGCAGATTCGTTCAAATAATTTCGGGAACAGGTATGTTAAGGCTAAGCTCTTCCTTCATTTTGGCATGATTGCATATATTTTCCTAGTATTGTAAGTTATAATATTCTCCTTATCGGGACTTCATATTCAGTTGAGTATTTTCTTCTTCTAGTCGAGAGAGTAGAGAAGTTATATATATATATATATATATATATATATATATATATATATATATTAAAAGTATTCTCATTACCATCGAGCTATAATCGATGGGCAGGTCCCTATTGGGCAACTTATGATCAGATAGTAAGTTATATACCGAGCCTACTATGGCCGAGCACTTATGAGCGAGCCTACTACATCAGAGCAGTTATATATATATCGAGCTTGTTGTGGCCGAGCGCTTATGAGCGAGCCCAGTTGGTCGAGATATAGAGCCTAATATGGCCGAGCGCTTATGAGTGAGCCTACTACGGCAGAGTAGTTATATATGTATACCGAGCCTTATTGGGCCGGACAACTATTTTACATACTATATTGAGAGAATTTAGTCAGTATCAGCAGGTAAGCATATCTTCAGATTATCTTTAACTTCCAGCTACTTGTAGTTATTATATTATCAGTTCAGTTTCAACTTTCAATAGATTGCCTTACATACTCAATACATTATTTCGTACTGATATCCCTTTTCTAGGGGCGCTGCATTTCATGCGTGCAGGTCAGATAGACAGACGAGTAGGCCTCTTCAATAAGTGTTGCCCGAGTTCAGTTTGATCTGTAAGCTCCATGCCTTTCGGAGTTTCCAGGTCTAAAGCCTTATGTATATCTTGTATATATACGTATATATGTCATGAGTAGGTCGGAGAGCCATTCCGATCACAGTATATCTATCAGTAGAGGCTTGTAGATATATCTTGTCAATTAGTGCAGTATGTTGGGCTTTCAGGCCTTGTATGTATATTTGGGTTGTTTGTCAGCTGTAATAAATATGACGGCCTTGTCGGCCTATGTTTTGAGTTTATAAATGATTATGTTGGCCTATTAGGCCCGTATGTCATGTGTATATAATGATGTAATAATAAAGATACGTTACATTGGTACTCGGTTGAGTAAGGTACCGGGTGCCCGTCGCGGCCCATCGGTTTGGGTCGTGACACCTAGCTTGTTGAGCGTGCATCCGGTATTTCATATTTCCATGCTCCGGAAGTATATTGGCGACCCGTTCCATATTTTGAATTTCAGCACGGTTCAGGTAGACGGTGATTTGACTTATGATGTGGAGCCAATGCCTATTTTGGAGCGGCATGTCCGAAAGTTGAGATCAAAGGATATAGCAGCAGCGAAAGTGCAGTGGAGACGCCGGTCCGTGGAGGAGGCTACTTGGGAGACTGAGCGCGAGATGTGGAGCAGATATCCACACCTATTTGAGGCTTTAGGTATGTTTCTTGACTCGTTCGAGGACGAACGAATGTTTTAAGAGGGGGAGGATGTAACAACCCGCCTGGTCGTTTTGAGAATTTACGCCCCGATCCCCTATTAACTACTTTCTCTGTGTTTATTTCTGCTATTTTGATTTGCCGGTATTGTCACACCTCCTTTTTTCTACACCCCCGTAAAGGGGTATATAAGAGAGTTTTTTCCAGCTTAAAGTGACAATCGAAACGGGATTATTTTATTAAAAATTCCGAGTCGCCACTTGGGATAATTTATGGTGTCCCAAGTCACCAGTTCAAATCCCGAATCGAGTAAAGATTGATTCTGTTCTATAGTCCGTGAACACATAAATCCGGGTAAGGAATTCTGTTAACCCGAGAGAAGGTATTAGGCATTCTCGGGTTCCGTGATTTTAGCACGGTTGCTCAACTATTACAATTAGCCTATTATCTGATTTTAAAACACTTTTAAACCTATGTGCATTTTTAACTTTAAAACTGCTTTTATTTATTTAAAGAATTGATTCAAGGTTATTTAAAACACATCGCAAGCCACGCTACATGAAATGTACCCGTGGTTCATGATACGTTCTATTTAACCTAGTTGGAAATTAAAATCGGGTCACATGAAATGCACCCCCGGATTTTAGAAATTAGGCATCACAACTACATCACGAGAATCGTACTCGTAGCCATGACAATTTTATTGATCGCGCCTAAAGCAAGCTACGATGTTTATGAATATTTAAAAAAATTTATTCACGGAATAATAAAAGAATTCAACTATATGATATTAACGGGCCTAGCATGCTCCTAGCGATAAAATAAAAATAAAAGAGCCACATCTAAAACTCAAGTCTCAGTTGTGTTTCACTTAAAATCCCAGAACTACGTCCCCAACCAAAATCATGTTTTTCTACATTATCTTCAAACCAATTAACAAAAATGGACAAGCAAGTAAATGGAGAAATTTAGAGCAATTAAGGTGAATTGAAAAATGACATAAACAAACTAAAAATCTAGCCTTTGACATACAGTGAATTAACTAAAGCTTTACGATGACATCAAACCTCAAACAAGATAAGTATTCCTTCACTAAAATTCTAATTTTCATGATTTTTCTGAAAGAAAAACAATAGCACACCGCAACACTCTTGATTTATAATTTAAACTAAGTAAACTACAATAAGGGAGAAACCCAATAGTAAACAAACTAATTAAACCAAGAAGCCACGTCGATTGCTGCAATTTCAGTCCAAGAAATTTAATTTAAAACACATCTAGCACAAGAAATATATATAACATAGAATCACAATAAAATAAAATAAAAACATCAGCTCAAAATATAAGATTACCGTAATAAGAGAGATGTCAAGAAATGGACCTTTGTATTGATAAAAATTCCTCAAAATTGGACTAAATGGAACGTTGACCGCGAACCTCTGTCGGAGACCAGACGAGACCGAAACGTCGAGCCATGAACGAAAGTCTCGCCTATGACACTACCTATACTCGGTTTCATGAAGTCCAACAGAAATTGAAATTGATAGAAAACCATAATACCATGACTTTTACTGTTGGGGATCTTTTAATGAAGAAGCTTTGATGGAAGTTTGAGACGCCATTTAATTTGGAACAAAGCAGATTCAAAGGCCCTTAGTGATAGCTCCAATTCCAAGCTACATTCTTGACTCCTTCAATTCCTCAAGTTTTCCGTGGTTGAATAGAATTGCTACAGCTTTGGATAGTAAAAATGTGGAATTCTTTCGATTGCAGTAACAGTAAGTGATTAAGGAGATTGGAGCTTCCGGATTTTTGGGGTGGTGACTACGGCTGAATACTTGGATGCTCGCTCGTTTCAGGAAGGGTAGGGGAGGTAGGTGTCTTCTCTATCCTATTCAACGACTGATAATATCAAGTGTAGGGGTCTAGGTATTTGTAGGGTTTTCTAGGTTAAGGGGTATGGGCCTAGGAATTATAGGTTTGAGAATTATGGCTAGTTTTGCTTAAAATTAGCTTTATTAACTAAAAATCTATCCATATAGAAATATTACCAAAAATATTAATTAACCCTACTTAAGTAAAAATAATTATTAAAATAAGACTGCCCGTTATAAAAAAACTATTTTTTGGTATTTTTTCAAGATTATATAAAGATAAAATTAAGGTACTATTTTTTGTATATTTTTTTTTACTTTATGGAAGGTACATTTTTTTTTTTGTAATTTTCATTTTCTTGTAGTAAAATAAAGTAAAAGAGTAAAAATGAGTTAAAATAGCTATATTGGGCCTAAATTAAATATTTACGTGCTAAAATATAAAAAATCTTGGGGAGGGTCAAAAATCGCATGTCTACAGCTACCCCTCTTTGACTGGAAACGCGAAGAGTTTTCAAACAAAGAATGACTAGACAGGTTTTTGACCCAACCCTTATTTGGAAAGACTAAAACTAAGAGAGAGGGGAATGTGACCGAACCCTGGTATCTGGGCTGCCTACATATCCTTGGCTATAAAGGAATCAGGCCACGTGTAGTTCATAGGTGAGTGAGATGATGGAGGATACCGAGGTGGAGAGTCGGTCGAGGTACCGTTCCGTCGAGATTTCGGTCTGCGGTCCTGTTATTACATCAAAAATCAAAACATGAAAAAGACTAGCTAAGCCTGTCAACTACGAGTTACAAGATTCATATCTATAAGTCTTCTGAAGCTTGATCTTGAGTCTTGAATGGTTCTTCATGCAGACTTTGAGTTTGAACCTTGACGCTTGCTAGTTGTAGGTGCTAGCTTGTTCTTCTTCAGCTTTTCGGATCAAAACCGGGCATGCAGTGCTTGTGACCTCGGCCCTGTCTTGAGCAACCCATATCTTTCATCAAAATCTGCATCTGTATTAACTTCTTGCCTTTCTCTTTTTTTCTTTCTTTATTATGACTAACTTCTGTTGATCACCTCGGACTGTTGACTCGCATTCTTGCCGCAAGCTTCTTTCGTTGCTGACTTGAATTGCATTATGAAGTGAATTCTCTTATTCTCCAGGTAGGCTCCTGATTGCTGAATACTTGCACTGCTTTTTTCCCGGAAACTGCTTTCCCTTGAAACTTGAACTGTCTTCCCTTGTTCTCCAGGTGGGCGCCTGATTGCTGAAACTTAAATGTATTCCCTTGTTCTCCAGGTGGGTTCCTGATTGCTGAAGCTTGAACTTATATTCTCTTGTTCTCCAGGTGGGCGCCTGATTGCTGAACTTGAAATGTATTCCCTTGTTCTTCATGTGGGCACCTGATTGCTAAAACTTGAAAATGTATTCCTTTGTTCTCCAGGTGGGAGCCTGATTGCCACAAAAACGAAGGAAACTTCTGCCCCAGTTTGGTGCTGGGCGTATCTGTGAGTGTTAATTGAATCATGTTACCAGAAAATCTCAAAGAATTTTAAAAGCTAGATCCCATTATCCATGAGGGTCCTGAAAACTCCTAGTTATATGAGAGTTTTTAAATCTAAGTTATATTTCCTAAAGGTACAACTTCCACTAAATCTTGTTATCTATGAAGACCTTAAAACTAAATCCCATTATCCAGGAGGGTCCTGAAATTTAAAATCAAATCTCATCTTAAGGATGAAAATTTCAGAGCTAAATTCAACTTCCTAACGGTGAAACTTATGCTAAATCTTAGCATCTAAGGGAGGTATTAAACTAAGTCCCATTATTCAGGAGGGCCCTTAAAATTTCAAATTGAATCTTATCCTAAGCATGAAAACTTCAAAGCCAAACTTATATTTCTTCAAGGTAGAGCCTATCTAGATCTTGTTACTCATGAACGTTTTGAATTTTAACTAAGTCCCATTGTCCAGGAGGGTCCTGAGAATTTTTAAGATTAAATCTCATTATCCAAGAGGGTCCTGAAATTTTTAAAATTAAGTCCCATTGTCCAGGAGGGTCCTGAGAATTTTTAAGATTAAATCTCATTATCCAGGAGAGTCCTGAGAACTTTTAAAATTAAATTCCATTATCCAGGAGGGTCCTGAAAATTTTAAATTAAATCCTATTATCCAGGATGGTCCTGAGAATTTAAAAACTAAATCCCATTATCCTAGAGGGTCCTGAAAACTTAAAAACTAAATCTCATTATCCAGGAGGGTCCTGAGAACTTTTAAAATTAAATCCCATTATCTAGGAGGGTCCTGAAAACTTAAAACTAAATCCCATTATCCAGGAGGGTCCTGAGAACTTTTAAAATTAAATCCCATTATCCAGGAGGGTCCTGAGAATTTGAAAACTAAATCCCATTATCCAGGAGGGTCCTGAAAACTTAAAAACTAAATCTCATTATCCAGGAGGGTCCTGAGAACTTTTAAAACTAAATCCCATTATCCAGGAGGGTCCTAAAAACTTAAAAACTAAATCCCATTATCCAGGAGGGTCCTGAGAATTTAAAAACTAAATCCCATTATCCAGGAGGGTCCTAAAAACTTAAAAACTAAATCTCATTATCCAGGAGGATCCTGAGAACTTTTAAAATTAAATCCCATTATCCAGGAGGGTCCTGAAAATTTAAAACTAAATCCCATTATCCAGGAGGGTCCTGAGAATTTTAAATTAAATCCCATTATCCAGGAGGGTCCTAAGAATTTTTAAAACTAAATCCCATTATCCAGGAGGGTCCTGAAAACTTAAAAACTCAATCCCATTATCTAGGAGGGTCCTGAGAATTTAAAAACTAAATCCCATTATCTAGGAGGGTCCTAAAAACTTAAAACTAAATCCCATTATCTAGGAGGGTCCTGAGAACTTTTAAAATTAAATCTCATTATCCAGGAGGGTCCTGAAAACTTAAAAACTAAATCCCATTATCCAGGAGGGTCCTGAGAATTTGAAAACTAAATCCCATTATCTAGGAGGGTCCTAAAAACTTAAAAACTAAATCCCATTATCTAGGAGGGTCCTGAGAAAATTAAATCCCATTATCCAGGAGGGTCATGAAAACTTAAAAACTAAATCCCATTATCTAGGAGGGTCCTGAGAATTTAAAAATTAAATCCCATTATCCAAGAGGGTGTTGAAAACTTAAAAACTAAATCCCATTATCCAGGAGGGTCCTGAGAACTTTTAATATTAAATCCCATTATCCAGGAGGGTCCTGAGAATTTGAAAACTAAATCCCATTATCCAGGAGGGTCCTAAAAACTTAAAAATTAAATCTCATTATCCAGGAGGGTCCTGAGAATTTTAAAAACTAAATCTCATTATCCAGGAGGGTCCTGAAAACTTAAAAACTCAATCCCATTATCCAGGAGGGTCCTGAGAATTTAAAAACTAAATCTCATTATCCAGGAGGGTTCTGAAAACTTAAAACTAAATCCCATTATCCAGGAGGGTTCTGAAAACTTAAAACTAAATCCCATTATCCAGGAGAGTCCTGAGAACTTTTAAAATTTAATCTCATTATCTAGGAGGGTCCTAAAAACTTAAAAACTAAATCCCAAACTTAAAAACTAAATCCCATTATCCAGGAGGGCCCGGAGAATTTAAAAACTAAATCCCATTATCCAGGAGGGTCCTGAAAATCAAACATCAAGTCTTATATTAAGAGTGATAATTTTTATGGCTGAATTATACTACCCTACAGCCGAATTTACGCTAAATGTTGTTATCTAATCGAAATCTTAAAGCTAAGTCCCATTATTCTGGAGGGTCCTGAAAACTCCTAATTGAATCATATCTTGAACATGCAAACTTCTAAACCAACTTATATTTCTTTGGGATACACTTACGCTAGATTATTCTACTCATGATTGTTTTGAACTTTAAACTAGGTCCCATTTTTCAGGAGGGTCCTGAGAACTTCAAATTAAATCTCATTATCCAGGCGGGACCAGAAAATCAAACATCAAACCTATCTAGTGCTTGCCTTTCCCCTGCGGAGGATTTCTCCGGAACAACCGAACTTTTTGCCCCTGTTTCAAATCAAAGAAAAATCTTGTCAGTTTAAAAAGGTGGTGGTTGATTTGTGGCCTTGTCTTTGATGGCGATTGCTCCTTCACTTCCCATGATCTCTTTGCTTTCCACTCGAAGACCTTGTTTGTTTATTGACTAACCACTTTCTCTGTCATCCTTATCACTGAAAATACCTCTTCTCCGTTCAGACGCAATACCCTATATCTGTTGCATTGCTCATAAATCGACATTTACCAAACCCTTGTGTTTCACATGAATCTCAAAGAACGACAATTGCCACCCACTCATCGCACATGTTGTTCTTTCTTGACTTAAACCACTGGCCCTGGCCTTGAGGTCTGTTGCTCCTCCACTTGCCACAATAACTTTGATTTCTGCTCGGAAGACCTCGCTTGTCACTGATTAAATACCTTTTGTCAATCTTACCACAGAAAATACCTTTGATCCGTTCACCAAACACCCTCCATCTTGTTGCATTATTCATGAATTAATATGTACCAAACCGTCGTGTTTCACCGAAAATACCTTTGATCCATTCACCTAACACCCTCCATCTGTTGCATTGTTCCTAAATTGATATGTACCAAACCTTTGTATTTCATAAGGATCCCAAAGCATTTTGATTATTACCAGCTCAATGCGCTTGTTGTTCTTTTCTGACTTATGACATTTTGATGTGTTAGGCATACCCCGTTTCATGCAATTGGACAGCTGGTGGCAAATTTTGAAGTCATTTCTTACTTTTTCTAACCGCATAGACTCAGGAAGAGGAAGTAAACAAGACAAAAAGGAATAGAGTAAAGGACAATGAAAAGAGATGATTCCTAACAAGAAAACTACAAAGTAGAAACCTATCAGATGTGGACATCAACTCTAATGACCGTGACATGCACCTGTGGCCTATTCTGTCAAACAGGTCTGATGTTCAACTTATATTATACCCCAAATCGTGAAACTGGGCTTCCATGCTCCGATTATCCAATCTGATTCACAATCCTTATTCGACATGTAGTGACCGAGGGGTTTTCACCATCAAGCCTCTCTCGTTTTGTTCTTTTTCTCAACTTAGAGTCGCCTCAAGGTGCCAGTGAAGGTTTTCACCAATAAGACTCTCTCATTTTTTATTTCTCTCTGCTTTCATCGCCTTACAGTGCCCGTGAAGGTTTCCACGAATAAGACTCTCTCATTTTGATTTCTCTCAGCTCTCGTCGCCTTACGGTGCCTGTGAGGGTTTTCACCGATAAGACTCTCTCATTTTCATTATTTTTCCTGCTTGGACCAGAGTGTTTCCCCTGATATGATTCATCTCTACTCGCTTGACTTGGCATCTCTCAAAGACTTATCGGAAGGTCTTTCTTTGGACTGTAATGTGGGCTTTTGGATAGGGTTAGAGAGAAAGGGTATCATAGGCCCGAAACAATTCAAATGGGTTCAAAATTACAACTTTCGGAATCAGATTCCCCACAACAACCACAACTTTTGCCCCAGTTCCTTTGCTTGGGGACTTTTGGATTTTTATTTTGATGGGACCGAACAGTGAGGCTGCTTACGTATCCTTAAAAGGAATCAGGTCGAACGTAGTTCATGTTATAAGAATTACTTTGTTTGTTGTGATTTTTCTTTTCTTTTTCTTTTCTCTTCTTTCCTTCTTTTTCTTTTTGTTGTGTTTTTTTTTCTTTTTTTTCTTTTTTTCCCTTTCTCTTTCTTCTTCTTTTCTTCTCTCTCTTTTCATTCTTTTTCTTTTCTCTTTTTCCTTTACTCATCTTTCACGCTTGCGTTTCTGATCTTTGCTACTGATTCCGAAAGAGGGGTATGAAAGAAAATAGATAACGCTCAAAGGGGTAACGAAGGATAAAGTGTTTAGATAGTAGAACAAAATGCCTTCGTCATTCCAATTACCAAAACATGCCAAGTGCAAATTACACAATTAAATTAACCAAGGAAAACCTTTGTAACATCTTTTGATTGCATTAGACTTGATAATCATATCCACGCATTCGCCTTCTACATCTATTAGTTACCAGGCCCCATTGGACAACACCCCCACTCTCATTACCACGAACGGCTCCCTACAAATTTGGGGAAAACTTGCCATTATCTTCACCTGATGCAACATGATGCATTTTAATAGTGTATTTTTATGTTCTACCTCACACAATTCAGGCTTGAAGTGATCTCAAAATGCCTTTACTTATTTCCCTCAAATGTCCTTACATCTTCAACATTGTTTCATTGCTTCGTGATTAAACTAACTTTTAAAACCAGGCTGAGAATTATGCGTGCATGTCATGTCACTAGAGTCAACAGAAAAAGAACTATAAAAAGAAAAGAGAACTAAATGAAAATGACTAGAAATCACAGAAAACAGAAAATTGCATTAGACAGATGGTGAAAGGGTTTGGACCCCAAAACAAACAAACTAAACTGGGGTTACAAACCTAGAACAAACCTAGACAACACTAAACGGGATATTATGACTAAACAAACTAAGCAAAATAAAAGGATAGAAGGGTTTGAGTCACAAGACAATATCCGGATTACAACCCTGAAATAACCCGGATAGCAGAAATGACAACAAAATAAAACTCCTCCCTGGCTTACCAAGAAAAGAGCGTCTTTCCTATCATCAAACTCAACATATTAGCCATTGACTTCTGCATCAACAATGCTAGGACCTTCACAAGTCTCCATCACATTGTTCTTAACAGATTGCCTTTGGGTTCCCTTTGCCTGCTCGTTCTTAGGTTCAACCTCTGATAGCACTGAAAGCTTCGTAGCACGTGGACTTCCTAGGATCCTTGAAAAATTCTCACATTCCTTTTCAAAATAAATCATGCCCACCATATGCGTCTCATTATGCACAGGTGACAGACTTTGGCTACTGTCTGTTGCGTCTGGATTTTGCACGACAATGTCTCCTGCATCAATAAGCTTCTGAATCGCATTCTTCATATTCCAACACTTCTCTATGTCATGCCCCGGGGCATCTGAGCAATATGCGCACCTTTGAGAAAAAACAAACTTCTTTGGAAGAGGGTTTGACATTTTTACCTGGATCGGCTTCAACATGTCCAATTTTCGTAGCCTCTGGAACAGACTGGCATATGACTCTCCCAATGGAGTGAAGGTTTTCTTCTTCCGCAACCTCTCGTTCTTAAATGCTTGATTGGGACGGAAACCTGATCCAGGCGGGTTTTGGTAGACTCGTGGGGGTAGATAGGCATTTTGTGGAGCTGGGTACTGGGATCGTGATGTACGACTTTGGGAGTTCTGTGGAGAGAAGTGGCATTGGGGAGGATCATCTGGTTCATAAGGATATCCACGGGGACGATGTCGAGGCTGGAAGTGTTGATCGGGAAAGCTCATTGGATCATCTTCTCTGTTCCTCTTTCTTCCACCCAAGCTTACTGGGATGTTCTGAATGTTTTTCGAACAACTCATGATTTTGCCTGACTTGATTCCCTCTTCTATTAGCTCCTCCATTCTTAACACATCATTGAAAGGCTTTCACAGGGACAGGATCAAATGACTGAAGTAGGTGGGCCCTTAGGCTTGTAGGAAAAGCTCAACCATTTCTTTTTCACCAATCGGGGTATTGACTCGAGCAGCATGCTCCCTCCATCTGAGCCCAAACTCTCTAAATCTTTCCTCCGGCTTCTTTCCCATCCTAGATATGGAGGAGCGATCTGGGGTAATGCCTGATTTATATTGAATATATTGAACAAAATCTTGAGCCATGTCACCCAATGTAGGCCACTTACCAACATCTTGACGAGCATGCCAGTCCAAAGCTGCCCCAGTCAGGCTCTCACTGAAATACGCCAGCATCAAGTCATCTTTCTCTCAAACACTTCTCATTTCACTACAATAAACCTTCAGGTGGGTTACCAGATCCCCACACCCATCATATAAGTTAAAGTTTGGCACTTTAAACCCCGCGGGCAGGCGAACGTCAGGGGACACAGACAGTTCCTTGTAAGCCATGCTTCCCTGGTCTCCCATTCCTTGCTTGTTCTTTAAGGACTGTTCTATGCCTTTCAGCCTCTTGGGTGCCCCATCTTTCCCTTTTCTTCCTATGAACCTTTCATTTTCAACATGAGGCTCATCCATTGAGCCATGTTTGCATGAGTAGGGAACCTTGTGGGCAACCTCTAAGAGGTAATATTGGGCATTATGAGCTTGGAGATAAGCAGGTGGATCTGGGGAATATGGAGGATCATCTGGCATTGTGTCCGGAGTTTGGGTAAGGGCAGCATCTAGGAAGCTAGGTGGTGGCAGGGGTGGCGCCTTCCCAGTCATCCAAGCCTGATACATGTCAGCCATGTGTTGTTTTAACATCTTTACCTCTTCAACCAACCCATTGTCCTGTTCAACCAACTGCTTTCGAGCGTCGGTATCAACCAACTCAGTTCTATTGTTGTCTGCCATTGCCTTTGACTTTATGTTGTAGAGAAGAGTTACCACTTTAAAACCACAAACCAACCACCCTTCTTTTATGAATATAACAAAATAAAGCCATCACGTTAGCGTTAGAGCATTTAACATAAGATAATCTCACTTTATGTGCAATGCACCTAGCCACAGTTATCGGTTCTAAAGTGACTTCGAGGGTACAAAGGTCAGTTGGCATCATCCCAATTTATTTATTTCAACTTCTCTTTTCTTTGCTTTTCTATCACTTGCTCGATCATTTTCCTTCCTCCTTTTCTAATTTCACTCTTTTCTTTCCCCTCATTTCTCACATCCCACAATTTTATCTATGTTTTTTTCTCTCTTTTTTCCCTTTTTTCCTTTTTTTCTTTTCTTTTAACAGTAAAAAAAATGATTTGATCAAACCCTATATAGATTGCCTACGTATCATGACGCCGCATGAATTAAATCTTTACGTAGTTCTGGAAGAACGAGAATAAAGTAAACAAACTAACGTTCTTTTTCTTTTTACCTTAATGACTACTCTGACGAGAAAAGGAAAATAAAAGAAGCAAATCTCTTTTTGAATTTGCTAGACTTAATGTTCTATAACCTATTTTAAACTCAAGCTTAACGTTCATATATATTTTTTCAAGACAAATACTCCGCGGGAAATTATTAAAGAAAACCCTAGAAGAGAAAAAAAAATTTTGATTCGCTTTTTTTAAGGAGGAAATCTGAACTATAAACCACAAAAACATATTTTGAATTTTTCATTTAATATCCTGACGCGATATTTCGAAACGAGCAATGAAAAAGATAAAACAAAATGCTTTTGGATTTCAATTTTGATTACCTAAAAAAAATTCTAATGATAAACAAAAGATAAAGTATTTTTTCTATGTACAATATCCTAAAGTTCTAATGAAAATAAAAGAATTTTTTTTCTCATTTTTCACTAATTTTCCAAAGAGACACTTTAAAAGAAAATCATTTTGGATTTTGGAATTAACACCCTAAAGAAAGTTTTTAAAGAAGTACTAAAAGAAAATTCTTTTTTTTTGAATTTTGTTCCTAATATACTAAAGAAAACATAAAAATAATTCATTTTAAGTCCTTGATGTTAATTGCCTAAAGGAAAAACAACCTCAAAATTTTCTCATTTCTAGAATTAGTATTCTAAAGAAAATTTATAACGAAATATAAAATGCAACATCTCTTTTTTTGGATTTTTGAGTTATAGCATATTTTCAAAATATAAAGCAGAAAATACAATAACAAAAGGCTTGACATTACTGTACAAAACTAGAAAGTAAAAGACGACATAAAATGAAGAACAGACTCAAAACTTAAAAGTAAAACAAATCTCCTCAAGCAACTCCTGACTGAGCGATCCTGACCGGATGGTCACGGGTGTCTGTCATGCTCAAACTTCAGTAAATAAATCCACACCTGTATGAGAAAACTTTAAATCAACACTATGTGAGACAATAACACTCCCTACTGGACACATGGAAGACATGGTTGAGGCTATTTTTGCAAACTGGCTTATTTGGCCACAAGGTGGCTAGAAGTGTAAAATTTGGCTATGACTCCGGAAAGCCAAGAACCTAAGATTTACTAGGAAGATCGGACCCTATGTGGTTTGCCTACGTATCACGCCCCGAAAGACGAGAATCAGGTATTCGTAGTTCGGGCAGATTGGATACGGGCTAGAATTAAACAAACAACTAATTTAAAGAAAACATATTTTTTGTCTTCTTTTAAAAAAAAAAGATGATGAGACATGTAACTTCTTTTTGGATTTTTTAATTTTCTTTTTTTTTTTGATTTTTTGATTTTCGGAAAATGATGAAAAAATGCAAAATATCTTTTTTTTTTTGAATTTTCAAGCTCTTTTTTTAACAAGAATGTGACAAAAAACATAATCGGGCCGCACTCACTTTATCTTCACACTTCACCCTCTCTTTTCTTTTTTTTCCTTTCTTTTTTTTTCATTTCTTCATCTACCCTCAGCTATCATTGGTCCGCC
This sequence comes from Nicotiana sylvestris, assembly GCF_000393655.2. Taxonomy (NCBI): domain Eukaryota; kingdom Viridiplantae; phylum Streptophyta; class Magnoliopsida; order Solanales; family Solanaceae; genus Nicotiana; species Nicotiana sylvestris. The sequence goes on from NC_091064.1 coordinate 218,292,638, forward strand.
AAATGACCCTTTTACCCTTGACTAAATGCAACATGTAGCACATAAGATGCATCAGGATGGTATTTTTCATTTTTGGTATACCTGTCCTAGACAGACCCAACCCCTGTGTTGAGTCTCCAAAGTTAAATGCACATAATGCAAGCAAACGTTCCTACTAGGGATCCGACATGAGGTCTTGTTGTACTAGGTTCAAAACCTGGGTTTATTGTTCTAGACCTCGCTTACCCGAGCGGACAACTCGAGCTGAGGGGGGCAGCATACCGGGAATACAGAAGCTTCACCGGCTTTGCAACTTGTCCGAACCTCATTCTAAATTTGGGATATGACTCTAACAGAAAAGAAGTCACACGAAGTGCACACTCCTTCATGATTTAGAAGACTCAAAGAGAAGAGGGATTTCGCAACAACTAATATACAATTCATGGAATATCAAAGCGGTAAAAGCAATCAATTAGCACATTAGGCCCAAATCATGTAACAAAATTAGATAATGGATAAAGCCAACTATAACAATTATTCTAAGCTCGAATTCTTGAACCCTGAACCAGAGATTCTGGGTTCTTTCCCCAGCAGAGTCGCCAGAGCTGTCACACCTCCTTTTTCCTATACCCCCGTAAAGGGGTATATAAGGGAGTTTTTTCCAACTTAAAGTGACAATCGAAACGGGATTATTTTATTAAAAATTCAGAGTGGCCACTTGGGATAATTTATAGTGTCCAAAGTCACCGGTTCAAATCCCGAATCGAGGAAAGATTGATTCTGTTCTATAGTCCGCGAACACAGAAATCCGGGTAAGGAATTCTGTTAACCCAGGAGAAGGTGTTAGGCATTCCTGGGTTCCGTGATTTTAGCACGGTTGCTCAACTATTACAATTGGCCTATTATCTGATTTTAAAACACTTTTAAACCTATGTGCATTTTTAACTTTAAAACTACTTTTATTTATTTAAAGAATTGATTCAAGGTTATTTAAAACACATCGCAAGCCACGCTACATGAAATGCACCCATGGTTCATGATACGTTCTATTTAACCTTGTTGGAAATTAAAATCGGGTCACATGAAATGCATCCCCGGATTTTAGAAATTAGGCATCACAACTACATCACGAGAATCATACTCGTAGCCATGACAATTTTATTGATCACGCTTAAAGCAAGCTACGATGTTTATGAATATTTAAAAAAGATTATTCACTGACTAATAAAAGAATTCAACTATATGATATTAACGGGCCTAGCATGCTCCTAGCGATAAAATAACAATAAAAGAGCCAACATCTAAAACTCAAGTCTCAGTTGCGTTTCACTTAAAATCCCAGAACTACATCCCCAACCAAAATCATGTTTTTCTATAGTATCTTTAAACCAATTAACAAAAATGGACAAGCAAGTAAATGGAGAAATTTAGAGCAATTAAGGTGAATTGAAAAATGACATAAACAAACTAAAAATCTAGCCTTTGACATACAGTGATGATAATAGGCGAAATCTAGGTGATTTAGCTATTGTTTATGCTTCCGCTTGATTATATTCCAATGACATATTATGGTTAATTGATGAAAAATAGGCTTTAATTGTGATATGTATACATTGCAGGACGAGGAGCCTGTATGATGCTTTCAAGAGGATATTGGAATGATTTATGAGCAAGAACAACCCCTCGGAGTTGAGTGCGCGCAAGGACGAGATGAAAAAATGGACGAAATCAAGCTCCAGGTGCGCAAAGAAACGCGCGAAGGCGCGCAGGAGTTTGCGCGTAAGAAAGGCCGAGGCAGAATCATGCGCGAAGAAACACGCAAAGTTATGCGTTTGCTCGCGCGTGTCCGGTCCAGAAAAACATTATTTAGGTTTAAAATTGGAAATCTGGAGAGAAACCCACTTAACCTATATAAAGTCAAGCTCGCCCAAGGTTAAATCATCAAGGGTTTTCATAGTTTAGTGCAAGAAATAGAGAGGCAAGAGGCAAGGAGGAGTTTTGACCATCAAGTTCTTCTTTTCTTCTCTTGTTTTTGCTATTTTGTGATGAAATTGAACTTATTTGGGATGAACACTAGTATGAGTGGCTAAGACCCATTGTTCTGGGGTCATGGGTAAAACATGAATGTTGTTGTTTGGAGTTTAATTTGACAAAGTGGGTTTATCATATTGGGTTGTTTATTTAATTCTGCGTTCAATTATTTTGCAGAGTAGCTAACAGTGAAATACTATCTACGAATCTTTAGTTTAACTCGAAAGTGGGAACTTTAGATTGCATATAGAATTAAATAGAGCAAGTTCTTGAACTCGGGTCTCGGGTAACGGATTCGCAATTGGGATAGACATATACCCAATTGCCTTGCTTGGTTGAAATACAGGAATTGTAAATGCGTTCTTGTTAATCTTAATTCCATAGACATATAGGCATTGAGTTGACTTGAATAGGCGACTAAGAACTCGATAGATTCTTATGAGTAATATCAACCCTGTCAATCAATAATCCAGATAAATTGATTAGTCATTCTAAGCCAAGAACACAACACGATTGTTAACTATGCCCGTGACCCTGGAATATCCTCTCCTACTGTTTGTTACTCGAAATTGCTATTCATTTGGTTACTTGCTTTAGTTAGATTAATTCTTTATAGTTTAAGTAGTAAAACAATTACATCTCTCTTTTGTGGACAATCTCTTGGGTAGATATAGAAATTGGGTTTGAATTAGTCAATATTTAATCATAAGTCTTCGTGGGAACGATACTCTACTCACTACTCTATTACTTGACGTTCACGTGCACTTGCGTGAGTGTTTTTGGTCGCAACAAGTTTTTGGCGCCATTCCCGGGGACTTAGAAATTAGCTACTTGACTGAATTAAGCTTTTATTATTTATTTATTCGAGTTTTAACTCTCAGTTCACTTTGTTTGATCTAATACAGGAGTTTTTATTGAATGCGAAGAAGTAGAAGCGCAAACAATCTCCTGCCTCTCGATCCCGAAATTGAACGAACACTTCACAGATTGAGGAGGGAGGTGGATGCTAGAACCAGAATTGAAAGAGAGTTGGACATCGTAGTTCAACCACAGCCAATTGAGATGGCAGGTAATGAGAAAAACGCGGTGATTGAAGCCGCAAGGCCTAGTCTGGCTAATATGACTCAGGCTATTGTGAAGCCTGACATCACTGGGCACTTTGAGCTGAAACAATACATGGTGCAGCTGATCCAATCCACAGGGCTGTTTGTGGGTTTACCTCATGAAGACCCGCAGAGGCACATTCAGATTTTCTTGGAAATTACGGATACCTACAACTATCCGAACGTTTCCAAGGACTATGTCAGGCTGACACTTTTCCCCTTTTCATTGATTGGGGAAGCTAAGGAGTGGTTAAATAAAGATCCAGCAAATTCAATCCGCACTTGGGATGATCTGGCGAGGAAATTCTTAATCAAGTTTTTCCCCACTAAGAAACAAAGGTATTGAGAAGTCAAATTCTTGGGTTTGAACAACGAGCTGGCGAGACACTGCGTCAAGCATAGGAAAGGTACAAGCATATGCTCAGAGACTGTCCTCATCATTGCCAGACGGACGAGGTATTGGGTCACACTTTTGTAGATGGGTTAGATGATGCTTCAAAGATGAATCTTGATTCAGCTTGTGGGGGTAGTTGCATGGCCAGACTGTACAGTGAAATCTAAATCTTCCTGAATAACTTCACTGCTAATGATAATAACTGGCAAGGTGAGGGTGATTCACGAAAGGCAGTTAAGCAAAAATCAGCTGGGTTACTTGAGTTAGACGAAGTGTCAGCCATGAGAGCCGATATTGCATAGCTGGCCAATTAGATGACTAGGATGACAATGCAGCAACCACAGACATTGCAACACGTACAACAAATGACTATTTGCTGCGAACTCTATGGCGACAGTCATATGAGTGATATGTGCCCCACGAATCCATAATCCATCTATTATATGGGGCAACAAAACAGAGGTCCACCGAATCAGCATGCACAATACGGGAATTCTTACAATCCAAATTGGAGGAATCATCCCAACTTCTCATGGGGTGGAAATCAACAGAATCAGAATCAGCATAGACCCCAAGGAAATTTCAATCAGCCTCAGAGACCACCCCAACAAATGGAAGAAAGTACCAATGATTTGCTAAAGAAGTTGTTGATTGACAATCAATAACTCAGGAGCGACTTCAGAAATCTTGAAAGGCAAATGGGGCAGTTAGCAACAAATCAAAACACTAGACCTGCAAGCGCCCTCCCCAGTGATACAGAAAAGAACCCTAAAGTGAATGCAATTACACTTAAAAACGAGAGGGAGTTAGAGGAAGTGCCAAAGAAAAAGAAAGACAAGACCATACCTGAGGGTGAGTTGATCCCTAAAGTGACTCAAAAGCCAAAGAATGCTGCTGAAATTTCAGAGCCAGTGGAGGCCCAAGACCACCACCACCACCTTTTCCCTAGAGATTGCAGAAAAAGAATGATGATCGCATGTTCACAAAATTCCTCTCTATGTTGAGCTAGGTTCAATTGAATATCCCACTTGTTGATGTGCTTCGTGAAATTCCAAAGTATGCTAAATACATAAAAGATATAGTGGCTCACAAGAGAAGATTAACTGAATTTGAGACAGTGGCACTCACTGAGGAGTGCACTTCAAGAGTCCAAAATAAGCTCCCTCAAAAGCTTAAGGATCCTGGCAGCTTCACGATTCCTGTGCGCATTGGCAATATTGATGTGGGTCGTGCTCTTTGCGATTTGGGGGGGGAGCATAAATCTAAAGCCCTTGTCCTTGTTCAAGCAACTGGGCTTGGGAGCTCCAAGGTCCACTACTGTGATGTTACAGCTGGTTGACAGATCGATAGCACACCCTGAAGGGGTGATTGAAGATGTGTTGTTGCAGATTAGGAAATTCATCTTCCCTGCTGACTTCATTATCCTCGATTATGAGGCTGACAAACTGGTTCCAATCATATTGGGGCGACCTCTCTTAGCTACTGGTGATGCAATTATCAAAGTGAGAGAGGGAAAGATGATTTTGGGGGTAGATGACGAGGAAGCAGTTTTTAATGTCTACAGAGCAATCCAACTTCCCCGCCATTGTGAGGAGCTCTCAATGATATCTGTTGTTGAGGCCGATGAGTAGATTCATTATCTGAGTGTATATCTAGACGATTCTCTAGAGAAAGCACTTATGTTGCTTGATAGCCTGGGGTTGATGAGCAGGTTGAGGAGATGATGCACATCCTTGATACATCTTGTGAGTACCTGCAAGGGACGCACCCCTTCGAGCCTTTGAATAGACCAGAGGGGCCTCCTCCAAAACCGTCAATTGAGGAAGCCCCAAAATTGCAACTTAAACCCCTTCCACCTCACCTGCAATATGCTTATTTGGGTGACTCTGACACTTTACCTGTTATTGTCTCGTCTGACTTGTCTAAATTGCAGGAAGAAAAGCTGTGAGAGTGCTAGGTGAGCACAAGCGAGCACTTGGGTGGACTATGTCTGACATTAAGGGCATTAGTCCAGCCTTCTGCATGCACAAAATCCTCATGGAGGATGGACACAAGCCCAGTGTAGAGCAACAACGTCGACTCAATCCAATCATAAAAGAGGTGGTAAGAAAAGAAGTGATTTAGTGGCTCGATGCAAGTATTGTATTTCTTATCTCAGAGAGCAAATGGGTAAGCCCCGTCCAATGTGTACCCAATAAAGGGGGGATGACTGTAGTAGTTAATGAGAATAATGATTTAATACCTACAAGAACTGTCACCGGGTGGAGAATTTGCATTGATTATAGAAAATTGAACAATGTCACCCGGAAGGACCACTTTCCCCTCCCCTTTATTGACCAAATGCTTGATAGATTAGCTGGCCAGGAGTACTACTGCTTCTTAGATGATTACTCGGGGTATAATCAGATTTCTATAGCCCTAGAGGACCAAGAGAAGACCACTTTTACGTGTCCTTATGGCACGTATACGTTCAAGCGAATGCCCTTTGGTCTTTGTAATGCACCTGTGACTTTTCAAAGGTGTATGATGGCCATTTTTACTGACATGGTTGAGAGGTTTGTGGAAGTGTTCATGGACAATTTTTTTGTTTTTGGATGTTTTTTTGATAACTGCTTGATGAACCTTGATAAAGCACTTGCTAGGTGCGAAGAAACTAACTTGGTGCTAAACTGGGAAAAGTGCCATTTCATGGTACGTGAAGGTATAGTCCTGGGACACAAGGTGTCTAAAGATGGTTTGCAGGTGGACAAGGCAAAGGTGGAAGTGATTGAAAAATTTTCTCCACCGATATTTGTCAAAGGCATTCGCAGTTTCTTGGGCCATGCAGGTTTTTATCGTCGTTTCATTAAAGATTTCTCGAAAATTTCCTCTCCCTTGTGTAGTTTCTTGATAAATATGTCGCCTTCAAATTTGATGATGCCTATCTGAAGGTATTCGAGGAGCTGAAAGGAAGGTTGGTTACTGCACCAATCATAATTGCTCCGGATTGGGAGCAGCCATTTGAGTTGATGTGCGATGCGAGCGACTTGGCTGATGGTGCTGTCTTGGGGCAAAGGAGAAATAAGATATTCCACTCCATCTACTATGCGAGTAAAACTCTGAATCTAGCTCAAATTAACTACATCGTCACTGAAAAAGAGTTGCTTGCAGTGGTGTGGGCATTTGACAAGTTCAGGTCATATCTTGTGGGGACCAAAGCCATCGTCTACACAGATCATTCAGCTATCAGATACCTATTTGAGAAGAAGGACTCCAAGCCGAGACTGATTCGGTGGGACCTACTCTTGCAGGAGTTTGATTTAGAGATCCGAGATCGCAAAGGAACAGAGAACCAAGTGGCTGATCACTTGTCCAGGTTAGAAAATCGGAACCATGTGGCTGAAGGGGGTGCAATCAAAGAAACATTCCCTGATGAGAAGTTATTGGCAATCAACTCAAGCACAACCCCGTGGTATGCAGATTATGTGAACTTTATTGCAAGTGGGGTGACACCACCAGAATTGCCACCAGACAATAGACGAAGGTTCTTACATGATGTGAGGCTCTATATGTGGGATGAGCCATTCTTATACAGGATATGTGCAGATCAGTTGATGCGGAGATGTGTTCCTGAGGAGGAGATGAGTGCTATACTTCATAGTTGTCACGCCTCGTCATACGGAGGTCATCACGGTAGAAACAGGACCGCCCAAAAAGTGCTACAATCAGGTTTCTATTGGCCAAAATTGTTTAGGGATGCACACGCCTTTGTTAAAATGTGTGACAGGTGCCAAAGAACCGGGACGATCACTAAGAAGCACGAGATGCCATTGCAAAACATCCTGGTAATGGAGCTTTTTGATGTTTGGGGAATTGACTTCATGGGACCTTTTCCATACTCGAACGACCATAGATACATCTTGGTGGCAGTAGTTTATGTGTCTAAGTGGGTGAAGGCCATTTCTATTCCCTCTAATGATGCAAAGGTGGTGGTAAGCTTTGTCAAGAAGCATATCTTCACACGCTTTGGAACTCCCAGAGTGTTGATCAGCGATGGAGGTACGCATTTCTGCAACAAACTATTAAACAATGTCCTTGCAAAGTACGGGGTCAAGCATAAGGTCTCCACTCCCTATCACCCACAGACGAGTGGTCAAGTGGAGGTTTCAAACAGAGAGGTAAAGCAAATTCTTGAGAAAACAGTGAGTGCAAATAGAAAAGATTGGGCCGGAAAGTTAGACGACGCATTGTGGGCGTATCGAACGTCATACAAAACTCCCATAGGTGCTTCTCCTTATAGATTGGTGTATGGGAAGGCATGTCACTTGCCCGTCGAACTTGAGCACAAGGCCTATTGGGCAATAAAGAAGCTGAACATGGATGGGGACTTAGCTGGAGAGAAGAGGTTGCTGAAACTTGATGAGCTCGAAGAGTTTCGATTACATGCATATGAGAATGCCAAATTGTATAAAGAGAAGACTAAAAGGTGGCATGACAAGCACATTCAACATCGAGAGTTCGAGCTAGGGCAAGAAGTTCTGTTGTTCAATTCGAGGTTGAAGCTTTTCCCCAGAAAGCTTAAATCTCGTTTGTCGGGCCCTTTTGTTTTGGTAAGCGTGAAGCCTCATGGAGCCGTGGAGTTGAGAGATATGAGTTCAACTGGCACTTTCTTGGTAAACGGTCAACGGATAAAACATTACTGGGGTGGTAACTTTGCATGTCACAAGACCTCAGTGGACTTGAAGGATGCTTGAGAACATGTTGAGTTGTGCCGCGATGTTAAATCAGGCGCTGGATGGGAGGCAACCCATTGAAATGTTGTAACCGTCGTGCCAACGTTAAATAAGGCGTTGGTTGGGAGGAAACCCAACGATAGTAGTAGTGTTTGAGTTTGAGCTTTAACTTACTAACAAATGCAGGCGACGAAGGGCGGGTGAAATGACCATCAACTAGGAGCAAACCAGGTGAAAATAAATGCAAAAATAAATGCCCAGAAGCGCGACTTCACGCACAAGTTCACGCGCCTAGGCGGACCATTCTGCCTGGAACTCAACAGCAATGCGCGAGCTCCAAAACTTCGCGCACAAGTTCGCGCGCCTAGCGAACCATTCTGCCTGGAACTTAACAGCACCCCGCTAAGAAACACGCGAGCTCCAAAACTTCGCGCGCCTGGGCGGACCATTCTGCCTGAAACTTTTCAGGCGTTTTGTTTTTCTTTTTAGTTTTAGTTTTTCTTTTTATTTGTTTTTATTTTTGTAGTTTAATTGGTTATTTGTTTTAGACAGAATTACCCCCCCTTCTATTAAACAAATCCCAAATCCCCTCTTCCAAACTCTCCCAACTCCTTCAAAAACACCAAATTCCAGCACCCCTGCCCCCATCCCCCTCTCTCACGATTTTCAACAAGGTATGAGCCCTAGTTGTAGCTTTCTTTCTTTTTCTCTTTCTACTTTCAGATTTTTTATGTTGTATCTTATGCCATTAGTGTAGATGTGTTTTGTGATTTGGTGTTCAAACTTGGTGATCTATGTTTTGGGGTTAGTTTGTTGTAAGTGTGGGGTGGGTAGCACTTGAGTTGGGTTGTGGATGAGATTTTGTGGGGGACCCTTGTTGCAAGACACTTAGAAAAGAGTTGTGAGAGCCTAATGCCCACAAGGTGTTTGTGGAAAGGCCTCAATGAGCATGATTTATTTGTGACAAATTTTACGTGTGAAGTCTGAGTAACCACATTAAGTCACACTAATTTTGTTGGGCTGAGCTAATGTGTCCACATTTTGCAGGTATTATGGCAGCATCGAAAAAGCGCCAAGTCACGGGTCCCTCCTCAAGCCGCCGAAGGGAAGCTCCTGCACGTCCCTATGACAGTAACAAATTTGTCTCCCCTGAGGCTCAGACCCGTTTTATAGAGAAGGCTGCCAAGAAGCCAATTCCGAAGAGGGGCATTGACATCAAAAAGGTCAAGGAACGATGCCCCCACATGTACAATGAGTTGATGGAGCGGGGTTTGCAAGCCTTCATTGACAAGCCAGGGGAGGCTAATGTAATGGTTGTACGCGAATTCTATGCTAATCTACCAGAGCATGTCCACCATGTGGTCACAGTGCGCCGCAAGGTGGTGGATGCCTCCATTGAGGCGATACACATAGCATATCAATTGCCCGACCCTCTGCCTGGGAATACTGACTTTTATGAATATGGGCGAAATCCAACCGATGCCAAGTGAGAGCGTTTCTTTAATGACATTTACATACCAGGAAAAGTGGTAGAGTGGCTGGAACATGGAGAGAAGTTCCACTCCTCCATCATAACCCAGAGGCGAAGAGTTGGCTGTATGTGATTAACAGTCACCTTATTCCCTCCAAAAATACTACGGAGGTGAATGGACCCCAGGATGCACTGATTTGGTGTTTCATCAAGGGTCTTCCCTTCGACATGGCCAAAGTGATCTACGACGAGATGTTTATCCGATGCCCCCAACGCCTGTATGGGTTCTTTTTCCCATCCTTGGTGACTAAGCTTTGCAGGAAAGTGCAGGTACCTGAAAATACTCGTGTGGACGGGCTGGTAAGAAAAAGCCACAAGATCCGACCTGACAAGAACACCTCGGGGTAAGCCCCAGCAACAGCGGAAGGTGGAGAGGATGAGAGTGGTTCTGATGCATCGGAGGAGGAAGAGGAAGAGCAAATGGATATGGAGGGCGAAGCGCAGGCCCATGCGCCCAGCGTAACAGCTGCAACACTGTCACGAGCAGTGTCCTCTTCAGGAACTGCCAGAGTGTCCCGGCACACCACATTGGAGCAGGAGGTGGCTGGTCTACGCACCTCCATGAATGATTTGGGCACTCGTGTGGACGCGATAGCTGACCGACAAGTCAAGTCAGAAAAGAAGTTCGTGGGTTGGCTGCGAGCTTTGGGGCGTGCGTGCAACGTGAATCCCGAAACTGTTTCCGATCAAGAGTGAAGCTTCAGGGAAGTTTCTTTACCTCACTGCTCTTTTAAATTTTAAGCCATGGGGACATGTCTTTTTCTTAAGTGTGGGGTGGGGGATTCCTTCATTGTATGTTGTATGTAGTTGTACAAATTGCCGGGTTGTTTTGTTTGTTTCATGTTGACTTGATAGTTTTTGTTAAGCAGGAGTAGTTTTTTTTGTTAATTTTGATAAATGGCTCGGCCCGACGACGAATCCCTTTCGACGGGGTTCTTGAGGGACTGAGTCGAGAAAAAAAAACTGAAAAAAATTGTAGGCTCTTCCTGATGACGATTCTTTTAGACGATTTTCTTGAGGGAAGTGAGTCTAGTGAAAACAACAAAAAGATTTTTTTTATTTTTTTTCTTAGGTAATGTAGCAATTCCCCCTTAGTTTTTCTTTAAGCCGTGGTTCTTTTCCAAGGGTTTAGCTTGAACCGGGCATAGGTAATTTTTATTTTTGTTTTCTTTTTGATTTGTAGATTAGGGTAATGGGCTATGAGCTATAAAATTGAAAGAGAACCCATAGCGTTGACACACCTGAACACAATAGACCCTAGAGTGTAACTGTCACACCTCCTTTTTGCGCGCCCGGCCCCGAAGGGGTTAAATGCGCGGGTGGAGTTTTTCCAATTTAAGTGACAATATTCGAAATGGGATTATTTATTTAATTCAAAGTCGCCACTTGGGAAAGGTTTGGCTTTTGGTGTCCCAAGTCACCGGTTTATCTGGAATCCCAAATCGAGGAAATTTTCGACTTTTCCAAATGAAGTCTGCGAACCAGAAATTCTAAGTAAGGAATTCTGTTGACCCGAGGGAAGGTGTTAGGCACCCTCGAATCCCGTGGTTCTAGCACGGTCGCTTAAATTATTATAATGGCTAAATATCTGATTTAAATACATGTTGTGACTTATGTGCTTTTATTAAGTTTAAACCGCTTTTATTATTATCATTTATTTTTATAGAATTGCAACGTCGTGAAAATGCATCTCGAACCACGTCACAATCAATGCACCCGTAGTTGTTAACACATTTCGACTTCGTTGAGATTTGAATTTGGGTCACATCAATGTGCACCCGAATTTAAGAATATAATTTACTTAAACCGTGCCTGAAGAGTCTAGCGCGTTATTATTTAGTGGAAGGCCGTGAGATTCACTAAACGGCCTAGCCTGAATTCTAAAATATTTATTATGGTTATTTATCGAGGGCCCCGCAATTTGCATTTTTTTTGGCGAGGCTCGTCTCTTTATTTTAGAAAGGTATCCTACAGTGACTACATTTCTACTATGTTTGTCTCTAAAAAAAAAAGAAAGAGGATACCGAACTTACTTGTTTGAACAAATACAGACTGAGTCTTTATTATGTTTGCCGAACCTAAATTTGTTTGATCACCTGATTGATTATTTATGAGGCGAGAGTCACCTCATGCTTTGTCTTCATCGAATGAATACACTTATTAATTTGCTAAGTGAGATTGCAAGCAATTAACAACATATACTGAGTTATATTTAACGACCTCCAAGTTTTATTTTTAAACTCTAACCTATTTGAACTTGATAAACGAGATTGGCTGTTTATTAGGAAGATTACTACTAATTGAATTCAAACACGACTATTGGTTTTCTTCAACAGTCATCGCATCATTTCGAAACAAGGAATCTATGCCGAGACCCGATATCGAACCTATATCGAACAATTAATCTGACAAGGAGAGCTGGCATTCATGGCCAGACTCTTAATGTGACTGCATGAGAGTTTGTTTGGAATACATTTATCCCAGACCTAGTACCACAGATTTGTCAATTCAGTGGTCGGGGCGAAATACATACAAGTACTTGCCATGACTCTATGTTATACTATCATAACTAAATCAAACAGAATGTTATACTAAACTGAATGTATACTAAGTCAAACCTACTGTCTATGTCATACTGCCATTACTATTAAATAATGCTATCTAATAGTTCATCTCAAACAGAATGTATATTTAGTTTATACAGAATGTTTGCAGTTTACAGCTAAACAAACACAGACCCAACTAACATTCAACCTATTTTTAACACCAATGTTATAACATAAACAGCTGTTCGTTTCTTTATTTCTGCTTCAACTTCAAACTTTCAACAATACAAGGTTTCAGAGGTTGTGTACCTGGAAATATTTGACAATTGAAGAAAAGGGGAGTCAGCAGAGTACAATGACAACAAAATGCAGCAGCAATCACAGCACTAACAGTAGCAGCAGGGCAGAATAGCAGCAGCAACAAGAAATAGAAGAGTAGCAACCACAACTCACAAAACAATTGGAGTGAGATCAAAACCCCAACTAAACCAAACTCTCGAGTAGAACAAACAACAACCAAGCAGACTCAGTTGGGAGAAATCAGTGTTGCACAAAACAGGTCCAGATTTAGTGAAATCAAAACAAAAGAAAGGAAGCAGCTTCTAGTTTTTTTTTTGTCTGTCTGAGTTGTCAAACAAATATTCTTTTCCAGTTTTCTGTTTCCAAAATTGAACTCTCAGATGTTTCTTCTCAGTGTCTCTCCCTATCTCTGTATGCTCTGTCTGTGTATCTCTATCAGCTCTCTCTTTTTTCTCTTATCCTCACAGTGTATGTCCTCTCATTAATATCAGGTGGTATCTTTTTCTCTTTTTCCCTCCTCTCTCTGTGTGTGTTTTTCTTTTTCAGCTCTTAAGGTCCGTGTGTATCCTCATTCCCTTCTATATGTCTCTCTCCTTTTTATATCTCTCAATGTCCCCCCTTTATAAGCCTTCACATTACTCCTTTTAACAGCCTGTTTAGAATATCACAGTACCCCTCCCATGTGCCCTTTTTCCTTTTCAGATTCCAATTAGTTATTTAAGTATTAACCCATCAATATTCCCTGGCAGACTTATCTTTCCTATTTTATTAACTAAAAACAAACATGGGCAGTAGAATATATCTGACAGCATATGCTGTCAATTTTTTTAAAACTTAACAAAGACCTTTATGCATGCCACAGGTTGTGCACAAAGCACATGAGGTGCACCAATGCACATGCTGTGCAAGAGTGCACATGCCCTCCAATGCAGCATTTAAAACAAACATCCATTTTACATTACTGATCCAAATCAACAACTATAAGTAAACAAAACTGGTTCTTAAATGACTCAACAAATGCTTAGCAGAAGTAAGTCGATTTGTTATTGTTCGGACAGTTGAAAACTAATTGACGACACATGTCGACTCGACTATATTAGCATTAACATACACAATCGTAGCCAAAAATCAGACATTTAAACAGTATCGATCATGGTTCGAATTATACTGACTAAACAGAAATGCACTCGAGGAGTCAACTAGTCAATCCAAACTCGAAAATCAGCTACTTGCACAAACAAATACATAATGCCTTATCAGAATAGGAGGGGGAATTTAGACAAAAAACAGAGGTTCAGGCAAAGTGATTGAAGCACAGTTGATAGAAGTCAAGGACATAAACAGAAAACGAACAGACCCTTACAACAATCAAACGAACCAAAACAACTAAGAAAAGAAAGAAACTCACCTTAAACCGCAAAAGATCAAAACCTTAACTCGGACTCGGTCAGGCCTTTCTTAAGGCTGAACGGACTTTAAACGAAGTGTTTCTCAGATGAGAAACACTTTGATTAAAGTCCATTAGACCTTAATCTCTTCGGTTGAACCAGTGACGGAGGAACACAAAATTTCCAAAACTCAGATCTGGGATTCATGCTTCCCTGATCAGATTCGGACCAAACCAAGTATGGTTTGGTCACGAGGGGGGTCTGGGGAGTGTCTGGTATGAATTTAAGGTAGATCGGTGTAGATTAGGTTCCGACTCGAATCTTCAAATGAAGATTCGAGAAGGTGGGACAGGATTCGAAGTGTGTGGTTGGTAGATTTGGGTTCAGGATGGCATGGGGGTTCTATGGTGTTCAGGTGGAGGTCACCGGCGTTCAGGCCGCCGGGTTTCTGGTGAAGGTGTGCAGGGGCGGCTAGGGTTTGAGGGGAAGGGTTTGTGGAGACGAAGGCTGGGGTTAGGATAGGGGGCAGGGTAGGATTATGGGCTTATATAGTTAGTGGGTGGGTTGATCTCAACCGTTAGATCAATCTAGATCTACGGTTTGGATCTGATGGTCTTAAGTGGAACGGTGTCGTTTTGAGGGTAAGAGGTTTTGGGTTGGTCCGGGTGAAAACGGGTCGGGTTCCTCAGTGGGTTGTGGGGAAATGATCTTGGCCGTTGATCAATATGAGATCAACGGCCCAGATCACACTGGACTAAAACGACGTCGTTTGGATACCCTGGGTATCAGCTGGTGTTGGACCGGGCAGGCCTGGCTTGGACGTTGTTTGTTTTGGGCCAATTTAATAAATTGGCCCAATCCGGAAGAAGAAAGGGCCCTTTTCTCTTTTTTTTTAATTATTTTTTTATTTCTTTTCTTATTTATTTTAAAAACAAAACTAAGCAAAAAATCAAATTAAAATTAAATACACACTCAATACAATTATTTGCACACACACAAAAGATATTTCAAAACAGGTAAAATCAAACAAAACAAAATCACGGACAAAGATGCCTGTTTATGCCTTTCTATTTAAACCATGTTACGGTTCAAATTATGCATGACACGTACACATTTTTTTGAATTTTGTTTTAATAAAGTAAATAAATAAAAATGGGCCAAAGTCACAAATAAATCAACAAAGTGCCGCACAAAAATCCAAAAATTGTACAGCAGGACCAATTTTTATTCTTTTGGAGCGACTGTCGCGCAAAACAAAAATCACGTGCTCACAGTAACGCTTAGTCCTAATTGTTGAATCTCACTGAAAGTGCCTTAATTTGTATGTTTGTTACTGAATTGAATGCTCGTAATGGAGTGTCTTGATGAGCTGATCTGGAATGAGTCTTATGCCTATGTGTGGTGAGTTTTGTGTAGTCCATGTATTGTACTTGTGTCTAGAACTTGCCCGATATGTGAGTTGAAGCGAAATTTTAGGTGATGCTCGGTTTGAAAAATGATGTTAGGCTTTCTTTGACCTTTTTGAGCTTAATTGCTTATCACAAATAAAATTTGTCCCTAGTTAACCCTTTTGCGCCTTTAGACTTTTGTTTGGAACCCACATTACAAGCCTATACCCTTTTGTTCTTAATTGACATTGTTTTGATCCTTTTACCTCTTAAAGCACTTCAATTGTGAGAGGAGCGCTAAAAGAAGTAAGAAGGAAATAAGTGTGGGGTGGTTTTTGAGTGGAACCAATAAAAGGATGAAAGGTGCACTTATGTTGTAAACGAATACACCACTAGCAGAAATTGAGTGACAAGAAGAATAAACTGGAAAAAAGAAGAAGAAGAGATGATTACATTATGTCTTGTTCCATCTAGTGGGAATGAATTAATAGAGTGCTTAAAGAAGGAGGGAGTATTTGTGGGATGATATTGTGTGTGAATGAGAAGTGGGTTGAAGAATTTGCGCTAAAAATTGCTCATGTGATGTGTTAAAGTGCTTAGGGGTTGAGTCACTATTCCTAAATACATCCTACCCGTCCCTTAGCCCACATTACAACCATGAAAAAATCCTAATTGATATTGGATCGAGCTAGCCTACATTAGTAGAGATTTACATTAAGGGCAAGCTTATGGTACCAATTGCATGCATGTGACCTCTTTTGTGAGAGTGAGTGATTTCCTTGATATATGTGAGTATATGAATTGAATGTGGTGGATTGAACTCAATTTTTGTTGATGTAATTGTGAGGGCATATGATTCGTGACGGAAAAGCAAGTCTTGACTTCTCTGTAGAGTACTTTGAGGAAGTGTGAATATTGCATGGCACTTGAGAGTCGACTTTGAGGCTAGGATTGTTCACTGCTAGGCGTAATACATGTACATTGTTCTAGGTGTAATACGTTAAAAGAAATGGTTGAGTGTAGGATTCTCTAGAGAGTATAGTTGATTGCTCGAGGACTAGCAATGAATTAAGTGCGGGGTGTTGATAATAGGCGAAATCTTGGTGATTTAGCTATTGTTTATGCTTCCGCTTGATTATATTCCAATGACATATTATGGTTAATTGATGAAAAATAGTTTTTAATTGTGATATGTATACATTGCAGGACGAGGAGCCTGTATGATGCTTTCAAGAGGATATTGGAATGATTTATGAGCAAGAACAACCCCTCGGAGTTGAGTGAGCGCAAGGACGAGATGAAAAAATGGACGAAATCAAGCTCCAGGTGCGCGAAGAAACGCGCGAAGGCGCGCAGGAGTTCGCGCGTAAGAAAGGCCGAGGCAGAATCATGCGCGAAGAAATGCGCGAGCTCGCGCATGTCTGGTCCGGAAAAATGTTATTTAGGGGTAAAATTGAAAATCTGGAGAAAAGCCCACTTAACCTATATAAATTCAAGCTCGCCCAAGGTTAAATCATCAAGGGTTTTCATAGTTTAGTGCAAGAAATAGAGAGGCAAGAGGCAAGGAGGAGTTTTGACCATCAAGTTCTTCTTTTCTTCTCTTGTTTTTGCTATTTTGTGATGAAATTGAACTTATTTGGGATGAACACTAGTATGAGTGGCTAAGACCCATTGTTCTGGGGTCATGGGTAAAACATGAATGTTGTTGTTTGGAGTTTAATTTGACAAAGTGGGTTTATCATATTGGATTGTTTATTTAATTCTGCGTTCAATTATTTTGCTGAGTAGCTAACAGTTAAATACTATCTACGAATCTTTAGTTGAACTCGAAAGTGGGAACTTTAGATTGCATATAGAATTAAATAGAGCAAGTTCTTGAACCCGGGTCTCGGGGAACGGATTCGCAATTGGGATAGACATATACCCAATTGCCTTGCTTGGTTGAAATACAGGAAATGTAAATACATTCTTGTTAATCTTAATTCCATAGACATATAGGCATTGAGTTGACTTGAATAGGCGAGTAAAAACTCGACAGATTCTTATGAGTAATATCAACCCTGTCAATCAATAACCCAGATAAATTGATTAGTCATTCTAATCCAAGAACACAACAAGATTGTTAACTATGCCCGTGACCTTGGAATATCCTCTCCTACTATTTGTTACTCGAAATTGGTATTCGTTTGGTTACTTTCTTTAGTTAGATTAATTCTTTATAGTTTAAGAAGTAAAACAATTACATCTCTCTTTTGTGGACAATCTCTTGGGTAGATACAGAAATTGGGTTTGAATCAGTCAACATTTAATCATAAGTCTTCGAGGGAATGATACTCTACTCACTACTCTATTACTTGACGATCACGTGCACTTGCGTGAGTGTTTTTGGTCGCAACAAGTGAATTAGCTAAAGCTTTACGATGACATCAAACCTCAAACAAGATAAGTATTCCATCACTAAAATTCTAGTTTTCATGATTTTTCTGAAGGAAAAACAATAGCACACCGCAACACTCTTGATTTATAATTTAAACTAAGCAAACTACAATAAGGGAGAAACCCAATAGTAAACAAACTAATTAAACCAAGATGCCACGTTTATTGCTGCAATTTCAGTCCAAAAAAATTAATTTAAAACACATCTAATACAAGAAATATATATAACATAGAATCACAATAAAATAAAAAAAACAACATCAGCTCAAAATATAAGATTACTGTAATAAGAGAGATGTCAAGAAATGGACCTTTGTATTGATAAAAATTCCTCAAAATTGGACTAAATGGAACGTTGACCGGGAACCTCTGTCGGAGACCAGACGAGACCGAAACGTTGAGCCATGAATGAAAGTCTTACCTATGACACTACCTATACTCGGTTTCTTGAAGTCCAACAGAAATTGAAATTGATAGAAAACCATAATACCATGACTTTTACTGTTGGGGATCTTTTAATGAAGAAGCTTCGATGGAAGTTTGAGACGCCATTTAATTTGGAACAAAGCAGATTCAAAGGCCCTTAGTGATAGCTCCAATTCCAACCTACATTCTTGACTCCTTCAATTCCTCAAGTTTTCCGTGGTTGAATAGAATTGCTACAGCTTTGGATAGTAAAAATGTGGAATTCTTTCGATTGCAGTAGCAGTAAGTGATAAAGGAGATTGGAGCTTCTGGATTTTTGGGGTGGTGACCACGGCTGAAGACTTGGATACTCACTCGTTTCAGGAAGGGTAGGGGAGGTAGGTGTCTTCTCTATCCTATTCAACGGCTGATGATATCAAGTGTAGGGGTCTAGGTATTTGTAGGGTTTTCTAGGTTAAGGGGTATGGGTCTAGGAATTATGGGCATTTATGGCTAGTTTTGCTTAAAATTAGCTTTATTAACTAAAAATCTATCCATATAGAAATATTACCAAAAATATTAATTAATCCTACTTAAGTAAAAATAATTATTAAAATAAGACTGCCCGTTATAACAAAACTATTTTTTGGTATTTTTTCAAGATTATATAAAGATAAAATTAAGGTACTATTTTTTGTATATTTTTTTACTTTATGGAAGGTACATAAAATAAAAATATTTTTTGTAATTTTCATTTTCTTGTAGTAAAATAAAGTAAAAGAGTAAAAATGAGTTAAAATAGCTATATTGGGCCTAAATTAAATATTTACGTGCTAAAATATGAAAAATCTTGGGGAGGGTCAAAAAGCGCATGTCTACAGCTGCCCCTCTTTGACTGGAAACACGTTTCAAACAAAGAATGACTAGACAGGTTTTTGACCCGACCCTTATTTGGAGAGACTAAAACTAAGAGAGAGGGGAATGTGATCGAATCCTAGTATCTAGGCTGCCTACATATCCTTGGCTATAAAGGAATCAGGCCACGTGTAGTTCAGAGGTGAGTGAGATGATGGAGGATGCCGAGGTGGAGAGCCGGTCGAGGTACCGTTCCATCGAGATTTCGGTCTGCGGTCTTGTTATTACATCAAAAATCAAAACATGAAAAAGACTAGCTAAGCCTGTCAACTACGAGTAACAAGATTTATATCTATAAGTCTTCTGAAGCTTGATCTTGAGTCTTGAATGGTTCTTCATGCAGACTTTGAGTTTGAACCTTGACGCTTGCTAGTTGCAGGTGCTAGCTCGTTCTTCTTCAGCTTTTCGGATCAAAACCGGGCATGCAGTGCTTGTGACCTCGGCCCTGTCTTGAGCAGCACACATCTTTCATCAAAATCTACATCTGGATTAACTTCTTGCCTTTCTCTTTTTTCCTTTCTTTATTGTGACTAACTTCTGTTGATCACCTCGGACTATTGACTCGCATTCTTGCCGCAAGCTTCTTTCGTTGCTGACTTGAATTGCATTCTGAAGTGAATTCTCTTATTCTCCAGGTAGGCTCCTGATTGCTGAATACTTGCACTGCTTTTCCCGGAAACTGCTTTCCCTTGAAACTTGAACTGTTTTCCCTTGTTCTCCAGGTGGGCGCCTAATTGCTGAAACTTAAATGTATTCCCTTGTTCTCCAGGTGGGTTCCTGATTGCTGAAGCTTGAATGTATATTCTCTTGTTCTCCAGGTGGGCGCCTGATTGCTGAACTTGAACTGTATTCCCTTGTTCTTCATGTGGGCACCTGATTGCTGAAACTTGAAAATGTATTCCCTTGTTCTCCAGGTGGGTGCCTGATTGCCATAAAAACGAAGGAAACTTCTGCCCCAGTTTGGTGTTGGGCGCATCTGTGAGTGTTAATTGAATCATGTTACCAGAAAATCTCAAAGAATTTTAAAAGCTAGATCCCATTATCCATGAGGATCCTGAAAACTCCTAGTTATATGACAGTTTTTAAATCTAAGTTATATTTCCTAAAGGTATGACTTCCACTAAATCTTGTTATCTATGAAGACCTTAAAACTAAATCTCATTATCCAGGAGGGTCCTAAAATTTAAAATCAAATCTCATCTTAAGGGTGAAAATTTCAGAGCTAAATTCAACTTCCTAACGGTGAAACTTATGCTAAATCTTAGCATCTAAGGGAGGTATTAAACTAAGTCTCATTATTCAGGAGGGTCCTGAAAACTCCTAGTTGAATCCTATCTTGAACATGTAAACTTCAAAGCCAAACTTATATTTCCTCAAGGTAGAGCCTAGCTAGATCTTGTTACTCATGAACGTTTTGAATTTTAACTAAGTCCCATTGTCCAGGAGGGTCCTGAGAATTTTTAAGATTAAATCTCATTATCCAGGAGGGCCCTGAAATTTTTAAAATTAAGTCCCATTGTCCAGGAGGGTCCTGAGAATTTTTAAGATTAAATCTCATTATCCAGGAGGGTCCTGAGAACTTTTAAAATTAAATTCCATTATCTAGGAGGGTCCTGAAAATTTTAAATTAAATCTTATTATCCAGGAGGGTCCTGAGAATTTAAAAACTAAATCCCATTATCCAAGAGGGTCCTGAAAACTTAAAAACTAAATCCAATTATCCAGGAGGGTCCTGAGAATTTTTAAAATTAAATCCCATTATCTAAGAGGGTCCTGAAAACATAAAACTAAATCCCATTATCCAGGAGGGTCCTGAGAACTTTTAAAATTAAATCTCATTATCCAGGAGGGTCCTGAAAACTTAAAAACTAAATCCCATTATCCAGGAGGGTCCTGAGAATTTGAAAACTAAATCCCATTATCCAGGAGGGTCCTGAAAACTTAAAAACTAAATCCCATTATCCAGGAGGGTCCTGAGAACTTTTAAAATTAAATACCATTATCCAGGAGGGTCCTGAAAACTTAAAAACTAAATCCCATTATCCAGGAGGGTCCTGAGAATTTAAAAACTAAATCCCATTATCCAGGAGGGTCCTGAAAACTTAAAAACTAAATCCCATTATCCAGGAGGGTCCTAAGAACTTTTAAAATTAAATCCCATTATCCAGGAGGGTCCTGAAAATTTAAAACTAAATTCCATTATCCAGGAGGGTCCTGAGAATTTTAAATTAAATCCCATTATCCAGGAGGGTCCTGGGAATTTTAAAAACTAAATCCCATTATCCAAGAGGGTCCTGAAAACGTAAAATCTCAATCCCATTATCCAGGAGGGTCCTAAGAATTTTAAAACTAAATCCCATTATCCAAGAGGGTCCTGAGAACTTTTAAAATTAAATCCCATTATTTAGGAGGGGCCTGAAAATTTAAAAACTAAATCCCAAACTTAAAAACTAAATCCCATTATCCAGGAGGGTCCTGAGAATTTAAAAACTAAATCCCATTATCCGGGAGGGTCCTGAAAATCAAACATCAAGTCTTATCTTAAGAGTGACAACTTTTATGGCTGAATTATACTACCCTACAACAGAATTTACGCTAAATGTTGTTATCTAATCTAAATCTTAAAGCTAAGTCCCATTATTCAGGAGGGTCCTGAAAACTCCTAATTGAATCCTATCTTGAACATGTAAACTTCAAAGCCAAACTTATATTTCCTCAAGGTAGAGCCTAGCTAGATCTTGTTACTCATGAACGTTTTGAATTTTAACTAAGTCCCATTGTCCAGGAGGGTCCTGAGAATTTTTAAGATTAAATCTCATTATCCAGGAGGGCCCTGAAATTTTTAAAATTAAGTCCCATTGTCCAGGAGGGTCCTGAGAATTTTTAAGATTAAATCTCATTATCCAGGAGGGTCCTGAGAACTTTTAAAATTAAATTCCATTATCCAGGAGGGTCCTGAAAATTTTAAATTAAATCCTATTATCCAGGAGGGTCCTGAGAATTTAAAAACTAAATCCCATCATCCAAGAGGGTCCTGAAAACTTAAAAACTAAATCTCATTATCCAGGAGGGTCCTGAGAACTTTTAGAATTAAATCCCATTATATAGGAGGGTCCTGAAAACTTAAAACTAAATCCCATTATCCAGGAGGGTCCTGAGAACTTTTAAAATTAAATCTCATTATCCAGGAGGGTCCTGAGAATTTGAAAACTAAATCCCATTATCCAGGAGGGTCCTGAGAACTTTTAAAATTAAATACCATTATCCAGGAGGGTCCTGAAAACTTAAAAACTAAATCCCATTATCCAGGAGGGTCCTGAGAATTTAAAAACTAAATCCCATTATCCAGGAGGGTCCTGAAAACTTAAAAACTAAATCCCATTATCCAGGAGGGTCCTAAGAACTTTTAAAATTAAATCCCATTATCCAGGAGGATCCTGAAAATTTAAAACTAAATCCCATTATCCAGGAGGGTCCTGAGAATTTTAAATTAAATCCCATTATCCAGGAGGGTCCTGAGAATTTTAAAAACTAAATCCCATTATCCAAGATGTTCCTGAAAACGTAAAATCTCAATCCCATTATCCAGGAGGGTCCTAAGAATTTTAAAACTAAATCCCATTATCCAAGAGGGTCCTGAGAACTTTTAAAATTAAATCCCATTATTTAGGAGGGGCCTGAAAATTTAAAAACTAAATCCCAAACTTAAAAACTAAATCCCATTATCCAGGAGGGTCCTGAGAATTTAAAAACTAAATCCCATTATCCGGGAGGGTCCTGAAAATCAAACATCAAGTCTTATCTTAAGAGTGACAACTTTTATGGCTGAATTATACTACCCTACAACAGAATTTACGCTAAATGTTGTTATCTAATCTAAATCATAAAGCTAAGTCCCATTATTCAGGAGGGTCCTGAAAACTCCTAATTGAATCCTATCTTGAACATGTAAACTTCAAAGCCAAACTTATATTTCCTCAAGGTAGAGCCTAGATAGATCTTGTTACTCATGAACGTTTTGAATTTTAACTAAGTCCCATTGTCCAGGAGGGTCCTGAGAATTTTTAAGATTAAATCTCATTATCCAGGAGGGCCCTGAAATTTTTAAAATTAAGTCCCATTGTCCAGGAGGGTCCTGAGAATTTTTAAGATTAAATCTCATTATCCAGGAGGGTCCTGAGAACTTTTAAAATTAAATTCCATTATCCAGGAGGGTCCTGAAAATTTTAAATTAAATCTTATTATCCAGGAGGGTCCTGAGAATTTAAAAACTAAATCCCATTATCCAAGAGGGTCCTGAAAACTTAAAAACTAAATCTCATTATCCAGGAGGGTCCTGAGAACTTTTAAAATTAAATCCCATTATCTAGGAGGGTCCTGAAAACTTAAAACTAAATCCCATTATCCAGGAGGGTCCTGAGAACTTTTAAAATTAAATCTCATTATCCAGGAGGGTCCTGAAAAATTAAAAACTAAATCCCATTATCCAGGAGGGTCCTGAGAATTTGAAAACTAAATCCCATTATCCAGGAGTGTCCTGAAAACTTAAAAACTAAATCCCATTATCCAGGAGGGTCCTGAGAACTTTTAAAATTAAATACCATTATCCAGGAGGGTCCTGAAAACTTAAAAACTAAATCCCATTATCCAGGAGGGTCCTGAGAATTTAAAAACTAAATCCCATTATCCAGGAGGGTCCTAAGAACTTTTAAAATTAAATCCCATTATCCAGGAGGGTCCTGAAAATTTAAAACTAAATCCCATTATCCAGGAGGGTTCTGAGAATTTTAAATTAAATCCCATTATCCAGGAGGGTCCTGAGAATTTTAAAAACTAAATCCCATTATCCAAGAGGGTCCTTAAAACGTAAAATCTCAATCCCATTATCTAGGAGGGTCCTAAGAATTTTAAAACTAAATCCCATTATCCAAGAGGGTCCTGAGAACTTTTAAAATTAAATCCCATTATTTAGGAGGGGCCTGAAAATTTAAAAACTAAATCCCAAACTTAAAAACTAAATCCCATTATCCAAGAGGGTCCTGAGAATTTAAAAACTAAATCCCATTATCCGGGAGGGTCCTGAAAATCAAACATCAAGTCTTATCTTAAGAGTGACAACTTTTATGGCTGAATTATACTACCCTACAACAGAATTTACGCTAAATGTTGTTATTTAATCTAAATCTTAAAGCTAAGTCCCATTATTCAGGAGGGTCCTGAAAACTCCTAATTGAATCCTATCTTGAACATGTAAACTTCTAAGCCAACTTATATTCCTTTGGGATACACTTACGCTAGATTATTCTACTTATGATTGTTTCGAACTTTAAACTAGGTCCCATTTTTCAGGAGGGTCGTGAGAACTTCAAATTAAATCCCATTATTCAGGCGGGACCTGAAAATCAAACATCAAACCTGTCTGGTGCTTGCCTTTCCCCTGCGGAGGATTTCTCCGGAACAACCGAACTTTCTGCCCCTGTTTCAAATCAAAGAAAAATCTTGTTAGTTTAAAAATGTGGTGGTTGGTTTGTGGCCTTGACTTTGATGGTGATTGCTCCTTCACTTCCCATGATCACTTTGATTTCCACTCGAAGACCTTGTTTGTTTATTGACTAACCACTTTCTCTGTCATCCTTATCACCGAAAATACCTCTTCTCCGTTCAGACCCAATACCCTCTATCTGTTGCATTGCTCATAAACCGACATTTACCAAACCCTTGTCTTTCACATGAATCTCAAAGCACGACAATTGCCATCCACTCATCGGGCATGTTGTTCTTTCTTGACTTAAACCACTGGCCCTGGACTTGAGGTCTGTTGCTCCTCCACTTGCCACGATAACTTTGATTTCTGCTCGGAAGACCTCGCTTGTCACTGATTAAATACCTTTTGTCAATCTTACCACAGAAAATACCTTTGATCCGTTCACCAAGCACCCTCCATCTTGTTGCATTATTCATGAATTGATATGTACCAAACCGTCGTGTTTCACCGAAAATACCTTTGATCCATTCACCTAACACCCTCTATCTGTTGCATTGTTCCTGAATTGATATGTACCAAACTTTTGTATTTCATAAGGATCCCAAAGCATTTTGATTATTACCAGCTCAATGCGCTTGTTGTTCTTTTCTGACTTATGACATTTTGATGTGTTAGCCATACCCCGTTTCATGCAATTGGATAGCTGGTGGCAAATTTTGAAGTCATTTCTTACTTGTTCTAACCGCATAGACTCAGGAAGAGGAAGTAAACAAGACAAAAAGGAACAGAGTAAAGGACAATGAAAAGAGATGATTCCTAACAAGAAAACTACAAAGTAGAAATCTATCAGATGTGGACATCAACTCTAATGACCGTGACATGCACCTGTGGCCTATTCTGTCAAGCAGGTCTAATGTTCAACTCATATTATACCCCAAACCGTAAAACTGGGCTTCCATGCTCCGATTATCCAATCTGATTCACAATCCTTATTCAACATGTAGTGACCGAGGGGTTTTCACCATCAAACCTCTCTCGTTTTGTTCTTTTTCTCAACTTAGAGTCGCCTCAAGGTACCCGTGAAGGTTTTCACCAATAAGACTCTCTCATTTTTTATTTCTCTCTACTTTCATCGCCTTACGGTGCCCGTGAAGGTTTCCACGAATAAAACTCTCTCATTTCTCTCTCAGCTCTCGTCGCCTTACGGTGCCTGTGAGGGTTTTCACCGATAAGACTCTCTTATTTTCATTATTTTTCCTGCTTGGACCAGAGTGTTGCCCCTGATATGATTCACCTCTACTCGCTTGACTTGGCATCTCTCGAAGACTTATCGGAAGGTCTTTCTTTGGACCGTAATGTGGGCTTTTGGATAGGGTTAGAGAGAAAGGGTATCATAGGCTCGAAACAATTCAAATGGGTTCAAAATTACAACTTTCGGAATCAGATTCCCCACAACAACCATAACTTCTGCCCCAGTTCCTTTGCTTGGGGACTTTTGGATTTTTATTTTGATGGGACCGAACCGTGAGGCTACTTACGTATCCTTAAAAGGAATCAGGTCGAACGTAGTTCATGTTATATGAATTACTTTGTTTGTTGTGATTTTTCTTTTCTTTTTCTTTTCTCTTCTTTCCTTCTTTTTCTTTTTGTTGTTGTTTTTCTTCTTCTTTTTTCCTTTCCTTTTCTTTTTTTCCTTTTCTCTTTCTTCTTCTTTTCTTCTCTCTCTTTTCATTCTTTTTCTTTTCTCCTTTTCCTTTACTCATCTTTCACGCTTGCGTTTCTGATCTTTGCTACTGATTCCGAAAGAGGGGTATGAAAGAAAATAGATAATGCTCAAAGGGGTAACGAAGGATAAAGTATTTAGATAGCAGAACAAAATGCCTTCGTCATTCCAATCACCAAAACATGCCAAGTGCAAACTACACAATCAAACGAACCAAGGAAAACCTTTGTAACATCTTTTGATTACATTAGACTTGATAATCATATCCACGCATTCGGCTTCTACATCTGTTAGTTACCAAGCCCCATTGGAAAACACCCTCACTCTCATTACCACGAACGGCCCCCTACAAATTTGGGGAAAACTTGCCATTATCTTCACCTGATGCAACATGATGCATTTTAATAGGGTATTTTTATGTTCTAACTGCCCCAGTTTCACACAATTCGGGCTTGAAGTGATCTCAAAATACCTTTACTTATTTCCCTCAAATGTCCTTACATCTTCAAAATTGTTTCATTGCTTCGTGATTAAACTGACTTTTAAAACCAGACTGAGAATTATGCGTGCATGTCATGTCACTAGAGTCAACAGGAAAAGAACTATAAAAAGAAAAGAGAACTAAATGAAAATGACTAGAAATCACAGAAAATAGAAAATTATATTAGACAGATGGTGAAAGGGTTTGGACCACAAAACAAACAAACTAAACTGGGGTTACAAACCTAGACAACACTAAACGGGATATTATGACTAAATAAACTAAGCAAAATAAAAGGATAGAAGGGTTTGAGTCACAAGACAATATCCGGATTACAACCCTGAAATAACCCGGATAGCAGAAATGACAACAAAATAAAACTCCTCCCTGGCTTACCAAGAAAAGAGTGTCTTTCCAATCATCAAACTCAACATATTAGCCAGTGACTTCTGCATCAACAATGCTAGGACCTTCACAAGTCTCCATCACATTGTTCTTAACAGATTGCCTTTGGGTTCCCTTTGCCTTCTCGTTCTTAGGTTCAACCTCTGATAGCACTGAAAGCTTCGTAGCACGTGGACTTCCTAGGATCCCAGAAAAATTCTCACATTCCTTTTCAAAATAAATCATGTCCACCATATGCGTCTCATTATGCACAGGTGACGTACTTTGGCTAGTGTCTGCTGCATCTGGATTTTGCACGACAATGTCGCCTGCATCAATAAGCTTCTAAATTGCATTCTTCATATTCCAACACTTCTCTATGTCATGCCCCGGGGCATCTGAGCAATATGCGCACCTTTGAGAAAAAACAAACTTCTTTGGAAAAGGGTTTGGCATTTTTATCTGGATCGACTTCAACATGTCCAATTTCTGTAGCCTCTGGAATAGACTGGCATATGACTCTCCCAATGGAGTGAAGGTTTTCTTCTTCCGCAACCTCTCATTCTTAAATGTTTGATTGGGCCGGAAACCTGATCCAGGGGGGTTTCAGTAGACTCGTGGGGGTAGATAGGCATTTTGTGGAGCTGGGTACTGGGAGAGTGATGTACGACTTTGGGAGTTCTGTGGAGAGAAGTGGCATTGGGGAGGATCATCTGGTGCATAAGGATATCCACGGGGAAGATGTCGAGTCTGGAAGTGTTGATCGGGAAAGCTCATTGGATCATCTTCTCTGTTCCTCTTTCTTCCACCCAAGCTTACTGGGATGTTCTGAATGTTTTTCGAACAACTCGTGATTTTGCTTGACTTGATTCCCTCTTCTATTAGCTCCCCCATTCTTAACACATCATTGAAAGGCTTCCCTAGGGCCGGGATCAAATGACTGAATTAGGTGGGCCATTAGGCTTGTAGGAAAAGCTCAACCATTTCTTTTTCACCAATCGGGGTATTGACTCGAGCAGCCTGCTCCCTCCATCTGAGCCCAAACTTTCTAAAGCTTTCCTCCGGCTTCTTTCCCATCCTAGATATGGAGGAGCGATCTAGGGTAATGCCTGATTTGTATTGAAAGTATTGAACAAAATCTTGAGCCATGTCACCCAATGTAGGCCACTTACCAACATCTTGACGAGCATGCCAGTCCAAAGCTGCCCCAGTCAGGCTCTCACTGAAATATCAAGTCATATTTCTCTCCAACACCTCTCATTTCACTGCAATAAACCTTCAAGTGGTTTACCGGATCCCCACACCCATCATATAAGTTATATTTTGGCACTTTGAACCCCACGGGCAGGCGAACGTCAGGGGACACAGACAGTTCCTTGTAAGCCATGCTTCCCTGGTCTCACATTCCTTGCTTGTTCTTTAAGGATTGTTCTATGCCTTTCAACCTCTTGGGTGCCCCATCTTTCCCTTTTCTTCCTATGAACCTTTCATTTCAACATGAGGCTCATCCCTTGAGCCCTGTTATATGAGTAGGGAACCTTGTGGGCAACCTCTGAGAGGTAATATTGGGCATCATAAGCTTGGAGATAAGCGGGTGGATCTGGAGAGTATGGAGGATCATCTGGCTTTGTGTCCGGAGTTTGGGTAAGGGCAACATCTAGGAAGCTAGGTGGTGGCGGGGGTGGCGTCTTCCCAGTCATCCAAGCCTGATACATGTCAGCCATGTGTTGTTTTAACATCTTTACCTCTTTAACCAATCCATTGTCCTGTTCAACCAACTGCTTTCGAGCGCCGGTATCAACCAACTCAGTTCTGTTGTTGTCTGTCATTGCCTTCGACTTTATGTTGTAGAGAAGAGTTACCACTTTAAAACCACAAACCAACCACCCTTCTTTTATGAATATAACAAAATAAAGCCATCACGTTAGCGTTAGAACATTTAACATAAGATAATCTCACTTTATGTGCAATGCACCTAGCCACAGTTATCGGTTCTAAAATGACTTCGAGGGTACAAAGGTCAGTTGGCATCATCCCAATTTGTTCATTTCAACCTCTCTTTTCTTTGCTTTTTAGCACTTGCTTGATCATTTTCCTTCCTCCTTCTCTAATTTCACTCTTTTCTTTCCCCTCATTTCTCACATCCCACAATTTCATCTCTGTTTTTTTCTCTCTTTTTTCCCTTTTTTCCTTTTTTTTTCTTTTCTTTTAACAGTAAATAAAATGATTTGATCGAACCCTATATAGGTTGCCCACGTATCATGATGCCGCATGAATCAGATCTTTGCGTAGTTTTGGAAGAACGAGAATAAAGTAAACAAACTAACGTTCTTTTTCTTTTTACCTTAATGACTACTCTGACGAGAAAAGGGAAATAAAAGAAGCAAATCTCTTTTTGAATTTTCTAGACTTAATGTTCTATAACCTATTCTAAACTCAAGCTTAACGTTCATATATATTTTTTCAAGACAAATACTCTGTGGGAAATTATTAAAGAAAACCCTAGAAGAGAAAAAAAAAATTGATTCGTTTTTTTAAGGAGGAAATCTAAACAATAAACCACAGAAACATATTTTGAATTTTTCATTTGATATCCTGACGCGATATTTCGAAACGAGCAATGAAAAAGATAAAACAAAATGCTTTTGGATTTCAATTTTGATTACCTAAAAAAATTCTAATGATAAACAAAAGATAAAGTATTTTTTTTATGTACAATATCCTAAAGTTCTAATGAAAATAAAAGAATGTTTTTTCTCATTTTTCACTAATTTTCCAAAGAGACACTTTAAAAGAAAATCTTTTTGGATTTTGGAATTAACACCCTAAAGAAAGCTTTTAAAGAAGTACTAAAAGAAAATTCTTTTTTTTTTTGAATTTTGGTCCTAATATACTAAAAAAAACATAAAAACAATTCACTTTAAGTCCTAG
The DNA here is from genome assembly GCF_000393655.2 of Nicotiana sylvestris. Lineage (NCBI taxonomy): Eukaryota > Viridiplantae > Streptophyta > Magnoliopsida > Solanales > Solanaceae > Nicotiana > Nicotiana sylvestris. Next base: position 218,322,770 of record NC_091064.1, read on the forward strand.
ATATTAATTGCCTAAAGGAATAACAACCTCAAAATTTTCTCATTTCTAGAATTAGTATTCTAAAGAAAATTTATAACGAAATATAAAATGCAACATCTCTTTTTTTGGATTTTTGAGTTACAACATATTTTCCAAATATAAAGCAGAAAATACAATAACAAAAGGCTTGACATTACTGTACAAAACTAGAAAGTAAAAGACAACATAAAATGAAGAACAGACTCAACTTAAAAGTAAAACAAATCTCCTCAAGCAACTCCTAACTGAGCGATCTGACCGGATGGTCACGAGGTGTCTGTCATGCTCAAACTTACGTAAATAAATCCACACTTGTATGAGAAAACTTTAAATCAACACTATGTGAGACAATAACACTCCCTACTAGACACATGGAAGACATGGTTGAGGTTATTTTTGCAAACTGGCTTATTTGGCCACAAGGTGGCTAGAAGCGCAAAATTTGGCTATGACCCCGCAAAGCCAAGAACCTAAGATTTACTAGGAAGACCGGATCCTATGTGGGTTGCCTACGTATCACGCCCCGAAAGACGAGAATCAGGCGTAGTTCGGGCATATTGGATACAGGCTTGAATTAAAAAAATAACTAATTTAGAGAAAACATATTTTTTGTTTTCTTTTTTTAAAAAAAATGATGAGACATGTAACTTCTTTTTGGATTTTTTTTTTTTGATTTACTGAAAATGATGAAAAAATGCAAAATATCTTCTTCTTTTTTTTTGAATTTTCAAGCTCTTTTTTTTAACAAGAATGTGACAAAAAAAATAATCGGCCCCCACTCGCTTTATCTTCACACTTCACCCTCTCTTTTCTTTTTTTTCCTTTCTTCTTTCTTTTTTCATTTCTTCATCTACCCTCAGCTATAATTGGTCCGCCAAATGACCCTTTTACCTTTGACTAAATGCAACATGTAGTACATAAGATGCATCAGGATGATCTTTTTCATTTTTGGTATACCTGTCCTAGACAGACCCAACCCCTGTGTTGAGTCTCCAAAGTTAAATGCACATGATGCAAGCAAACGTTCCTACTAGGGATCCGGCATGAGGTCTTGTTGTACTAGGTTCAAAACCTGGGTTTATTGTTCTAGGCCTGGCTTACCCGAGCGAACAACTCGAGCTGAGGGGGCAACGTACCGGGAATACAGAAGCTTCACCGGCTTTGCAACTTGTCCGAACCTCGTTCTAAATTTGGTATATGACTCTAACAGAAAAGAAGTCACACGAAGTGCACACTCCTTCATGATTTAGAAGACTCAGAGAGAAGAGGGATTTCGCAACAATTAATATACAGTTCATGGAATATCAAAGCGGTAAAAGCAATCAATTAGCACATTAGGCCCAAATCATGTAACAAAATTAGATAATGGATAAATCCAACTATAACAATTATTCTAAGCTCGAATTCTTGAACCCTGAACCAGAGATTCTGGGTTCTTTCCCCAGCAGAGTCGCCAGAGCTGTCACACCTCCTTTTTCCTATACCCCCGTAAAGGGGTATATAAGGGAGTTTTTTCCAACTTAAAGTGACAATCAAAACGGGATTATTTTATTAAAAATTCAGAGTGGCCACTTGGGATAATTTATAGTGTCCAAAGTCACCGGTTCAAATCCCGAATCGAGGAAAGATTGATTCTGTTCTATAGTCCGCGAACACAGAAATCCGAGTAAGGAATTCTGTTAACCCGGGAGAAGGTGTTAGGCATTTCCGGGTTCCGTGGTTTTAGCACGGTTGCTCAACTATTACAATTGGCCTATTATCTAATTTTAAAACACCTTTAAACCTATGTGCATTTTTAACTTTAAACTGCTTTTATTTATTTAAAGAATTGATTCAAGGTTATTTAAAACACATCGCAAGCCACGCTACATGAAATGCACCCGTGGTTCATGATACGTTCTATTTAACATTGTTGGAAATTAAAATCGGGTCACATGAAATGCATCCCCAGATTTTAGAAATTAGGCATCACAACTACATCATGAGGAACGCGCGGTGATTGAAGCCGTAAGGCCTAGTCTGGCTAATATGACTCAGGCTATTGTGAAGCCTGACATCATTGGGCACTTTGAGCTGAAACAATACATGGTGTAGCTGATCCAATCCATAGGACTGTTTGTGGGTTTACCTCATGAAGACCCACAGAGGCACATTCAGAATTTCTTGGAAATTATGGATACCTACAACTATCCGAACATTTCCAAGGACTATGTCAGGCTGACACTTTTCCCCTTTTCACTAATTGGGGAAGCTAAGGAGTGGTTGAATAAAGATCCAGCAAATTCAATCCGCACTTGGGATGATCTGGCGAGGAAATTCTTAATCAAGTTTTTCCCCACTAAGAAAACAAAGGTATTGAGGAGTCAAATTCTTGGGTTTGAACAACGAGTTGGCGAGACACTGCGTCAAGCATGGGAAAGGTACAAGAAGATGCTCAGAGACTGTCCTCATCATTGCCAGACGGACGAGGTATTAGGTCACACTTTTGTAGATGGGTTAGATGATGCTTCAAAGATGAATCTTGATTCAGCTTGTGGGGGTAGTTGCATGGCCAGACCATACAGTGAAATCCAAATCTTGCTAAATAACTTTACTGTTAATGATAATAACTAGCAAGGTGAGGGTGATTCACGAAAGGCAGTTAAGAAAAAATCAGCTGGGTTACTTGAGATAGACGAAGTGTCAGCCATGAGAGCCGATATTGCAAAGCTGGCCAATTAGATGACTAGGATGACAATGCAGCAACCACAGACAATGCAACACATACAACAAATAACTATTTGCTGCGAACTCTGTGGAGACTGTCATATGAGTAATATGTGCCCCACGAATCCAGAATCCATCTATTATGTGGGACAACAGAACAGAGGTCCACAGAATTAGCATGCACAATACGAGAATTCTTACAATCCAAATTGGAGGAATCATCCCAACTTCTCATGGGGTGGAAATCAGCAGAATCAGAATCAGCATAGACCCCAAGGAAATTTCAATCAGCCTCAGAGACCACCCCAACAAATGGAAGAAAGTACCAATGATCTGCTAAAGAAGTTGTTGATTGACAATCAGCAACTCGGGACCAACTTCAGAAATCTTGAAAGGCAAATGGGGCAGTTAGCAACAAATCAAAACACTAGACCTGCAGTCACCTTCCCCAGTGATACAGAAAAGAACCCTCAAGTGAATGCAGTTACACTTAGAAACGGGAGGGAGTTAGAGGAAGTGCCAAAGAAAAAGAAAGACAAGCTCATACCTGAGGGAGAGTTGATCCCTAAAGTGACTCAAGAGCCAAAAAATGCTGCTGAAATTTCAGAGCCAGTGGAGGCCCCAAGACCACCACCACCACCTTTTCCCTAGAGATTGCAGAAAAAGAATGATGATCGCATGTTCACAAAATTCCTCTCTATGTTGAGCCAGGTTCAATTGAATATCCCACTTGTTGATGTGCTTCGTGAAATTCCAATGTATGCTAAATACATAAAAGATATAGTGGCTCACAAGAGAAGATTAACAAAATTTGAGATAGTGGCACTTACTGAGGAGTGCATTTCAAGGGTCCAAAATAAGCTCCCTCAAAACTTAAATATCCTGGCAGCTTCACGATTCCTGTGCGCATTGGCAATATTGATGTGGGTCATGCTCTTTGCGATTTGGGGGCGAGCATAAATCTAATGCCCTTGTCCTTGTTCAAGCAACTGGGCCTGGGAGCTCCAAGGTCCACTATTGTGATGTTACAGCTGGCTGACATATCGATAGCACACCCTGAAGGGGTGATTGAAGATGTGTTGCTGCAGATTGGGAAATTCATCTTCCCTGCTGACTTCATTATCCTCGATTATGAGGCTGACGAACTGGTTCCAATCATATTGGGGCGACCTCTCTTAGCTACTGGTGATGCAATTATCAAAGTGAGAGAGGGAAAGATGATTTTGAAGGTAGATGACGAGGAAGCAGTTTTTAATGTCTATAGAGCAATCCAACTTCCCCGCCACTATGAGGAGCTCTCAATGATATCTGTTGTTGAGGTCGATGAGCAGATTCATTATCCGAGTGTATATCTAGACGATTCTCTAGAGAAAGCACTAATGTTGCTTGATAGCTTGGGGGTTGATGAGGAGGTTGAGGAGATAATGCACATCCTTGATACATCTTGTGCGTACCTGCAAGGGATGCACCCATTCGAGCCTTTGAATAGACCAGAAGGGCCTCCTCCAAAGCCGTCAATTGAGGAAGCCCCAAAATTAGAACTTAAACCCCTTCCACCTCACCTTCAATATGCTTATTTGGGTGACTCTGACACTTTACCTGTTATTGTCTCGTCTGACTTGTCTAAATTGTAGGGAGAAAAGCTGTTGAGAGTGCTAGGTGAGCACAAGTGAGCACTTGGGTGGACTATGTCTGACATTAAAGGCATTAGTCCAGCCTTCTGCATGCACAAAATCCTCATGGAGGACGGACACAAGCCCAGTGTAGAGCAACAACGCCGACTCAATCCAATCATGAAAGAGGTGGTAAGAAAAGAAGTGATTAAGTGGCTCGATGCAAGTATTGTATTTCCTATCTCAGACAGCAAATGGGTAAGCCCCGTTCAATGTGTACCCAAGAAAGGGGGGATTATTGTAGTAGTTAATGAGAATAATGATTTAATACCTACAAGAACTGTCACCGGGTGGAGAATTTGCATTGATTATAGAAAATTGAACAATGCCACCCGGAAGGACCACTTTCCCCTCCCCTTTATTGACCAAATGCTTGATAGATTAGCTGGCCAGGAGTACTACTGCTTCTTAGATGGTTACTCAGGGTATAATCAGATTGCTATAGCCCTAGAGGACCAAGAGAAGACCACTTTTTCGTGTCCTTATGGCACGTATGCATTCAAGCGAATGCCCTTTGGTCTTTGTAATGCACCTACGACTTTTCAAAGGTGTATGATGGCCATTTTTACTGACATGGTTGAGAGGTTTGTGGAAGTGTTCATGGACGATTTTTTTGTGTTTGGATGTTCTTTTGATAACTGCTTGATGAACCTTGATAAAGTACTTGCTAGGTGTGAAGAAACTAACTTGGTGCTAAACTGGGAAAAATGCTATTTCATGGTACGTGAAGGTATAGTCCTGGGGCACAAGGTGTCTAAAGATGGTTTGCAGGTGGACGAGGCAAAGGTGGAAGCGATTGAAAAATTGCCTCCGTCGATATCTGTCAAAGGCATTCGCAGTTTCTTGGGCCATGCAGGTTTTTATTGTCGTTTCATTAAAGATTTCTTGAAAATTTCTTCTCCCTTGTGCAGGTTGCTTGAGAAAGATGTCGCCTTCAAATTTGATGATGCCTGTCTAAAGGCATTCAAGGAGCTGAAAGGAAGGTTGGTTACTGCACCAATCATAATTGCTCCGGATTGGGAGCTACCATTTGAGTTGATGTGCGATGCGAGCGACTTGGTTGTTGGTTCTGTCTTGGGGCAAAGGAGAAATAAGATATTCCACTCCATCTACTATGCGAGCAAAACTCTGAATCCATCTTAGATAAACTACACCGTCACTGAAAAAGAGTTGCTTGCAGTGGTGTGGGCATTTGACAAGTTCAGGTCATATCTTGTGGGGACCAAAGTCATCGTCTACACAGACCATTCAGCTATCAGATACCTATTTGAGAAGAAGGACGCCAAGCTAAGACTGATTCGGTGGGTCCTGCTCTTGCAGGAGTTTGATTTAGAGATCCGAGATCGCAAAGGAATAGAGAACCAAGTGGCTGATCACTTATCCAGGTTAGAAATCGGAACCATGTGGCTGAAGGGGGTGCAATCAAAGAAACATTCCCTGATGAGCAGTTATTGGCAATCACCTCAAGCACAGCCCCGTGGTATGCAGATTATGTGAACTTTATTACAAGTGGGGTGACACCACCAGAATTGACACCAGACAATAGACGAAGGTTCTTGCATGATGTGAGGCTCTACATGTGGGATGAGCCATTCTTATACAGGCTATGTGCAGATCAGTTGATGCTGAGATGTGTTCTTGAGGAGGAGATGAGTGCCATACTTCATAGTTATCACGCCTCGTCATACGGAGATCATCACGGTGGAGACAGGACCGCCCAAAAAATGCTACAATGAGGTTTCTATTGGCCAAAATTGCTTAGGGATGCACACGCCTTTGTTAAAATGTGTGACAGGTGCCAAAGAACTGGGACGATCACTAAGAAGCACGAGATGCCGCTGCAAAACATACTGGTAGTGGAGCTTTTCGATGTTTGGGGAATTGACTTCATGGGACCTTTTCCATACTCGAACGGCCATAGATACATCTTGGTGGAAGTTGATTATGTGTCTAAGTGGGTGGAGGCCATTTCTCTTCCCTCTAATGATGCAAAGGTGATGGTAAGCTTTGTCAAGAAGCATATCTCCACACGCTTTGGAACTCCCAGAGTGTTGATCAGCGATGGAGGTACGCATTTCTGCAACAAACTGTTAAACAATGTCCTTGCAAAGTACGGGATCAAGCATAAGGTCTCCACTCCCTATCACCCACAGAAGAGTGGTCAAGTGGAGCTTTCAAACAGAGAGGTAAAGTAAATTCTTGAGAAAACAGTGAGGGCAAATAGAAAAGATTGGGCCGGAAAGTTAGACGACGCATTGTGGGCATATCGAACAACATACAAAACTCTCATAGGTGCTTCTCCTTATAGATTGGTGTATGGGAAGGCATGTCACTTGCCCGTCGAACTTGAGCACAAGGCCTATTGGGCAATAAAGAAGCTGAACATGGATGGGGACTTAGCTGGAGAGAAGAGGTTGCTGAAACTCGATGAGCTCGAAGAGTTTTGATTACATGCATATGAGAATGCCAAATTGTATAAAGAGAAGACTAAGAGGTGGCATGACAAGCACATTCAACATCGAGAGTTCGAGCCAGGGCAAGAAGTTCTGTTGTTCAATTCGAGGTTGAAGCTTTTCCCCGGAAAGCTTAAATCTCGTTGGTCGGGCCCTTTTGTTGTGGTAAGCGTGAAGCCTCATGGAGCCGTAGAGTTGAGAGATATGAGTTCAACTGGCACTTTCTTGGTGAACGGTCAACGGATAAAACATTACTGGGGTGGTGACTTTGCACGTCACAAGACCTCAGTGGACTTGAAGGATGCTTAAGAACATGTTGAGTCATGCCGCGATGTTAAATCAGGCGCTGGATGAGAGGCAACCCATTGAAATGTTGTAACCGTCGTGACACGACGTTAAATAAGGTGCTGGTTGGGAGGCAACACAACGGTAGTAGTACTGTTTGAGTTTGAGCTTTAACTTACTAACAAATGCAAGCGACGAAGGGCGGGTGAAAGGACCATCAACTAGGAGAAAACCAGGCGAAAATAAATGCAAAAATAAAAGCTTTCGTGCACAAGCTCGCGCGCCTCGGCGAACCATTGTGCCTGGAACTCAATAGCACCGCGCGAAGAAACGTAAGAGCTCCAAAACTTCGCGCACAAGTTTGCGCGCCTAGGCGAACCATTCTGCCTGGAACTTAACAGCACCGCGCGAAGAAACGCGCGAGCTCCAAAACTTTGCGCACAAGTTCGCGAGCCTGGGCGGACCATTCTGCCTGGAACTTTTCAGGCATTTTGTTTTTCTTTTTAGTTTTAGTTTTTCTTTTTATTTTTTTTATTTTTGTAGTTTAGTTGGATATTTGTTTAGACACAATTACCCCTCCTTCTATTAAACAAAACCCAAATCCCCTCTTCCAAACTCTCCCAACTCCTTCAAAAACACCAAATTCCAGCACCCCTGCCCCCATCCCCCTCTCTCACGATTTTCAACAAGGTATGATCCCTAGTTGTAGTTTTCTTTCTTTTTCTCTTTCTACTTTCAGATTTTTTATGTTGTATCTTATGCCATTAGTGTAGATGTGTTTTGTGATTTGGTGTTCAAACTTGGTGAAATATGTTTTGGGGTTAGTTTGTTGTAAGAGGGGGGGAGGGTGGGTAGCACTTGAGTTGGGTTCTGGATGAAATTTTGTAGGGGGCCCTTGTTGCAAGACACTTAGAAAAGAGTTGTGAGAGCCTAATGCCCACAAGGTGTTTGTGGAAAGGCCTCAATGAGCATGATTATGTATTTGTGACAAATTTTGCGTGTGAAGTCTGAGTAACCACATTAAGTCACACAAGTTTTGTTGGGCTGAGCTAATGTATCCACATTTTGCAGGTATTATGGCAGCATCGAAAAAGCTCCAAGCCACGGGTCCCTCCTCAAGCCGCCGAAGGGCAGCTCCTGCACGTCCCTATGACAGCAATAAATTTGTCTCCCCTGAGGCTCAGACCCGTTTTACAGAGAAAGCTGCCAAGAAGCCAATTCCGGAGAGGGGCATTGACATCAAAAAGGTCAAGGAACGATGCCCCCACATGTATAATGAGTTGATGGAATGGGGTTTGCAGGCCTTCATTGACGAGCCAGGGGAGGCTAATGTAATGGTTGTACGCGAATTCTATGCTAATCTAACAGAGCATATCCACCATGTGGTCACAGTGCGCCGCAAGGCGGTGGATGCCTCCATTGAGGCGATATGCATAGCATATCAATTGCCCGACCCTCTGCCTGGGAATACTGACTTTTATGAATATGGGCAAAATCCAAATGATGCCAAGTGGGAGCGTTTCTTTGATGACATTTGCGTACTAGGAAAAATGGTAGAGTGGCTGGAACATGGAGAGAAGTTCTACTCCTCCGTCTTAACCCAGAGGCGAAGAGCTGGTTGTATGTGATTAACAGTCGCCTTATTCCCGACAAGTCAAGTCAGAAAAGAAGTTCATGGGTTGGCTGCGAGCTTTGGGGAGTGCGTGCAACGTGAACCCCAAAACCGTTTCCGATCAAGAGTGAAGCTTCAGGGAAGTCTCTTTACCTCACTGCTCTTTTAAATTTTAAGCCATGGGGACATGTCTTTTTTTTTAAGTGTGGGGTGGGGGATTCCTTCATTGTATGTTGTATGTAGTTGTACAAATTGTCGGGTTGTTTTGTTTGTTTCATGTTGACTTGATAGTTTTTGTTAAGCAGGAGTAGTTTTTTTTGTTAATTTTGATAAATGGCTCGGCCCGACGACAGATCCCTTTCGATGGGGTTCTTGAGGGACTGAGTTGAGAAAAAAAAACTGAAAAACTGAAAAAAATTGTAGGCTCTTCCTGATGACGGATCTTTTAGACGATTTTCTTGAGGGAAGTGAGTCTAGAGAAAACAACAAAAATATTTTTTTTCTTAGGTAGTGTAGCAATTCCCCCTTGGTTTTTCTTTAAGTCGTGGTTCTTTTCCAAGGATTTAGCTTGAACCGGGCATAGATAGTTTTTATTTTTGTTTTCTTTTTGATTTGTAGATTAGGGTAATGGGCTACGAGCTATAAAATTGAAAGAGAACCCATAGCATTGACACACCTGAACACAATAGACCCTAGAGTGTAACGCTTAGTCCTAATTGTTAAATCTCACTGAAAGTGCCTTAATTTGTGTGTTTGTTACTGAATTGAATGCTCGCAATGGAGTGTCTTGATGAGCTGATTTGGAATGAGTCTTATGCCATGTGTGGTGAGTTTTGTGTAGTCCATGTATTGTACCTGTGTCTAGAACTTGCCCGGTATGTGAGTTGAAGCGAAATTTTAGGTGATGCTCGGTTTGAAAAATGATGTTAGGCTTTCTTTGACCTTTTTGAGCTTAATTCTTATCCAAATAAAATTTGTCCCTAGTTAACCCTTTTGAGCCTTTAGACATTTGTTTGGCACCCGCATTACAAGCCTATACCCTTTTGTTCTTAATTGACATTGTTTTGATCCTTTTACCTCTTAAAGCACTTCAATTGTGAGAGGAGCGCTAAAAGAAGTAAGAAGGAAATAAGTGTAGGGTGGATTTTGAGTGGAACTATTAAAAGGATGAAAGGTGCACTTATGTTGTAAACGAATACGCCACTAGCAGAAATTGAGTGACAAGAAGAATAAACTGTAAAAAAAAGAAAGAGGAGATGATTACATTATGTCTTGTTCCAGCTAGTGGGAATGAATTAATAGAGTGCTTAAAGAAGGAGGGAGTATTTGTGGGATGATATTGTGTGTGAATGAGAAGTGGATTGAAGAATTTGCGCTAAAAATTGCTCATGTGATGTGTTAAAGTGCTTAGGGATTGAGTCACTATTCGTAAATACATCATACCCGTCCCTTAGCCCATATTACAACCATGAAAAAGTCCTAATTGATTTTGGATCGAGCTAGCCTACATTAGTAGAGATTTACATTAAGGGCAAACTTATGGTACAAATTGCATGCATGTGACCTCTTTTGTGAGAATGAGTGATTTCCTTGATATATGTGAGTATATGAATTGAATGTGGTGGATTGAACTCAGTTTTTGTTGATGTAATTGTGAGGGCATATGATTCGTGACGGAAAAGCAAGTCTTGACTTCTGTGTAGAGTACTTTGAGGAAGTGTGAATATTGCATGGCACTTGAGAGTCGATTTGAGGCTAGGATTGTTCACTACTAGGCGTAATACATATACATTGTTCTAGGTGTAATGCGTTAAGGGAAATGGTTGAGTGAAGGATTCTCTAGAGAGTATAGTTGATTGCTCGAGGACTAGCAATGAATTAAGTATGGGGTGTTGATAATAGGCGAAATCTAGGTAATTTAGCTGTTGATTATGCTTCTGCTTGATTATATTCCAATGACATATTATGGTTAATTGATGAAAAATAGGCTTTAATTGTGATATGTATACATTGCAGGACGAGGAGTCTGTATGATGCTTTCAAGAGGATATTGGAATGATTTATGAGCAAGAACAACCCCTCGGAGTTGAGTGCATGCAAGGACGAGATGAAAAAATGGACAAAATCAAGCTCCAGGTGCGCGAAGAAACGTGCGAAGGCGCGCAGGAGTTCGCGCGTAAGAAAGGCCGAGGAAGAATCATGCGCGAAGAAACGCGCGAAGTTATGCGCTCGCGCGTGTCCGGTCCGAAAAAACGTTATTTAGGGGTAAAATTGGAAATCTGGAGAGAAACCCACTTAATCTATATAAAGTCAAGCTCGCCCAAGGTTAAATCATCAAGGGTTTTTATAGTTTAGTGCAAGAATTAGAGAGGCAAGAGGCAAGGAGGAGTTTTGACCATCAAGTTCTTCTTTTCTTCTCTTGTTTTTGCTATTTTGTGATGAAATTGAACTTATTTGGGATGAACACTAGTATGAGTGGCTAAGACCCATTGTTCTGGGGTCATGGGTAAAACATGAATGTTGTTGTTTGGAGTTTAATTTGACAAAGTGGGTTTATCATATTGGGTTATTTATTTAATTCTGCGTTCAATTATTTTGCTGAGTAGCTAACAGTGAAATACTATCCACGAATCTTTAGTTGAACTCGAAAGTGGGAACTTTAGATTGCATATAGAATTAAATAGAGCAAGTTCTTGAACCGGGGTCTCGGGGAATGGATTCGCAATTGGGATAGACATATACCCAATTGCCTTGCTTGGTTGAAATACAGGAATTGTAAATGCGTTCTTGTTAATCTTAATTCCATAGACATATAGGCATTGAGTTGACTTGAATAGGCGAGTAAAAACTCGACAGATTCTTATGAGTAATATCAACCCTGTCAATCAATAACTCAGATAAATTGATTAGTCATTCTAAGCCAAGAACACAACAAGATTGTTAACTATGCCCGTGACCTTGGAATATCCTCTCCTACTGTTTGTTACTCGAAATTGCTATTCGTTTGGTTACTCGCTTTAGTTAGATTAATTCTTTATAGTTTAAGTAGTAAAACAATTACATCTCTCTTTTGTGGACAATCTCTTAGGTAGATACAGAAATTGGGTTTGAATCCGTCAACAGTTAATCATAAGTCTTCGTGGGAACGATACTCTACTCACTACTCTATTACTTGACGATCACGTGCACTTGCGTGAGTGTTTTTGGTCGCAACAAGTGAATTAACTAAAGCTTTACGATGACATCAAACCTTAAACAAGATAAGTATTCCATCACTAAAATTCTAGTTTTCATGATTTTTCTGAAAGAAAAGCAATAGCACACCGCAACACTCTTGATTTATAATTTAAACTAAGCAAACTACAATAAGGGAGAAACCCAATAGTAAACAAACTAATTAAACCAAGAAGCCACGTCGATTGCTGCAATTTCAGTCCAAGAAATTAAATTTAAAACACATCTAACACAAGAAATATATATAACATAGAATCACAATAAAATAAAAAAACAACATCAGCTCAAAATATAAGATTACCGTAATAAGAGAGATGTCAAGAAATGGACCTTTGTATTGATAAAAATTCCTCAAAATTGGACTAAATGGAACGTTGACCGGGAACTTCTGTCGGAGACCAGACGAGACTGAAACGTCGAGCCATAAACGAAAGTCTCGCCTAAGACACTACCTATACTCGGTTTCATGAAGTCCAATGGAAATTGAAATTGATAGAAAACCATAATACCATGACTTTTACTGTTGGGGATCTTTTAATGAAGAAGCTTTGATGGAAGTTTGAGACGCCATTTAATTTGGAACAAAGCAGATTCAAAGGCCCTTAGTGATAGCTCCAATTCCAACCTACAACTTGACTCCTTCAATTCCTCAATTTTTCCGTGGTTGAATAGAATTGCTACAGCTTTGGATAGTAAAAATGTGGAATTCTTTCGATTGCAGTAGCAGTAAGTGATTAAGGAGATTGGAGCTTCTGGATTTTTGGGGTGGTGACCACGACTAAAGACTTGGATGCTCGCTCGTTTCAGGAAGGGTAGGGGAGGTAGGTGTCTTCTCTATCCTATTCAACGGCTGATGATATCAAGTGTAGGGGTCTAGGTATTTGTAGGATTTTCTAGGTTAAGGGGTATGAGCCTAGGAATTATGGGCTTGAGAATTATGGGCATTTATGGCTAGTTTTGCTTAAAATTAGCTTTATTAACTAAAAATATATCCATATAGAAATATTACCAAAAATATTAATTAACCCTACTTAAGTAAAAATAATTATTAAAATAAGACTGCCCGTTAAAACAAAACTATTTTTTGGTATTTTTTCAAGATTATATAAAGATAAAATTAAGGTACTATTTTTTGTATATTTTTTTACTTTATGGAAGGTACATAAAATAAAAATATTTTTTGTAATTTTCATTTTCTTGTAGTAAAATAAAGTAAAAGAGTAAAAATAAGTTGAAATAGCTATATTGGGCCTAAATTAAATATTTACGTGCTAAAATATAAAAAATCTTGGGGAGGGTCAAAAATCGCATGTCTACAGGTATGATTCGTTGTGAGTTTCGGAGTGTTTTGGGATACTTAGTCCCCAAATGAGAGTTTAAGCTTCAAAATTTGGACCATAGTTGGAACAGTAGGAAGACAGCCTCGGAATGGAATTTCGTTAATTCCATTAGCTCAGTTGGATGATTTTGGGTTTAGGGGCGTGTCCGGATCGTGTTTTAGAGGTCCGTAGCTTATTTAGGCTTGAAATGCCGAAAGTTGAATTTTTAGAGTTTTCGGATCGGTAGTGAAATTTTGATATCAGCGTCAGAATCCAATTCTGGAAGTTGGAAGAGGTTCGTAGTCTTGAATATATCTTGTGTGCAAAATTTGGGGACAATCGGTCGTGGTTTGGTTGGTTTCGGCATCGGCTGTAGAGTTTTGAAACTTTAAGTTCATTAAGTTTAGATTGGAGGGTAATTCATGATTTTAGCGTTGATTGAGGTGATTTGAGGTCTCGACTAAGTTCGTATGGTGTTTTAGGATTGGTTGGCATGTTTGGTTGAGGTCCCGGGAGCCTCAGGTGTGTTTCGGAGGCTTAACGGGTCATTTTTGGACTTAGAGAAATGGCAGATTTTCTGCTATTGTGTTGCAGAAAAAACCTTTATCGCGTTCGCGAGGGGTGTCTCGCGTTCGCGTAGAGCATTTAGGTGAGGCAGTTGAGTTGTGCTTCACGTTCACGATGATGCTCCCCAGTTTGCGAAGGTGTGGACCCTTTAGCCTTCGCGTTCGCGACATGGTCCTCGCATTCGCGTAGGGTACGCCTGTGTAAGCTACGCGATCGCGAGTGGACCCTCGCGTTCACGAAGGAGGAAAAGCTAGCCAGTGATTTTTTGTGCATCGCGTTTGCGAAGAAGAATGTGTCTGGGAAGAATGTTTAAGTTCAAAAGGAGGGTTTTAGTCCATAAATTCGAAATTCATTAGAGAGCTCGGGAGAAGGCAATTTTGGAGGGGATTTTCAGAGGATTGATTGGGGTAAGTGTTCTTCACTCAAATTTGGTTAAATTCCATGATTATATCTTGATTTTTATCATTTAATTTGGGATTTTGGGGGTGAAATTGGGAAAAAATGGAAGAAAGTTTGGAGAGTGGATTTTAGGGATTTGGAGGACCATTTGACGTCGGATTTTGGTGAATTTGATATGGGTAGACTCGTGAGAGAATGTGCTTTCTAGTTTTGTAATTTTTATTGGATTCCGAGACGTGGGCCTGAGGGTCGGGTTTGGCCAATTCCGGGATTTTTGAGTTAATTTGATAATTTTCATTTGGGTTTCATTCCTTTAGCTTATATTGATGATAATATACTGATTTTGGTTAGATTCGGGGCACTTGGAGGCCAAATCGAGAGGCAAAGGCATCACGGGCTAGAGTTTTTGCTTGGCTTGAGATAAGTAACGTTTCCAAACTTGGTTCTGAGGGTTCGAAACCTCGAACTATATGTTCTATGACTACTATTGAGGTGACGCAAATGCCAAGTGATGGGCGTGTGGGCGTGCACCGTGAGAATTGAGGCCTGGATCATTCCATGGCACCGCTTAGCGACTCTTTCTTGCTGATATCTGTGTTCTGATTAAGTTAATGAGCTGTAAATAATGCTAATATCATGTTACGGCTTCACGCCAATACTGTTGAGACCCGAGAGGTCGTTTCTTGCTTTCATATCATTAGCTTCATTGATATTCTGTACTCAGTCATGTTCATGTATATTATATCATGTCTCAGTCTCGATTATTGTTATTTGGCATATCATATCATTGTTCGGGCTAGTATCATGGCATTTTTGAGCCCGTGTGTGTGATACTGGAGAGTGATGACTGAGTTAGGCCGAGAGCCTGATATTGAATGACAATATGGGATCGGACTGCACACCGCAGCGAGATATTGATTATGCCTTCATTGGCTTGTTATAGCGCTTGGGCTGAAAGGATCCCTTCCGGAGTCTATACACCCTAATGAGCGCAGTTGATATTATTGAGGGATGGATATTCATTGGACATGGATCTTGTCCGAAGTACTTATACCTGGAGATGGATCTTCTCCATAGAGATGGAATGGCCTTCCTCAGTACTGGATAACTGTGGTCAGTAATGTGTATATATATATTTCGGGATGGATCTTCCCTGGGCCAGATGGCCATATACAGTACCGAGTGGTTGAGGACTTAAGAGTGGAGTTACATGGTACATTTTTTCATGCCTTCTGTGTATTGGTACATAGAGATTCTTGCTGAGCTTTATACTCCACACTGTTCAAATTATATTTATTTACTGTTGAGTTGAACATTTGAATTGCAAGCATGCCTACTTTACTGTACAGTTTAATTGTATTATCTGTAGAGGTTTTGGTTCGTCACTACCTGTCAGTCCATAGTTTAGACTTGTTACTTACTGAGTTGGTGTACTCACGTTACCCCCTGCACCTTGTGTGCAGATCTAGGTATCTCAGGGCACGGTGGCGGTTGTTGACTATTCCAGTCACAGACTTCACGGAGATAGAGAGGTGGCTGCCTAGCGATCACTGTTCCGCTTTTCTCCTTCTCTATCTTCCTGTTAGTACATTGTTGTTATTTCCAGACTATTTTGGTCTTGTCTTGTTTCGGAACTATTGTAGTGTTGCTCATGACTTAGTGACACCCGAGGTTGGGCTTGTATTTTCCGCTTTTTTAAATTTTGACTTTATATCGTTTATCGAATTCCTATTGAAAAACGGTTTTACTTAAGTTTTAAATAAAATGTGGATTATTTTGGAAATGAGTTGGCTGGCCTAGTTTCATGATAGGCGCTATCACGACCGCGTCGGCTTTGGGGTCGTCACAATTCAATATAAAAATTATTTTTTTCTATTTTTATATTAGGATAATACATAATTACCCTCTTGGGTTGTCCCGTTTTACCAGATGCACCCATTAATTTTGCAAGGGTCCTATAACCCCCTTGCATTTGTTCAAATTACAATTAATACCACTTTTGAGCTAATGTGAAATATGTTGTAATTTGCACTTCAGTTTAGTGCATGAAAAGTCCCAAGGCAGACCTTTTTTTTCAATTTTTTTCTATTTTCTCTTCCTTCTTTTTCTTTTCTTCCGTTTTTTTTCTCTTTCTTCTTTTTATCTCCTTATCTCTCCATCTGCAATTTCACCACTCACACCCATCTCTTTTTTGTTTTCATCTTCTTATCTCTTCATATGGATGGAAAAGAAAAATATGTAGCCCTTGGTAGCTAAAACATAATTCTTTGATTGAAATTTATCTTCTTGAAGAGACATTAACTAGCTCCTTTTTCTCCTTCAAACTGAAATTGAAAAATTGGTCCTCTTTGATAGAAGAAGATTTGAATAATCCAAAGTCTAAACAAGCAACAATGTTATCAACTACAGTCGAAGGATTCAACCTATAAAGAAATATATGCTATGTCAACCTAAAAATGGAATCAATTTTCTTTTTTTCTTTCTTTTTACCCATTCTTTATTTATTTTTTCTCTTTCTTGTTTTTATCCCTAATATTATTGCGGAAGAATAACTCATAATTGGTAGCAGTAGAATTTCGATTTGGTGATGATTTAGTTTTTCAGATTTTAGTTTAATGGTGATTTTAATTTTCAAATTTTAATTAGATGCTAACTTTAATTTTTAGATTTTGATTAGGTGGTGAATTTAGAACTTTAGGGTCATGATTTGTTGGTGATTTAGTGAGATAAAATACGGTCCAAGCTATAATACCCCGTATTTATGGACTAGTGTCATACAAGGTACCACATGACCATGATAGTAATGTGTATTAGGTGTGTTAAAAGTAAGTAATATTTTAAGTAATTTGAGATAATTCTTAAATATGTGGGTAATCAGTTAATTATTGGATTAGCAAGGGATTAATAAGTTGTTAATGTAACGACCGGACTTGTCGTTTTAAGAATTTACATCCCGTTCAGTGACTTAAGGTCCCGAGCAACTTCGTAATATGTATTATGACTTGCGTGTACGGTCGAGTTTGAGCAAACGACTCCAGAATAGAATTTTGATGATTACAATAGCTTCGTATGGTGATTTCGGACTTGGGCGTATGCTCGAATTTGGATTTGGAAGTCCGTAGGACAATTCGACGCATTTTGGCGAAAGTTGAAAAAGTAAGATTTTTGGAAAGTTTGACCGGGGAGTTGACTTTTTAAAAACGGGATCGAAATTCGATTTTGGAAAGTTGGAACAACTCCATCATGTCTTTTATGAATTGCATGCAAAATTTGAGTTTATTCCGAATTGATTTGATATGTTTCGGCGCAAATTATAGAATTTAGAAAATTTATAAACTCATAATTCGATTCGAGGTGCGATTCGTAGTTTTGATATTGTTTGATGTGATTTGAGTCCTCGAGCAGGTCCGTGTTATGATACGTGACTTATTGGCATATTTGGACAAGGTCCCAAGTGGCTCGGATGAGTATCGGATGGGGTTCGGATCGTTTTGCGCCTTGTTGAAGCTGCTGAAATTTCTGCAGAAACTGTTTTTGGCAGTAACTTGTGCAATTGCGGAGCTGACTTTGGAAGCATATATCTCACAATCTATAAGGAATCTAGAAATTATCAAAACAGAAAAATTGTAGCCCTTTGATTGTAATTTCCAGAAAATTAAACCATTCATCATTTGGACATTTGTACAAAAGGTTATGGTCGATTGAATGAAGACTGGTAAAACAATTTTCTAATCGCCAGAAATTTCTGATGCGTGGAGCCGAATTTGGAAACTTATATCTCGAAATTTATAAGGAATCTGAAAATTATCAAAAAATGAAAGTTATAGATCTTGATGTCTAATTTTCAGAAAGTTAAACCATTTATCATTTAAATATTTGTATAGAAAGTTATGATCAATCTACCAAAGGCTGGTAATGCTATTTGTTCCTCGGACTGAGGCAAAATCGCATGTGTCAAATGCGATTTATCACTTGGACAGATTCTTAAAACGATGGTTTCAGCCATTTTAATATATTTGGAGATATGAAGCTCAGATTGAAGCTATTTTTGAGGCGATTTTCGCCATATGGATTGGGATAAATGCTCTATATTCAAAAGTGATTATCTTTCATGATTCTATTGTTATTTTCATCAATTATTAGTAAATCAAATGAAAGAAATTGGAGAAATTTATAAAACTTTTAAAAAACAAAAATTTTAGATTTGGAGGTCGATTCGTTAGCATAATTTGATAAAATTGGTATGTTTGAACTCGTATCAGAATGGTTATTCAGATTTCGTGAAAATTCTGCTGGGTTCCGAGAGGTGGATCCCGCGTTGACTTTTTAATGTGTAATTTTAAGTCGACATTTTATTATCGGGAATTTGTTTTCGATGAATTTTATTGAAGTTATACAATTAATTTGGATATATTTGAGCTGTCCGGAGGTCAATTCAAGCTAGAAAGGCTATTTTGGAATATCGGCCTAACAACGCAAAAGTATGTATCTTGCCTAACCTTGTGTGGGGGAATTATCCTTTAGGCATTGAATCTTATGTGAAAATTATATGATTGAAAACCATGTACGCGAGGTGACGAGTACGTACTTGGTTTATATGTACAAATTATATCGGTTAAATTCGTAGTCACCCTTATGTATTAAATTGGAAAATTGTGGGAACATATTAAATCCCTTATTTATCATGCCTTTGTCACCAGCCCGGATTTCTCGTCGTCGGGATCGTGATGACGCCTAATAGTGAAAGCTCGGCAAGCCAACTACTCCGATTAATTTACCCTTTTTGTTTTAGCTTTTAACAATTTACAAGTTAACACAATATAAATAGCGGAATAATAATGCGGAAGAACGGAAATAACAATTTAACTTAATACAAATACGAATCCATAATAGAGTTCTACCCAGAACTGGAGTTACAATCTCACAGACTGTCTAAGAATACTACAAATAGTAGTCTGAACGATAAAAGTACAAATCTGTCTCAGAAATAAATAAAACAGAAGGAAACATGATAGGAGGGGACGCCAAGGCCTGCGGACGCCTGCAGGACTACCTCAAATCTCCATTAGACTGAAGGCATCAACCTCGACCTACGGTCCGTAGGGTCCAGCACCGGAATCTGCACAGGAGAGTGCAGAGTGTAGTATCAGTATAACCGACCCCATGTACTGGTAAGTGTTGAGCCTAACCTCGGCGAAGTAGTGTCGAGCCTAACCTCGGCGAAGTAGTGACGAGGCTAGGACGCGACAACCACATAAACCTATGCAGTTTTATCATATACGAGAAGCGATAATAACAAGAAGCAATAATAAAAGGAAGCAACAATAACAAGAATTAATCAATATAAGACAGAAAAAGAGGGAACATGCTGAGGGGATATCAGGTTATGACAATAATGAAATGAAGCGACAAAGTAAATATCAAACTTGAAGCAACGGAGATAATAACACAAAAACAAGTGCACGGCATCACCCTTCATGATTTTACTCTCATCTTCACCATATAAATCAAAGAAATGGCACAGTATCACCCTTCGTGCTTTTATTATCACATAATCATGACATGGCATCACCCTTCGTGCTTTTACTCTCAATAATATGGCACGGCATCACCCTTCGTGCATTAACACTCATAATATCGGCACGACATCACCCTTTGTGCATTAACACTCTCTCACAATATCATGCACGACATCACCCTTCGTTCTTTACACTCTTCCTCACCAAACAAATGAAATAATAACATTCCGGCAAGGAATCAACAATAGAATCAACAATAGAAAAAATACCGTCCCAGCAAGGGAGTCACCCATTCCCTCACGAGCCCAAATATGCAATTAGTTTCGGAATTCGACCCCAAATCGAGGTCTTAATCCCCAAATTTGTAAATCTCCAATTCTCCAAAAATCCCTAATTTCTACCCTTAAAGAACAAGATTTAGGCCTAGAAATTTAATGGGTGTTGATGGAAAATAAAGGAAATGAGTTCAAGAACACATACCTATGATTTGGGGTTGAAATTTATCTTCAAAAATCGCCTATGGTCTGATTTTAGGGAAGGAGATATCAAATTTTGGGTTGAATCCCATTTTGGTTCTGTTTTAAAAGACTGGGCAGGCCTTCTTCGCGTTCGCGAAGGGCCTGCCGCGTTCGCGAAGAGCTGCCTTCCTCAAGCTTACGCGATCGCGAGTTCTTCCATGCATTCGTGAAGGGTATGCCCCTCTGGCCTTCACGTTCGTGGACCAACGTACGCATTCGCGTAGAAGAAATGATCAATTCCCCAGCCCACCTCCATTTTACACTACGCGTTCGCTTGACACAGGTCGCTCGCGATGAGAAGCCCCCCAGCGCTCCGCGTTTGCGATCCTGGTTTCGCGTTTGCGTTGAACAAACCCAGCCCCAGCCCCGATTACACTTAGCGATCGTAAGAGTGGCTAAGTGACTGCGAAGCATAAAATGTCTGTGTACTAGAAGTAGCAAAATCAACAGAAGTTTCAAAGTCCAAAACATCCTGAAACCTATCCGAAACTTAGTCGAGCCCTCGGGGCTCCAAACCAAACATGCATACTAACCTAAAAATATCATACAGACTTACTCGTGTGATCAAATCACCAAAATATTACCTAGAACTACGAGTTTAGCATCAAAATCAAAGAAAAATCTCAAGAACTCTTAAGTTCTCAATTTCACAACCAAGGATCCGATTCACGACATATGAATTCTGTTTCTTACCATATTTTACAGGCACAACTTAAATATCATATTAAACATGCACCGGGATCCGGAACCAAAATATGGGCCCGATACCATCAAATTCAAATATCTTTAAATTTCCAAAAACTCTTATAATTTCAGTTAAACAATTTCTTTCAAAAATTCATTTCTCGGGCTAGGGACCCCGGAATTCAATTTTGGGCATACGCCCAAATCCCATATTTTCCTACGTATCCTCCGGGACCATTAAATCATGGGTCCAGGTCCGTTTACCCAAAATGTTGACCGTAGTCAACTTAAATTCAATTTTAATGGCAAAATTAGCATTTTTCTCAAATTTTCACATAAAAGCTTTTTGGATATATGCCCGTACTATGCACGCAAATCGAGGTAAAGTAAAAGGAGGGTTTTAATGCCTCAGAACATAGAATTGACTTTTAACACAAGCTCGTAAACCACCTCTCCCGCTCTCCGAAAAATCTCAAAACGGTTAATGAACCTAGGGCTTAGCTTGCCCTTCTTCCCAAATCTCATCATGCCCTTCATGGGCGACACCCGAAGCGACACTCGCTCTCCGACCATGAATGCCACATCACGAACCTTGCGGTTGGCATAACTCTTCTGCCTAGACTGAGCTGTACGAATTCTATCCTGAATGATCATAACCTTATCCAAGTCATCCTGGACTAAGTCTATACCCAATAACTGAGCCTCTCCCGGCTCGAACCACCCAACCAGTGACCGAAACCGCCTACCATACAAAGCCTCGTAGGGAGCCATCTGAATGCTCGATTGATAACTGTTGTTGTAGGCAAACTCTGCTAATGGCAAGAACTGATCCCAAGAACCCCCAAAGTCAATAACACATGCTCGGAGCATATCCTCCAAAATCTAAATAGAACGCTCGGACTGTCCATTCGTCTAAGGATGAAATGTTGTGCTCAACTCGACCCGCGTACCCAACTCACGATGTACTGCCCTCCAGAAATGCGAGTTGAACTATGTACCTCGATCAGAAATGATAGACATGGGCTAACCATGAAGATGAACAATCTCCCGAATATAGATCTCAACCAACCACTCCGAAAAATAGGAAACTGCCACAGGAATGAAATGCGCTGACTTGGTCAGCCTATCAACAGTAACCCATACTGCATCGAACTTCCTCTGAGTCCGTGGGAGTCCAACAACAAAATTCATAGTGATCCGCTCCCACTTCCACTTAGGAATCTCAATCTTCTGAAACAAACCACCAGGTCTCTAATGCTCTCACTTTACCTGCTGACAATTGAAACACCGAGCTACATACGCAACAACATCCTTCTTCATCCTCCTCCACCAATAATGCTGCTGCAAATCCTGATATATCTTAGCGGTGCCCGGATAAATAGAGTACCAGGAACTATGGGCCTCCTCTAGAATCAACTCATGAAGTCCATCCACTCTAAGCACACAAATACAACCCTGCATCCTAAAACTCCATCATCTCCAACTCCAACTTGTTTGGCACCCCCGTGCCACACCATGTCCCTAAGGACAAGCAAATGAGAATCATCATACTACCGATCTCTGATACGCTCAAATAATAAAAAACGAGCGACTATGCAAGCTAGCACACGGCTGGGCTCAGAAATATCCAACCTCGCGAACTGATTGGCCAAGGCCTGAACATCCAAAGCAAACGGTCTCTCACCGACTAGAATATACACAAGACTGCTCATATTGGCTGACTTCATACTCAAAGCATCGGCCACTACGTTGGCCTTTCTCAAATGATACAAGATGGAGATATCATAGTCATTTAATAGCTCCAACCACCTCCTCTGTCTCAAATTTAGCTCATTCTTCTTGAACAAGTATTGCAAACTTTTGTGATCCATCAACACCTCACACGACATGCCATATAAATAATGCCTCCAAATCTTCAGCGTGTGAACAATGGCTACTAGCTCCAAATCATGAATTGGATAATTCTTCTCGTGGATCTCAATTGTCATGAAGCATATGTAATAACCTTGCCATTCTGCATCAACACCGCACCAAGTCCAATACGAGATGCATCACAATATATTGTATATGGTCCTAAACTTGTGGGCAATACCAACACTGGAACCGTAGTCAAAGCTATCTTGAGCTTTTGAAAGCTCGCCTCATACTCGTCCGACCACCTGAACTAGGTACCCTTCTGGGTCAACCTGGTCATCAGGGCTGCAATAGATGAAAACCCTTCCACAAACCGACGGTACTAGCCCGCCAAACCCATGAAACTCTAGATCTCTATACCTGATGTTGGTCTAGGCCAGTCCTTGACATCCGCAATCTTCTTAGGATCTACCTGAATATCCTCTGCTGATACAATATGACCTAAGAATGCAACTGAACTCAACCAAAACTCACATTTCGAAAACTTAGCATATAATTGACTGTCCCTCAGAGTCTAGAGAATGGCTTGAAGATGCTGCTTATGCTCCTACCAGCTGTGGGAGTAGATCAAAATATCATCAATGAAGACTAATGCAAAGGAATACAAATAAGGCTTGAACCCTCGGTTCATCAAATCCATGAAAGCTATTGGGGCATTCGTCAACCCGAATGACATCACTAAGAACTCATAATGCACGTACTGAGTGCAAAAAGTTGTCTTAGGGACATCATATGCCCTAATCCTCAACTGATGGTAGCCAGATCTCAAATCAATCTTCGAAAACACTTTGTCACCCTGAAGCTAGTCAAGTAAATCATCAATTCTCGACAATGGATACTTGTTCTTGATGGTGACTTTGCTCAACTGCCAATAATCTATACATATCCTCATCGATCCATCCTTCTTCTTAACAAACAACACTGGCGCACCCCAAGGCGAGATACTAGATCTAATAAAGCCTTTATCAAGCAAGTCTTGCAACTGTTCTTTCAATTCTTTCAACTTTGGCGGGGCCATACGATATGGCGAGATAGAAATGGGCTGAGTTCCCGGAGCCAAATCAATGCAAAAATCAATTTTCCTATCGGGTGGCATACTCGCCAGGCCTGCAGTAAATACCTATGGAAACTCACGAACAATGGGCACAAAATCCATAAAAGGAACCTTAGCACTAGAATCACGAACATACGCCAAATAGGCCAAACATCCCTTATCAACCATACGCCGAGCCTTCATATATTAGATAACCCTGCTGATAGAATGACTATGAGTCCCTCTCCACTCCAAATGAGGCAACCCCGACGATGCTAAGGTCACGGTCTTGGCATGACAGTCCAAGATGGCATGATAAGGTGACAACCAATCCATCCCCAAAATGACATTGAAA
This sequence comes from Nicotiana sylvestris, assembly GCF_000393655.2. Lineage (NCBI taxonomy): Eukaryota > Viridiplantae > Streptophyta > Magnoliopsida > Solanales > Solanaceae > Nicotiana > Nicotiana sylvestris. The sequence goes on from NC_091064.1 coordinate 218,347,059, forward strand.
TCCACCATATCGAGAAGTAGGAGATCTATACTAGAATCAAGACTCCCAATAACAATCACACACGAATGATAGACATGATCTACCACAATAGAATCACCTACTGGTGTAGACACATATACAGGAGCACTCAAGGAATCATGAGGCACAACCAAATAAGGGGCAAAATAAGATGACACATAGAAATATGTGGAACCTAGATCAAATAGAACTGAAGCATCTCTACTGCAAACTGAAACTGTACCTGTGATAATTGAATCGGAGGCCTCAGCTTCAGGTCTGGCTTGAATAGCATAACATCGGGGCTGGGCCCTACCACTATGAACTATATCTCGAGGACGGCCTCCTGCTGGCTGGCCTCCACCTCTAGCTGTCCGACCTCCACCTCTAACGGCCTAACCTCTACCTCTAACGGCATGACCTCCACCTCTAACACCTCGACCCCTACCTCTAGCTGGCTGAGCGGGCAGTGGAACACCTAGTGGTGGAACCATAGCACGAGAACCCTGATGTTGAGAACTGCTCAAGGCTCGAGGCAAAACCTAGCAATGTGCCCCGGATCACCACATGTATAACAAGACTTAGGCTGTTGCGATTTCTAACCCTAAAACTGATCTTGATGGTCTGAGTAACCACCATGATAACTCTAGAGCGGAGGTGTACTGATAGGAGCTGATGGTGCACGGTAGGACTGTTCATCAAAATACTGCACATAAGAACCACGGCCACTTGGAGCACTGTGAGAAGCCTGAAGTGCTGAATGAAATGGCCTGGGAGGATGGCCCCTACCAAAAGAATCCCTACCTCCAGATGAGGCACCACTGAACCTACCAGAATGACAGGGCCTCTTTTCAGACCCCTGACCACTCCCCTACAATAGAACCATCTCAACTCGCCTGGCCACATTGGCTGCATCCTGGAAAGAAATCTCACTCCTTGTCTCCTTAGCCATCTGATCTGATAGGCTGAGCTAGTCCCTCAATAAACCTCCTCACCCTCTCTCTTTCTCTCTCTCTCTCTCTGTGGAAGTATAATAAGATCATGATGGGCCAAAGCAATGAATCTGGTCTCGTACTGAATGACGGTCATAGAACATTGCTGGAGACGCTCAAACTGCCTCCGATAGTCCTCCCTCTGAGTGACAGGAAGAAAATTATCCAAAAATAGCTGAGAGAACTGATCCCAAGTCAAAGTAGGCGACCCAGATGGCCTAGACAAACAATAATCCCTCCACCAAGTCTTGGCGGAACTTGACAGACGAAAAGTAGCGAAGTCGACCCCATTGGTCTCCACTATCCCCATGTTCCGAAGAACTTCGTGATAATTATCCAAATAGTCCGGGGGATCCTCTGAAGATGTACCGCCATAAGTAGTAGTGAAGAGCTTGGTGAACCTGTCCGACCTCCACAAAGCATCAGCAGACATAGCTGCTCCATCACCGGTCTGAGCCACAACACCCAGCTGAACTACCCCAACTGGCTGAGCTATTGGAGTCTGAAACTGGGGAGTCATCTGCTCCGGAGTGCGAGTAGCGGGAGTCTGTGCTCCTCCCCCAGCCTGAGAGACGGTTAGTGCTACAAGAAGTAAGCGTGCCTGGGCGACACTCTCCATAAGGCCCACTAGACGGATCAGAACATCTTGGAGTACCGGAGTAGCGATGAACCCCTCTAGGACCTGAGCCGGCCCTCCTGGAATGGTCTGGGTGAGAGCCTCATCATCAAACTCTACTTGAGGCTCCGCCGCTGGTGCTGCTACTCTAGGCTGAGCCCTGCCCCTGCCTCGGCCTCTAGCACGACCTTGGCCTTGTCCTCTGCCCCTCGTAGGAGCTACCACTAGGGGTTCAGGTTGCTGATCAGCGGATGAAGAAACACGTGTTCTAGCCATCTGCAAAAGAACATAATAGAAGTTCAATTAGCATTAGGAAGTCAAATGGCACGACAAAGAAGAATAGATGTGAAGTCATTCCTAAACTCTATAGCCTCTAGGGGATAAGCACAAATGTCTATATATCGATCCCTCAAAATCTACTAAGCTTGTCCGTGAATTGTGAGACCTAAGCAACCTAGAGCTCGGATACCAACTTGTCACAACCCGTATTTTCCGCCGTCGGGATCGTGATGGCGCCTACTAATGAAAGCTAGGCAAGCCAACTACTCAGATTAATTTACCCCTTTCATTTTAGCTTTTAACAATTTACAAGTTAACACAATATAAACAGCGGAATAATAATGCGGAAGAACAGAATTAACAATTTAACTTAATACAAATACGAATCCATAATAGAGTTCTACCTAGAACTGGAGTCACAATCTCAGAGAATGTCTAAGAATACTACAAATAGTGGTCTGAATGATAAAAGTACAAGTCTGTCTTAGAAATAAAGAAAACAAAAGGAAACATGATAGGAGGGGATGCCAAGGCTTGCGGACGCCGGCAGGACTACCTCGTGTCTCTACTGGACTGAAGACAGCAACCTCGAACTACGATCCGTAGAGTCCAGTACCGGGATCTGCACAAAAGAGTGCAAAGTGTAGTATCAGTACAACCGACCCCATGTACTGGTAAGTGTCGAGCCTAACCTCGGCGAAGTAGTGTCGAGCCTAACCTCGGCGAAGTAGTGACGAGGCTAGGACGCGACAACCACATAAACCTGTGCAGTTTTTTCATATACGAGAAGCGATAATAACAATAAGCAATAATAACAGGAAGCAACAATAACAAGAATTAATCAGGATAAGACAGAAAAAGAGGGAACATGCTGAAGGGGATATCAGGTTATGACAATAATGAAATGAAGCGACAAAGTAAATATCAAACTTGAAGCAACGGAGATAATAACACAAAAACAAGTGCATGGCATCACCCTTTGTGCTTTTACTCTCATCCTCACCATATAAATCAAAGAAACGACACAGCATCACCCTTCGTGCTTTTACTCTCTCATAATCATGGCACGGCATCACCCTTCGTGCTTTTACTCTCAATAATATGGCATGGCATCACCCTTCGTGCATTAACACTCACAATATCGACACGACATCACTCTTTGTGTATTAACACTCTCTCACAATATCATGCATGACATCACCCTTTGTATTTTACACTCTTCCTCACCAAACAAATGAAATAATAACATTCGGGCAATGAATCAACAATAGAAACAATACCGTCCCGGCAAGGGAATCAACTATAACCAATCTAGTTTCAATAGTTAATTCACAAAATAAACCTCAACTTGAGCCAATACTTAACAATTGCCAATTACTAAGAATTCATCATAAGTCTTGTACTACAGTTGCTAATCATCAAATTAAGCATAATCAATACATAATAAAATCACAACAATCTTAATATAAGACTCACGGAAATGCTTGACACCAACATATAGATACTCGTCACTTCACCTATATGTCGTACTCGACATGAACACATAGCAAATAAGACACAACACATATTCCCTCAAGCAAAGGTTAGGCCAAACACTTACCTCGAATTTCTACGGCAAAACTCAAGCCTCAAACACCACTTTTCCTTTTGATTCTACTTCCAATTCAATTGTATCTAGTCAATATTAACTTAGTAACATTAATTGAAGCTCAAGAACCAATTCAAATGAAAAACTATAGATTTTCCAACATTCTTCCAAAAAAAAAAATCAAAACCCGACCCTCGGCACGCTTGGTCGAAACTCGAGGTTCGAACCAAAACTCGTTCACCCATTCCCCCACGAGTCCAAATATGCAACTAGTTTCGGAATCCGATCCCCAAATCGAGGTCTAAATCCCCAAATTTATAAAATCCCTAAGTTCTACCCTTAAAGAACAAGATTTAGGCCTAGAAATCTAATGAGTATTGATGGAAAATGAAGAAAATGAGTTCAAGAACACATACCTATGATTTGGGGTTGAAACCTATCTTCAAAATCGCCTATGGCCTGATTTTAGGGAAGGAGATATGAATTTTTGGGTTGAATCCCGTTTTGGTTCTATTTTAAAAGATTGGCAGGCATTCTTCGCGTTCGCGAAGGGCCTTCCGTGTTCGCGAAAAGCTGCCTTCCTCAGGCTTAGGCGATTACGAGTTCTTCCACGCGTTTGCGAAAGGTATGCCCCCTGGCCTTCGCGTTCGTGGACCAACGGACACGTTCGCGTAGAATAAATGATCAATTCCCCAGCCCACCTCCATTTTTCACTACGCGTTCGCATGACACAGGTCGTGTTCGCGATGAGCAGCCCCTCAGTGCTCCGCGTTCACAATCCTGGTTACGCGTTCACGTTGAACAAATCCAGCCTCAGCCCTGATTACACTTCGCGATCGCGAGAGTGGCTTTGCGATCACGAAGCATAAAATGTCTGTGTACGAGAAGTAGCAAAAACAGCTGAAGTTTCAAAGTCCAAAACATCCCGAAACTTATCCGAAACTCAGTCGATCCCTCGAGGCTCCAAACCAAACATTCATACTAACCTAAAACCATCATACAGACTTACTCGTGTGATCAAATCACCAAAAATTACCTAGAACTACGAATTTAGCATCAAAATCAAAGAAAAATCTCAAGAACTCTTAAGTTTTCAATTTCACAACCAAGGGTCTGATTCACGACATATGAATTCTGTTTCTTACCAAATTTTATAGGCACAACTTAAATACCATATTAAATCTGCACCAGGCTCCAGAACCAAAATATGGGCCCGATACCATCAAATTCAAATATCTTTAAATTTCCAAAAACTCTTATAATTTCAGTTAAGCAATTTCTTTCAAAAATTTATTTCTCGGGCTAGGGACCCCGGAATTCAATTTTGGGCATACGCCCAAGTCCCATATTTTCTTATGTATCCTCCGGGACCATTAAATCATGGTCCATGTCCGTTTACCCAAAATGTTGACCGTAGTCAACTTAAATTTAATTTTAAAGGCAAAATTAGCATTTTCCTCAAATTTTCACATAAAAGCTTTTTGGATATATGCTCGTACTGTGCACGCAAATCAAGGTAAAATAAAAGGAGGGTTTTAATGCCTCAGAACATAGAATTGACTTTTAAAACAAGTGATGACCTTTCGGGTCATCACAGCCTTTTTCCTTGTTTACCGAGATTGTTTTATATGATGATTTGGTGTGATTGCCAATTAACTTTTATGTGAATTTTGTGTTTGTTGAGTTGCCATTTCGTGAAAATAATTTCATTATGTATTTTTCATCTACAAATAATTCATTAAATAATGTTAAAAGGAGGCGTTAATCTATTTGCCAAAAATTTAGATTAAAGAAGGCGTTGTTCCTTGCTGAATTACTTTTCAGTTCATGTTGTTGAAATTTGTATTGAGTTATAAAAGTCGTAAATCATATTAAGGCAAAATATTAAATTGTGAACTATTATTTTATTGAGTTTTTCACTTTCGGATATTTTGTTAAGATTTTTGTGCACCTTATGGCTGAGCGTGGGCTTCTTATTATGGAAAAAATAATATATTGTTGATTTCTGTGGCAAGTTGTAATATTTGAGTACTTGATGTACAATTTATGATATGTTGTAATATTTGAGCATTTGATGCGCCATTTGTGATATGTGAGCACTTGATGTGCAGTTATTGAAATCATATTTACTTTTGGGACTACGAGGCAGTACCTCGGGAGATCCCCTTGTCTTGCATATTTACTTTTGGGACTACGAGGCGGTACCTCGGGGATCCCCCCTATCTTGCATATTTACTTTTGGGACTATGAGGCGGTACCCCGAGAGATTCCCCGGTCTTTCATATTTAATTTTGGGACTACGAGGCGGTACCTCGGGAGTGCCCTTTTGTTGACATTTTTCTATGGATGTACTTGCCTTTGGTTATTTTTTTCGTGATATGTAAATTCTTGTCTTTTACGGTGATGTACTAGTTGTCTTTGTTATTATGTGTTTTGTGCTCCTTGTTGTATTGTGTTGGCTTTGGCTTTTTAGAACGAGACTCTGAAGATTTATATTTCTTTTTTTTTTTCTGATTTTCGATGACTGAGTTATTTTAAATAAAAGAAAATTTCTATTATGTTTTAAATTAATAAGTATTACACCCAATCAGTAGTTTATCTGATGCTTTAATTTAAGTGCAATGTCATTTTCTTCACTCAAACTATTTCAAAAGTAAATTGATCATGCAGATTTTTATATATTGATATTTTTGGCACGTGAGTAGTCCATGCAGCTGTGATAGAAACATGGGCACGAGTGTCACACCTCCTTTTTTCGCCCCCGCGGGGGTACATGGAGTTTTTTCCAATTAAAGGACAATCAAAACGGGATTTGTTTGTTTATTTCAGAGTCGGCACTTGGGAGATTTAGGGTGTCCCAAGTCACCAATTTTAATCCCGAATTGAGGAAAAGAATGACTCCATATTACAGTCTGCGTACCAGAAATCCGAATAAGGAATTCTGTTAACCCGGGAGAAGGTGTTAGGCATTCTCGAGTTCCGTGGTTCTAGCACGGTCGCTCAGCTGTTATATTCGGCTTGATTATCTGATTTTATACAAATATGAACTTATGTGCAAATTTTATCTTTTTACCGCTTTCATAATTGTTATTATTATTTTTACAAGAATGTGAACATTGTTTAAAACATGTCTTTGGATTACGTCACATGAAATGCACCCGCAATCCGGAACACATTTTTTATTCAATATTTTAGGATTTGGATTTGGGTCGCATGAAATACGCACTCGAGTTTAAGAAGATAACATTATTAAATACGTGCCTAAAACGACTAGCGTTTCATTATTTTGGGTAGGGCCGTGAAATTTGCTAAAACGGCTCCTCCCGAATTCTAAGCAATTAAATGTACATTTATTGAGGGCCCCGCAATCTATACATTTTATTAAGCGAGGCTCATCTCATTTATTTTAAATGGACAAATCTTAAAGCGACTACATTTTTTCTATAAAAATTAGTCTCTAAAATAAAGAAAGAAAATCCTAATTAATTACTAGCTTTTTTATTATTTTAAGAAAACATGGCATGCTAATTGCTAGATTAATACAAATATTGATGAAAAAGGAATTTTACTCAAAATTTCGAAATTATAAATAAAATAAAAATTTGACAACTAATATCCAAAAGAATCAAATACAAACTCAGCATTGTTATAAAAAAAATTATTGAGATTAATTATTCACAACCATTTGAAACTAGATTTAACCATAATTACTAAAGCTTATTAGAAAGTTTATTAGACTTAAATGTTCTTCTAATCTTGCTTGAACTCAAATCATGCCTTAATGCCTAATTTACGAAATTTAATTTAAATTCATGCCTTAGCTAAATTTAGCTACTTATTCATGATTAACCTATTGTTGATAATCTTGAAACCTTCATAACTAGTGAATTAACCCGTTTTGTCAAGCCGATTCATTAAAGACTAACTTATGTTATTTTTTCTTATTCCAATTATTATTCAGTAATACATGAAATAGCTTAAATACAATCAACAAAAGGAACAAAGAAAAACGAAATTAAAACTTCAAAATTTCATTCTTCATATGTATACATGCTTCCACATTATTAGCTTGCAATAGCTAGTATTACAATCGTGTACCTGATATTGGAAACAAAAGAAGATGAAGATGAGAATCAGCAGCAGTAATAACAATACAGCACAACAAAAAAAGTCCAGCAACAGTAACAACCCAGGAACAGAGTTTGCAAACCGGTGGAGCAGTAATCCCAAAACAAAAGCTTCAAGCTTTGATGAAACAACAACAATTAATGCTGATTTCAAACAATGAAAGAAAGCAGAAGATTTTTTTTTAGTTTTTTTTTATTTTGAAAGTTTTAATATTTTTCGGAATTTTTCTTTCTCTCTTAAATATTCAGCTCTTTTTTTCTCTCTGTCCGTTCTTTTCTTATTCTCCTCCCTACAATCTGATTCATGACCTCTCTTATTTATTTCTCATCCCAAAACCTTTAATCCATTAATAAAACCACACTTTCTCCTACCAAACTCATTATCTTCCCACTCATCCCCCACTACATTAAACAAATATATCAACTCCACCCCATTACATCTTGTCCCCCATGCCTAACATAAACAAATACAATATTCCCCTCCACTACATTATGTCTTGTCCCCATTATATTAAATAATTATATCACCCACACCCCATTACATTTTATCCCCCATGCTTAACATAAAGAATTATTCAAAATGTTAAATTACCAAACTACCCCTTCGATCTTATTGCAATTACCATTTTATCTCCGAATGTACTGCAATTTACCAAACTACCCCCATCAGCTATAACAAATCAATTAATCAAACTCAACCAAAATATAGCCAATATGACCAATTTCTACACAAATTCAAACAACAAATCATATGAACACGGATGAACAACACAACAACAATATCACATGAACACAAATTGAACAACGGGAACCATTCCTGGTTAACTTAGACCAAATATGGATGAGCAAGGAAACAACAATATTAACAACACAACACATGATTCAAACTAAATCAACAAATCAAAAACATAAACTCACATTAAATCACTGGATTAAAAATGAACTTCAAACAAAGATGAACATGAATTAAATCTATTTTAAACAACAAAACATGACGGATTCACATGATTAAACCAACATACTCCCCGACTACAACTAAATTCTTTTTAGACAAATAACAAGATCGAACAAGAACCAATTATGAGCTTAAACTTGAATCTAACAATATTAACAATTTCTGAAAAATACATAAAATACATGAAACAAATTGAAGAAATAATTAATTAAATTTCAATTTGAATCTAACAAATATTAAACTAACAATTTCACATGAACAACTGAAAAATTAACAAAACAATGAACATGAACAAAACAAAAATCAAACATCTACCGATTTTAGATTCGAGAAATATCAAAACGAAATACGGACAAAAATAAAACTCAAAATCTACTAACCGGATCAAAACGACGAACAACGACTAACCAACGACGAACTTGAACTATGTATGGATTGTTTTGACGACCCCCAACTAAAACTCGAACAAACGACGACGAAGGCGAATTTAAGAAGCAACCGAAGAAACGCCGAAGCAGTAGCAGCAGTCGATGCAGCAGAAGCGATGCCCGAGCTGGACGGGGCAGTAAAAAAAGGTTGAAGCAGTAGCAACAGCAGCCATGGACGAGGGAGCTGGACGCCGAGCAAATGCTCGACAATGGCGTCGATGAAAGATGGAAGGAGCAGCTGGTCGACGCAGCATCATGGGCTGAAGAAGCTATGGTCGTCGACTGTTGTTGCGTTCAGCAGCTATGGTCGTCGAGGAGGAAGACGGCGATGAAGAAAGCTGAAGCAGACGACGCAGCAGCTATGGAAAAAAATGGAGCAGCAGCGCGAGCTTGAAGCAGACGACACAACAGTGAAGCAGCTCGTCGAGGGTCGTTTGGTTGTTTGGACGAAGAACGAAGGAGGAGGAGCAGCCATGAACGTTGGTGAAGCTGAAGACGCAGCTGGGTTGTCCATGGTGAGGGTGAAGGGCAGCCATGGGAGGTGGGGTTTGGAGCAGGAGGAGAAAGAGAGAATGAGAGGGGGGCGGATCTCTTTCTTAGGTTTTTAGGGTTTTTTGTTTTCTTTTTTCTGTTTTTTTTTGTTTTGTTTTGGGAAAAATGAAAAATGAAGAAGGGTTGGGTATTGGGGTTATGGGGAGGACCGGGTCAATCCGGTTTGAAATGGACCCTATGGGGAAAGTTGGTCAATTATTTGGGCATGTGGCTTACAATTGAAGAAGTGGCCCAATCCGATTTTCTTTGTATTTTTGCTCTTTTTTTTTCTTTTTTTTTCTTAAAACTAAATTCTAAAAAGCCTTAAATTATTATTAAGAACTAAATTAAGTTATAAAAGCGCTAATTAACTCCCAATAACAATTAACGCACAATTAAGTAATAATTAAGCATAAAATTGTACATTTGGACATTAAATGCTAAAAATGCAAAAGATGCCTATTTTTGTAATTTTTATTTTTTGTAAAACAAACTTAATTACTAACAATTGTAGAATTAAATCCTACATGCAAAATGCGACATATTTTTATATTTTTATTAATTTAACAAATAAACATGCACCGACAAATACAAATAATTATTCAAAAATATCACAAAATTGCACACCAAGGAAAATCATTTTATTTTTTTGAATTTTTTGGGAGTAATTCTCATATAGGGCAAAAATCACGTGCTTACAGCTGCCCCTCTTTGCCCGAAGACACGAAGGGTTTTCGTGCAAAGATAAAGCGAGCGATTTTTGCCCATCCGAGTACTCCGTATGAAGCATTTTTTGAAAAAAGATTTGACCGAACCTTTGCTTTAGAGGTTTCCTACATATCCTAGGCTAAACAGGAATCAGGTCGATGTAGTTCGGGAAGTTTTGGTAGCTAGGACTACCGTGGGACTGCAATGTTACTGTTGTTGCATGCTATTACCACTGCTTACCGATCTCCTTGTTACACCGTGCTTAAAAGAAAAAAAGAGCTAGGCTAGACTGCAATTTGTTCTTGTTGCCTTGCTTTCTTGTCTGCTTGCGTTTCTTCCGGTGCTTTTCTTCCGATGCTTCTGGACCTTTGCTTTTCTGAATACCAGTTTTATCATTTTGTTCGGTCCGATGGGGACATGGCTTTCTTCATTAAGCTTTTCGGCAGTTCCTCTGGGGATACGGCTTTCTTCATCAGATTTGTTATGCTGGGTATGATTTAATGTTCTCCAGCCGCTTCTTTCAAGACGCATCCTTTCTTCCTTTTGACTCAGGCGCTTGAATTTGTGCTGGGACCTCTTGTTGCAACCTTCTGCTTCCCGGTGCTGGGGATTTTTATTGTTTCCTGCTGGGGATTCCTGTTGTAACCTTCTGTTTTACTGTCTTCTGACTTGATCTTGAAATGTATTCCTCTATTGTATGAGCGGGCTCCCATCTTCAACACTTGAAAAGTAATATTTAAATGTATTCCTCTGTTATATGGGCGGGTTCCCAACTTCAACGCTTGAAATGTAAAGACTAAAATGTATTTCTTTGATTTATGGGCGAGCTCCCAACTTCAACACTTGAAATGTAATACTGAATGTATTCCTCTGTTCTTATGGGCGGGCTCCCAACTTCAACGCTTGAAATGTAATACTGAAATGTATTCCTCTGTTTTATGGGCGGGCTCCCAACTTCAACGCTTGAAATGTAAAGACTGAAACGTATTCCTCTATTATATGGGCGGGCTCCCAACTTCAACACTTGAAATGTAATACTGAATGTATTCCTCTGTTCTTATGGGCGGGCTCCCAACTTCAATACTTGAAAAGTAATACTGAAATGTATTCCTCTGTTTTATGGGCGGGCCCCCAACTTCAACGCTTGAAATGTAATACTGAAACGTATTCCTCTGTTATATGGGCGGGCTCCCAACTTCAACGCTTGAAATGAAAAGACTGAAATGTATTCCTCTATTTTATGGGCGGGCTCCCAACTTCAACGCTTGAAATGTAAAGACTGAAATATATTCCTCTATTATATGGGCGGGCTCCCAACTTCAATACTTGAAATGTAATACTGAATGTATTCCTCTGTTCTTATGGGCGGGCTCCCAACTTCAATACTTGAAAAGTAAAGACTGAAATGTATTCCTCTATTTTATGGGCAGGCTCCCAACTTCAACGCTTGAAATGTAAAGACTGAAATGTATTCCTCTGTTCTATGGGCGGGCTCCCAACTTCAATACTTGAAAAGTAATACTAAATGTATTCCTCTGTTCTATGGGCGGGCTCCCAACTTCAATACTTGAAAAGTAATACTGAAATGTATTCCTCTGTTTTATGGGCGGGCTCCCAACTTCAACGCTTGAAATGTAATACTGAAATGTATTCCTCTGTTTTATGGGCGGGCTCCCAACTTCAACGCTTGAAATGTAAAGACTGAAACGTATTCCTCTATTATATGGGCGGGCTCCCAACTTCAACGCTTGAAATGTAATGACTGAAATGTATTCCTCTGTTATATGGGCGGGCTCCCAACTTCAACACTCCTTAAAGTATAACATTCTGTTGGCGTTATTATTTCCTGCCTCCTTAGTCATTTTTCCTCTACTTGAATCATCTCCCTTCAGAACTTCTTTCCTCAAAATTAGTGTTTCATTCCTCCGAAAATTGCTGGGGATATCCTTCCCCAAGTGGGTACCTGATTTTTGAGAAAATTTTCGCAATGAGAAAATTTTCTGCCCCGGTTTGATGATCTTCTTTATGGCCTGTCTTTCCGCCGTCTGTAACATTTCTTTTCCTTGCTTCAAATCAAAGAAAGATTTTGTTAGTTTAAAAAAATATGGTGAGTGGTCGTGCCACTCCTGTTGGGGATGGTTTTTTTTTTCTTTCTCCCTTCCCTGCTCGGTGTTCCATTACACTATCAAAACTTGCTGGGGATGATACTATTTATTAGGGATGATATTACTGCTGGGGATCACATTCCTGCAGGTGATCACATTCCCGCTGGGGGTGGTTTTCCCCCTCTTCTTTCCTCGCTCCGCGTTGTCCGACCCTTTTGGAACTTGGTTGATGATCGGCCAAGGATGCTCTTGCATCTCGATGATTTGTTGTGGATTTTCATGGAACTTCATCCTTAGTTTTCTCAATTGTTGCTTTTCAGTTTTTTTTTTTTTTTTTTATCATTATACCCCCTTGACGTTTAGACCAACTCATCATTTGGTCTTGCAACAAACGTCTTTTCCGTTTCATTGCCTTATCTTTGGCATGTCCCGCTCGCCTTTTGCTTTGCACCATTTTGGCAATTAGTAGTAAGCTCTAGAAAAAAAAATACTTCTAAAAACAAACTACTGGAAAAAACACTTTAAACCAAGAAATGAAAAATGATGACTTCAAAAGATAAAAGAAAAAAAATCTTTCTGAACAAATGTTGGGGAAAGAAAAAGAAAAGAACTTATATGAATGGTATATCAATCCCAATGATCATGTCATGCATTTCCGGATTAACCAACCCAGTCTATTTATATCAATCAATTTTTCTGACGGCCTTACTGTGCTGGGGATGCGTAGAAGCCTAACTCTCGCCGGATGCGGGTCATTTTTGCCAATCTTATCTTGCTAGCCCCCTTTATATCCGTGTCGCCTCATAGTGTCCTTCGAGGGGTTTTCACTGATGAGGCTCTCTCATTTCTCTCAACTCCCGTCGCCATATGGTGCCTGTGAAGGTTTTCACCGATAAGACTCTTCTCACTTTATTTTTCTAAGCTGGAGATTGGAGTGTTACTGATATGACTCTTTGCTAGGGATTCTTTAGGTTATCAATTTGTTGCCAACTTTTCTCTGCTTTCATTTGCCCGACTTGGCACTCCTCGGATTCTGATCGGGAGGTCTTTTTTGGACATCAACATGGGTTTTTATTCATGACTAAAAGAAAAGGGGGCATCAAAAGGGTTCAAAATAATTCTGATGGGTAAAAACTATTACAACTCTTGGAATCGAACTTCTTTCCCAACATTACAAACATAACTTCTGCCCCAGTTTTTCTTGCTTGGGGATTCTTATTTTTTGTTACACTATGACCGAGCCGTGAGGTGCCTACGTATCCTTCTTTGAGGAATCAGGTCAAACGTAGTTCCCAGTTCCTCTATTTTTGTTATTATTTTCATTCTTTTTTTTCATTTTTTTTTCGTTTTCATTAACGGTTCCAAGAGAGGGGTATGAAGGAATAAGTAAGGCTCAAAGGGGTAAAGCAAAAGTTAAAGGTGTTCGGATAGAAGAAAGAATTGCCTCCGTCATTTCATTCTCCGATAAATGCCAAGTATAAACAAACAAACAACAATTACAATTAATAGCCATGTCGATGCATCTTCCCTCGACATCTGTCTGACATAAAGCGCAACTGGATAACATCTTGGTCACAATAGACGGCCCTTGCCAATTCAGGACAAATTTGCCATTTTGCTTTGGCCTGATGTGGGAGGATCCTTTTCAACACTTGTTGTCCCCCTGTAAATTTCCTGATATCGTCTGCATCCCCTAAATTGATGGCTTCTGTGTCATTTAAGTTGGGCTTGGATTTCTTTTCCAACTAGCTTAACTCTCTATTTGTCTCTTTGAAGGCTTCATCATCACCGTATTCCGATTCGTCATCATGATTGACCTTTTGTACAATTAGTTCGGAATCAGATTGATTTTTTAGACTAAGTTGAAGATCCGTTGTGCATGCCATGTCATTGGAATCAGTATAAAGAGCATTGTTTAGAAAGAGAAAAGAAGAAAACAAACTTAAAACAAAATAAGAAGAGAAAAACTTTCACTTTATAAAAATACGGGATAACAGAGTTTCACACTTTTCAAAACAAACCTGGATTACAACTCTGCAATAATCCAAAACAAGAAACAAAAATCAGAGCCCACTACCAAGACTCCCTTCAGATAGGAAGAGGAGTAGCCGTCCAATTGTTGATTTTTGCTTTCAGCCCTACAAACTGTACATCTGCCTTGCTGGACCCTTTCCCCATCACCATGACCGACTTGTTATCTACACACTGCACCCCTGCTTTTCCCTGGTCGATTTTCTTTCGAACTATTTTCACCGGCACGGATCAGCATTACCGTTTGTGAGGGATTCTTAAGCTCCTTCTGCCCTAGTTCGATCATGTGGGTCTCATGGTGCGCTAGTAGCGGACTCTAATTAATGTTTGGCACCTCTGGAACCTGAACCTCGATCCTATTTGTGTCAATAAGCTCTTGTACGGCATTCTTCAACTTCCAACATCTCTCAGTATCGTGTCCGGGAGCCCCCGAACAATATTCACAACTTGCTGAAGGGTCAAGATTTCCAGGAAGGGGATTTGGCAATTTGGGCTCAATAGGATTCAATAGGCCTAACTGCCTCAATTTGTGGAACAGGGTAGTATAGGATTCTCCCAGCGGAGTATATTTCTGCTTCTTCTCATTCTTAAAAGCTTGATTCCCATGGAAACCTGACCCTGGAGGATTTCTATAGGACCTCGGAAGTGGATATATGTTTGGTGGAGGTGGGTATGTATTTTGGGGAGCCGGCGCACGCCATTGTGCGTGTGCTGGAGCGTGGGTATAGGTTTGTGCATAATGAACGGAAAAATGGGGATCTGGCAATGAGTAGTAATGTCGTGGAGGGCTATATGAAGTGCGGGGGTAATTTTGGTGGTAGGGTCGTGGTTGGCTATAGTAGGGTGACGGGCCTCTAGATCCGAACCAGGCTCCAGACTCAACAGACGTGAAATCTTCTTTCTTCTTCTTCCCAAGTACACCCTCAGTACCGCTCTGGATGGCCTGAGTGGTTGCTTTAATTGCCGAATAGCTTAGGATTTTGTTGGACTTAAGTCCCTCTTCAATCATGTTGCCCATCTTTACAACTTCGTTGAATGATTTTCCTATCGCTAAAACCAAATGGGCATAGTAAGTTGGCTCCAAGGCTTGTAGGAAGTAATCTACCATCTCACTTTCCTTCATTGGAGGATCCACCCTTGCTGCCTGTTCCCTCCACCGGAAACCATACTCTCTAAAGCTTTCATTGTGCTTTTTCTCAAATTTTGTCAAGGATAGTCGATCTGGGATGATTTCCAGATTGTATTGGAAGTGACAAGCAAATGCTTGTGCCAAGTCATTCCAGGTGTACCATCTCCCATGGTCCTGGCGGGTATACCACTCCAAAGTTGATCCGCTCAAACTTTGACTGAAGTAAGCCATTAATAGTTCGTCTCTTCCCCCAGCTCCTCGCATCTTGCTGCAGAAACCCCTCAAGTGGGCTACTGGATCGTCGTGCCCGTTGTATAGGTCAAATTTGGGCATCTTGAAACCAACTGGTAATTGCACATTTGGGAACAAACATAAGTCCTTGTAGGCCACACTGACCTGCCCTCCTAACCTCGCATGTCTCGGAACGATTGTTCTAAGCTTTTGACCTTCCTGAACATCTCTTCTTGTTCGGTATTTTTGAGTGGCTTGTCAATTTCTGTTGGGAGGTCAAAACGGGGAGTAAATGAATGAATTTCGGAAGCTTTGAAAGTGGGCTCCGGGGGGTAGTATTGGTTGTCTTGGGCCTGGAACATAGGCTCACTAGGAGATTTGTGGAATGTAGCTGGGAGAGGTGCTACGAAGACAGGAGTTACTGGTGGAGGAGGGTATGGAACTGGTTTAGGAGGTGGAGACTGCGGTGTATGAGAGGTGGTGCCCCGGTAGTGCTGGTAGATGGGGAAACTCGGGGATAGTTCAGTGGCAGGATTATCCTGAGTTTGGGCTAGTGGTGGGGTGGAGGCAGTGTTAGCTGGGTAAGATGGGGGTGATTGTCCTATAGACCAAGCCCGATACATCTCGGCCATTTGTTGCTTAAGTTTAAGCATCTCTTCTTTCATTTTACCGACGTCCATCTCCTCTATCTCAATACCTGTGTCGACATCTGGGATAGACATGCTTTCGGGTATCGGTCCTTTTGTTCTGGTGTGATAATGATAATGTGCCAGTATACTCTTAGAAAAACTAACTGCTTGAATTCTGGAAATGAACAAACTTGTTAGTTTTGAGAGTTTAACGCATATATAATTACACGTTAAGATGCAATGTTCCTAGACAAATAACCCCTTTCTATCATGCATTTGCTCGACTACTTGTGTCATCCCAGCTTTTCTTGATATTTCTTTTTATTGTCACTCACTCTTTATTTTATTCCTTTTTGTGTTTGTGGTCGAATCTTATAGAGATTGCCTACGTATCATGTCCCCGCATGAATCAGACCTTGCGTAGTTCGGACCAATAAAAGATAAACAATAAACATTTTTTATCAATTTTCATATTAAAACAAACTGGGTTTCAATGGTTTGAAGATGACCTACAAACTCGAAAATCAAACAACCCACATATTTTAATCAAAAGATTTACAAACTCCAAAAACAAACGGCCAGCTTCCTTTCTCCGTTTGACAAATGCAACCGAACGGTTATTTTTGCAAATGTGGCCCCTTCCAAATCTCACATGAATTTTGAGGCCGGGAGGATTATTTTATGACACTTTTACAAACTTGTCCATTCTTTTACGAAATTAACCTTTCGACAATTGAAAGATACTCTAAGGCTATTTCGGCAAGAACGGTTTAAGACACTGCCGAAGCTGGCTCGACTTATTTTGACCAAAAGCCCAAACGGTATTCACCTGACCGCTGACTCTTTATTTTTTTTCAAATTACAATGAAAACGTGGTGTTGCAAACACGGCCCTTCAGCGCCTCGGGGACGAAGATTTTTAAGGTTGTGTGGGTCAACTGGACCAAAATCCTAAAAAAAATGACCCAAGGTGGCTGTTTATACAAAGTCAGCCTTCCGGCGTCCCTTTCGGGAACATTTGGCTATTTTAGACAAAAACAGCATCACCCGACTTATTTATGACTCTTTTTATCGTTTTTCAAATTAGAAAACTCAATATTGCAAACACGGCCTTTCAACGTCTCGGGGACGAAGATTTTTAAGGCTGTGTGGGTCAACAGGACCTAATCTTAAACATGACCCAAAAGGTGGCTGTTTATGCCAAGTCAGCCCTCCGACGTCCATTTCGGGAACATTCGGCTATTTTTGACAAAACAACATCACCCGACTTATTCATGACAAAATTAAAATTTTGACATTTTTTTTATTTATTTATTTTTGGCTATTTTAGCAAAAGGTGGGGTTGGACCCGATGAGGGTTGCCTACGTATCTCACATCCGGTGAGAATCAAACCCGCGTAGTTCGGGCCTAAAACAAACTATATTTTATTTTTATTTTTTTTTTAAAAAAAACAAGATCATTTTTCATTTTCATTTTTCATGGGAAGGCAAACTATTTTCCTTTTCTATTTTTGAAATTGAGACACAACAACGACTCTTTTTTTTTCTATTTTTCCTTTGCTTTTAGTAAAACAAACTAATAAAATATTTTTTTTTTCATTTTCTCAAAATTTCGGCAGAGTTTTGACAGTATTTGGGCTTTGGTTTTTTTTTTCAAAAATAAACAATCAATTCCCTAACCGCTATTTCTTTTTTTTCAATTTCAAAATATTATTCCTGATATTCAAAAGTCAGTCAACACACAAGTCCGAATCAAATAAATGCTCAAGTAGCAGCAAGTAAGATGTATCAGGATGATCATTTTCATTTTTTGGTACACCTGTCCTAGACAGACCCAACCCCTGTGTTGAGCTTCCAAAATCAAATGCACGTGATGCAAACAAACGTTCCTACTAGGGATCCGGCATGAAGCTGAGTTATTCTAAGTGAAAAACCTGAGGCATATTGTTCTAGCCCTGGCTTACCCAAGTGGACAGCTTGAGCCGAAGTGGGGGCAACGTACCGGGAGCACGAAAGTCTACCCGGCCTAGTTACTTGTCCCAACTTCGTTCTATTTGGTATGACTTCTAATAGAAAGGTGGGCCACGTGCACGTGTTCACCATAAATTCAGAAGACTCAGAAAGAAGAAGGGTTTCGTAGCAGTTTTATATGCACAATTGAGATAATATTAAAGCGGTAAAAAGCAACATTTAGCACATTAAGCATAAACATGTAAAAATCAGATAATAAATAAAGCCAACTATAACAGTTATTTTAAGCTCGAATTCTTAAACCCTGAACCAGTGGTTCTGGGTTAACAATAGTCCCCAGCAGAGTCGCCAGAGCTGTCACACCTCCTTTTTCCGCCCCCGCGGGGGTATAGGGAGTTTTTCCCAATTAAAGGACAATAGAAACGGGATTTGTTTGTTTATTTCAGAGTCGCCACTTGGGAGATTTAGGGTGTCCCAAGTCACCAATTTTAATCCCGAATCGAGGAAAAGAATGACTCCATATTACAGTCTGCATACCAGAAATCCGGATAAGGAATTCTGTTAACCCGGGAGAAGGTGTTAGGCATTCCCGAGTTCCGTGGTTCTAGCACGGTCGCTCAACTGTTATATTCGGCTTGATTATCTGATTTTATACAAATATGAACTTATGTGCAAATTTTATCTTTTTACCGCTTTCATAATTGTTATTATTATTTTTACAAGAATGTGAACATTGTTTAAAACATGTCTTTGGATTACGTCACATGAAATGCACCCGCAATCCGGAACACATTTTTTATTCAATGTTTTAGGAATTGGATTTGGGTCGCATGAAATACGCACCCGAGTTTAAGAAGGTAACATTATTAAATACGCGCCTAAAGCGACTAGCGTATCATTATTTTGGGTAGGGCCGTGAAATTTGCTAAAACGGCTCCTCCCGAATTCTAAGCAATTAAATGTACATTTATTGAGGGCCCCGCAATCTATACATTTTATTAAGCGAGGCTCATCTTATTTATTTTAAATGGGCAAATCTTAAAGAGACTACATTTTTTCTATAAAAATTAGTCTCTAAAATAAAGAAAGAAAATCCTAATTAATTACTAGCTTTTTTATTATTTTAAGAAAACATGGCATGCTAATTGCTAGATTAATACAAATATTGATGAAAAAGGAATTTTACTCAAAATTTCGAAATTATAAATAAAATAAAAATTCGACAACTAATATCCAAAAGAATCAAATACAACTCAGCATTGTTATAAAAAACATTATTGAGATTAATTATTCACAACCATTTGAAACTAGATTTAACCATAATTACTAAAGCTTATTAGAAAGTTTATTAGACTTAAACGTTCTTCTAATCTTGCTTGAACTCAAATCATTCCTTAATGCCTAATTTACGAAATTTAATTTAAATTCATGCTTTAGCTAAATTTAGCTACTTATTCATGATTAACCTACTGTTGATAATCTTGAAACCTTCATAACTAGTGAATTAACCCGTTTTGCCAAACCGATTCATTAAAGACTAACTTATGTTATTTTTTCTTATTTCAGTAATACATGAAATAGCTTAAATACAATCAACAAAAGGAACAAAGAAAAACGAAATTAAAACTTCAAAATTTCATTCTTCATATGTATTCATGCTTCCACATTATTAGCTTGCAATAGCTAGTATTACAATCGTGTACCTGATATTGGAAACAAAAGAAGATGAAGATGAGAATCAGCAGCAGTAATAACAATACAGCACAACAAAAAAAGTCCAGCAACAGTAACAACCCAGGAACAGAGTTTGCAAACCGGTGGAGCAGTAATCCCAAAACAAAAGTTTCAAGCTTTGATGAAACAACAACAATTAATGCTGATTTCAAACAATGAAAGAAAGCAGAAGATTTTTTTTTTTAGTTTTTTTTTATTTTAAAAGTTTTAATATTTTTCGGAATTTTTCTTTCTCTCTTAAATATTCAGCTCTTTTTTTCTCTTTGTCCGTTCTTTTCTTATTCTCCTCCCTACAATCTGATTCAAGACCTCTCTTATTTATTTCTCATCCCAAAACCTTTAATCCATTAATAAAACCACACTTTCTCCTACCAAACCCATTATCTTCCCACTCATCCCCCACTACATTAAACAAATATATCAACTACACCCCATTACATCTTGTCCCCCATGCCTAACATAAACAAATACAATATTCCCCTCCACTACATTATGTCTTGTCCCCATTATATTAAATAATTATATCACCCACACCCCATTACATTTTATCCCCCATGCTTAACATAAAGAATTATTCAAAATGTTCAATTACCAAACTACCCCTTCGATCTTATTGCAATTACTATTTTACCCCCGAATGTACTGTAATTTACCAAACTACCCCCATAAGCTATAACAAATTAATTAATCAAACTCAACCAAAATATAGCCAATATGACCAATTTCTACACAAATTCAAACAACAAATCATATGAACACGGATGAACAACACAACTCCAAATTAATGGAAATAAATTAACCATATCGGGAACCAATCCTGGTTAACTTAGACAAAAAATGGATGAGCAAGGAAACAACAATATTAACAACACAACACATGATTCAAACTAAATCAACAAATCAAAAACATAAACTTACATTAAATCACTGGATTAAAAATGAACTTCAAACAAAGATGAACATGAATTAAATCTATTTTTAAACAACAAAACATGACGGATTCACATGATTAAACCAACATACTCCCCGACTACAACTAAATTCTTTTTAGACAAATAACAAGATCGAACAAGAACCAATTATGAGCTTAAACTTGAATCTAACAATATTAACAATTTCTGAAAAATACATAAAATACATGAAAGAAATTGAAGAAATAATTAATTAAATTTCAATTTGAATCTAACAAATATTAAACTAACAATATCACATGAACAACTGAAAAATTAACAAAACAATGAACATGAACAAAACAAAAATCAAACATCTACCGATTTTAGATTCGAGAAATATCAAAACGAAATACGGACAAAAATAAAACTCAAAATCTACTAACCGGATCGAAACGACGAACAACGACTAACCAACGACGAACTCGAACTATGTATGGACTGTTTTGACGACCCCCAACCAAAACTCGAACAAACGACGACGAAGACGAATTTAAGAAGCAACCGAAGAAACGTCGAAGCAGTAGCAGCAGTCGACGCAGCAGAAGCGATGCTCGAGCTGGACGAGGCAATAAAAAAAGGTTGAAGCAGTAGCAACAGCAGCCATGGACGAGGGAGCTGGATGCCGAGCAAATGCTCGACAGCGGCGTCGATGAAAGATGGAAGAAGCAGCTAGTCGACGCAGCATCAATGGAGGAAAAGAAGCAGCAGCATCATGGGCTGAAGAAGCTATGGTCGTCGACTGTTGCTGCGTTCAGCAGCTATGGTCGTCGAGGAGGAAGACGGCGATGAAGAAAGCTGAAGCAGACGACGCAGCAGCTATGGAAAAAAAAATGGAGCAGCTGCGCGAGTTTGAGGCAGACGACACAGCAGTGAAGCAGCTCGTCGAGGGTCGTTTGGTTGTTTGGACAAAGAACGAAGGAGGAAGAGCAGCCATGAACGTTGGTGAAGCTGAAGACGCAGTTGGGTCGTCCATGGTGAGGGTGAAGGGCAGCCATGGGAGGTGGGGTTTGGAGCAGGAGGAGAAAGAGAGAATGAGAGGGGGGCGGATCTCTTTCTTAGGTTTTTAGGGTTTTTTGTTTTCTTTTTTCTGTTTTTTTTTGTTTTGTTTTGGGAAAAATGAAAAATGAAGAAGGGTTGGGTATTAGGGTTATGGGGCGGATCGGGTCGACCCGGTTTGAAATGGACCCTATGGGAAAAGTTGGGCAATTATTTGGGCCTGTGGCTTACAATTGAAGAAGTGGCCCAATCCGATTTTCTTTGTATTTTTGCTCTTTTTTTTTCCTTTTTTTTTCCTAAAACTAAATTCTAAAAAGCCTTAAATTATTATTAAGAACTAAATTAAGTTATAAAAGCGCAAATTAACTCCCAATAACAATTAACGCACAATTAAGTAATAATTAAGCATAAAATTGTACATTTGGACATTAAATGCTAAAAATGCAAAAGATGTCTATTTTTTTAATTTTCATTTTTTGTAAAACAAACTTAATTACTAACAATTGTAGAATTAAATCCTACATGCAAAATGTGACATATTTTTGTATTTTTATTAATTTAACAAATAAACATGCACCGACAAATACAAATAATTATTCAAAAATATCACAAAATTGCACACCAAGGAAAATTATTTTATTTTTTTGAATTTTTTGGGAGTAATTCTCATATAGGGCAAAAATCACGTGCTTACAGCGAGGTGCCATGGAAATATAAAAGTGGGTTGAGACCCATATTTTTATGATTATGAAATGAGGTGTCATAGGATGACTTTCATTTGATAGAATTATATTCAAACTATTGTTTGAAAGGATTATATTTGAAAGATATTTATTTGAAGGAAGTATATTCGAAATATATTTATTGGAAAGGACTATATTCTAAAGATTTTTATTTGAAAAACTTATAAATGAAAGATGTATATTTTGTAGGACTTGATTATTGGGTTGTACTTGCGTTCATTATTGTTTGAGCAATATTTATAATGTTCTTGTTGCCTTGTTGTTTATATTACTGATTGATTATTGTTGTTATCATTGCTATTAGCTTCCTATTATTTTTATATGCTATACTGCATAGATTATTAGACTAGTGAGTGTCTTTACTGTACCTCGTCATTACTCCACCGAGGTTAGACTTGATACTTAATGGGTACCGACTGTGGTGTACTCATACTACACTTCTTTATATTTTTGTGCAGAGCCAGGTATTGGAGATATCAGACTCGGATAGAGTTTGAGTGTGATCGCAAGGATTCAAGGTAGAGCTGCTTGGTCGTCGCAATCCCTTGGAGTCTTTCCATTTTATCGTACTGTCAATTATTATTCGAACAATATTATATATTCGATTTTCTTGAGATCATTTCACGTATTCCGTTAGAGTTTGTGACTTAGTATTACTAGTCTTGGGAGGTTGTATCATTATTTTCGCTGTTGGTTCCGATTATTTATTTATTTTTTAAAAATGGCTTGAATTATTATTATGATCGGTTTACTTAGTCTTAGAGACTAAGTGCCATCAATACGTTTGTTGTGGGATTTTGGGTCATGACAGTCAAGGAAAGGGGTGAATTCTTGGATAAGTTTAATACCCCCAACGTGGTAGCCCAAAGAGGCATTGATAATGCGTCTTAACTCACAAAACAAGGTGACACATTTTGGAAGAGCTCTTGGATAAGTCATCACCTAGTGGACCCCACACCCACTAAGGTAAGACTTCTCAAATTCAACAAAAATCATACAAGAATATGATCAAATTCACGAAAGAGAGATATATCTATCTTCATAGCAATGTAAATAGCTTCAGGAAGAGATTCATATGAAATTTATTAGCATAATAGCAACGGGATTTTGCGATTCTAAGGGTGTATGGTGCAATATTTCTCAAGAATATCATATAGATTCTTCCTTACTTCGATTCGTCGTTACGTGTTTTGTCGCAATTGACGTATGTTAGAGGGATTTGTCAAGAGAATCGACTCAGGTATGTTAAGGCTATCCCTTCTTTCTTTTTGGCATGATCCATATGACATAAACGAAACAAGCAAATGCACAACTTTTATAAATGACTCTACTCATAGAAGTACTAGAAGTGCCTACGTTCTTGATTCCCCATGTGTCATATTATTCTATCATTTGTTCATAGGTCTTAGAAAATACGTAAGTTGATAAAGTTTATTTCATTACATTAATCAAAGGCATAATGGTCTTATGACGTTCGAGATATTTTATTGATGTACTTCTCATGCATTGCATTCATTTATACATGTACATTGACCCATAACCAGATGGCGTTATACACGAGTATATGTATGTATATATATGTATATGGGATATGGGAAAAAGTTACGACGTTATATACGCACCGCCACCTAATCAGCTGGTATACGTTGATGATTTACCCACAGTGGCTGAGATGATATGATGGGATGCCCTCAGAGGCTTGATGATGTTATGAATGCATATACCTATGCATGGTATGACATTTATACGCATATGCATGACATTATAAATATTAAATGATTCACAGAGCTATGCAGGCTTACATATTGAGTCTTTTACTCCATGTGTTCTCTTATGTCTATTATTTACTAATTTTCATTCCTTACATACCCGGTACATTATTTTGTACTGATGTCTCTTTTGCCTAGGGACACTGTGTTTTATGCCCGCTAGTCCCGATAGACAGGTTGAGAGTCCTCCAAGTAGGCTATCAGCTCAGCGGAAGGTGTTGGTGTGCTCCATTTACTCCGGAGTTGCTTATTTGATCAGATGATTAGTACGTGTATTGATTGGTATGGCGGGGACCCGTCCCGACCTTTATGATATTATGTACTTTTAGAGGCTTGTAGACAAATGTCATGTATATGAAAGATTATATGGCCTTGTCAGCCTATGTTCAGTGTACGCGTGATCATTTTGGCCTTATAGGCCCGTATGTAATATGTATAAGTTTGTATTACACGTTGAGTCATCCTATATTGAGTGTTCACTCATGTTTCACTCTAGTTATCTCACATCAGTCTTTCTGTTTTATTTAACTATGATAGTATGATACGAAAAATACGTTATGTTGGTAGTCGGTTGAGTAAGGTACCGGGTGTCCGTCGCGGTTCAACGGTTTGGGTCGTGACATTTAGTTTTTGATTTTATTTTAGTGGTGGTTTGATGGTATTAATGGTGGATATGGTTGTTATAGCAATGATAATGGTGGCTAAAGTGGTGACAATGTTGACGTAGAAGAAGAAAGGGAACAAAAAGAATAAGGAAAGTAGAATCCAAAAGAAAGAAAACAAAAACAAAAGATAAATAAAATAAATAATGATTAAAAAGTAATAAAAAATAGTATTAGTAAAAGAAAATGATATGGCATCATGCGATTGGTGCGTGTGTTTCACATATTTTTGTGAAACTGATGCTTATGAAAAAAGGAGGAATTTATTTTACTTTAAACAACATTAGGTGGGTCATAGAACCCTCACAAAGTTAAATAAAACGGGGCAGCCCTAATAGGGTAATTATGTATTATCCCCACGATTAAACACATATTGTTATGAAATAAAAGCAATATAGCAAGAGATATGTAATTAACTAGGACTAATAATAGAAGAGAATGATAACATTAGAAGAGAGGATTTATTTCTTTTTTTCAAAGTGTATGGAATAAGTTCATCAGTTGAACCTATTTATAGGAACATTTCTTTGTTACAAAACCAATCCAAAACCTGTTATGAATACATAACCAATCTAAAACCTGTTATGGATACATAACCAATCCAAAAGTTGTTATGGATACATAACCAATCCAAAACTTGTTATGAGAGACATCCATCGTTGTACGTGGATGGATCCATTTGCAGGATTTATAACACTCCTCTTTGGATGTCCATTATCAGAAAATGTGCCTCATTAAAACCTTACTAAGAAAAACCTAGTGGGAAAAATCTTAGTAAAGAAAAAAGAGTACACATATCTTGTAATACGCCTTAAGAGTTGCCTCATTAAAGCCTTACCAGGAAAACCCAAATAGGACAAAACCTTGGTTAAGGAAAATAATACAACGCATATTTCTCCCCCTGATAAAAACCTATTTGATATCTCGTAGTCGGCGCATTCCAATCTTCTATCTTAACTTCTCAAATGTGATGTCAGTAATGCCTTAATGAACAAATCTGTCAAATTATCACTTAAACAAATTTGTTGAACATCTAATTCACCATTTTTTTGAAGATCATGCGTGAAAATAATTTTGGTAAAATATGCTTTGTTCTGTCTCCTTTAATATATCTCCCTTTTAGTTGAGCTATGCATGCAGTATTGTCTTCATATAATGTTGTTGGGATATCCTTTCCCCATGAAAGACCACATAGCTCCTCGACATGTGGAGTTATTGATCTCAACCAAATGCATTCTCGATTTGCTTCATGAATAGCTATTATCTCTGCATGATTTGAAGAAGTAGCAACCATAGTTTGTTTTGTTAAACGCTATGATATGGCAGTACCTCCACATGTAAATAAATAGCCTGTTTGAGATCGACCTTAATGTGGGTCAGACAAATATCTTGCATCAACATAACCAATAAGTTGTGACCTAGATTCATTTGAATAAAATAATCCCATATCAGTGGTCTCTCGCAGGTATCTGAATAGATGCTTAATACTATTCCAGTGTCTTTGTGTTGGGGAAGAACTAAATCTTGCTAATAAGCTTATAGAAAAAGCTATATCTGGTCTAGTATTATTACCAAGATACATTAATGCCCCAATTGCACTAAGATATAGTATTTCAGTACTTAGAAGTTTTTCATTATTTTCATAAGGATGAAATGGATCTTTATTTATATTAAACGATTTCACAACCATTGGGTAATCAATGGATGTGCTTTATCCCTATAAAAGTGTTTCAAAATATTTTCGAGGTATGTTGATTAATGGACAAAATATTTTATTTTTCAAATACTCAATTTGTAAGCCAAGACAAAATTTTATCTTTCCAAGATCTTTCATTTCAAGTTCCTTCTTCAAACATTCTATTGCCTTTGAAAGCTCTTCAGAAGCTCCAATGATATTTAAGTTATCAACATACACAACTATCATGACAAATTCAGATCCAGATTCTTTTATAAAGACACAAGGACAAATTGGGTCATTCTTGTACCCTTATTTGAATAGGTATTCGCTAAGACGATTATACCATATGCACCCTGATTGCTTCAATCTGTATAAGGATTTCTGAAGCTTTAACGAATAAGTTTCCCGATAATCTTTGTAATTTTTCAAGTACTTTGAATCTTTCAGGAATTTTTATAAAAATTTCGTTGTCAAGTGAACCATATAAATAGGCCGTGATAATATTCATATGACGCATATCAAATTTTTTATAAATTGCTAAACTGATAAGATACCTGAATGTGATTGCATCTATCACAGGAGAATATATCTCCATATAATCAATGCTTATTTACGAAAAATCTTGTGCCACAAGTCATCTTTATATCTATAGACTTGATTTTGCATTTCACTTTTGCACAAGAACATATGTGTACCTTGTCACGACCCCAACTTTGGTCGTGATGGCGCCCAACACACTGCTAGGCAAGCCTGACCAACTAACAACCTCAATCGTTTCCTTATGAAGATCATTATTAGCTAACACAGTTAAATTGCCAAATTACCATAGTAACAGTCTGAAACAAGAGTTAGATATGCGGAAATCCCAATGATAATACTACTACATAGCCCATACGGATCCAGTGTCACAAGTCATGAGTATCTATTAGAGTATAAATACAACTACAAGGTCTGAATTATACAAACAGGGTTGATGAACGAAAAGGGAGGGAAGCGGTGCTGCGAACGATGGCAGCCACTTCGTTAAACTCTGCTAACTCTGCCTCCGATCAGCTAAAACCCGCTACCGGGTGTATAAATACCTGCATCTGCACACAAGGTGCAGGGAGTAAAGTGAGTACTCAAACTCAGTGAGTAATAAAGGTAAATAATAACTGAGCAGTAAGAAATCACGTAAAGCAAACCACCATGCTGTATAGAGCAATGTAAAACCCTTTGAGAAAAGCGGTGAAGCTGTGAAATCTTTAGAAAACATCTTAGCTCAGTTTAAAACTCTTCCTAAAAATGAATTTTTCAATGGTTGCGCAAATAAATGCAAAAAAATAGTGCAAATAAGCACAGAAATCCGCCCCTCGGGCACAATACTCAATTAACAAATAATGCCAGGCAATCCGGTAGATATCACATGAAGTAGCACAAACAACAGATAATGACAGACAAATGAAATAAAGTAAACACATAGAACAGTACCAGCACCGCTGCACCATGCAACCCGATCCATATATCGTTGCAGCGTCCAACCCGATCAATTTATCGTCGACGGCGCTCACTGGGGGTGTGCAGACTCCGGAAGGGGCCCCTTACAGCCCAAGCGCAATATCAAGCCATCTTATGGCGTACATATCTCAGGACCTCGGCCTCATAATCAATCAATATCTCACTACTGCAGCATACAGCCCGATCCAAAAGTATCCTTACAATACAGGCCCTCGGCCTTACTCAGTCAAAAATCACATAAGCCACTCGGGCAATAGTAAAACACGATGCTCAACCCAAAAATGTTGGTTGAAATATCATTTCAAGTGTTAAAGCAAAAATAAACTTGGCTGAGTTCTGAAAATAGTGGAAAAATAACATGACTGAGTTCAACTATCAACAATCCCCGAAGGGTTAAAATAGCTGGCCCTAGGCCCAAATATAGCATTCAGCCCAAATAATGATAATGACAATTAGTTTTCAGTCAATACGCAGTAAAATCATTAATGCGGGATGGACCAAGTCACAATCCCCAATAGTATACGACCACACGCTCGTCATCAAACGTGTGTCTCACATCAATATAGCACTATGATGTGCAAATCCAGGGTTTCAAACACCTTTGCCCCTCAAGTTGTCCTCCACGTGCATCGAATTTATCCAAAATCAGAACGAATACATCACAATATGCTAAGGGAGAAAAGCTCAAGCGAAAACAATCGAAAAATAACGAAAATCCCGAAATTAGCAAAACCCGAGCCCCAGGGCCCACTTCTCGAAACTTAGAAATTATTTATATCAACGGGTTCCTTATCTCCTCACGAGTTCATACATATCAAAAGTTCTCAAATCCGACCCTAAATGGTCCTTCAAATCCCAATTTAAAAGTTTCAAAATCCCAAGCCCTAGTTCTTCCATTTTTAGCTTAGTTTCCATAATTTCTAAGTGGATTTCACAATAGAATCACGTTTTAGGTTCAAAAATCTTACCTCCAATCAATTCTCCTTGAATCCCTCTTCAATCTCCCTCCAAGAGCTCTCAAAATGATCAACTATGGTGGAAAAATGGCTCAAAATCGCGGATGAAAGGTTTTATAAACTCACTGCCCCGTTCTGATATTCCTTCTTCGCGAACGCGGTCAACCTCTCACGTTCGCGTAGCAAAAATTGCGTTGACCAACTTTTACTCTTTGCGAACGCGACATGGCAAATGCGAACGTGATGCCTTACACAACCCACTCATCGTGAACGCATCTTCAACCTCGTGAACGCGGTACATCACTTCGCCAACCTTCGCGAACGCGATGCCTACCGCTCCAGCCCTCTGCGAACGCGAAGTCCCTCTCGCGAACGCGAAGGCAAATCTCCTGGCTTTCCTCAATCCTTCTTCGCGAACGCGAGACTCCACTCACGAACACGAAGAGATAAATCTCTACAACAACTGGAATGATTTTTCTGCAACTTTCAAACTCTAAAGTGGTCCGATTGACCACCCGAGGCCCCCGGGACCTCAACCAAAATCACCAACACATCTTAAAACCTCATTCAAACCTACTCCAATCATCAAAACACCTCAAAAAACATCAAATCCATCAATTCCCATCGGATTCAAGCCTAAGTTTTTCTAAAAACTTCCGAAATATGCTTTCGATCAAAAACTCAACCAAAACACGTCCGAATGACCTGAAATTTTGCACACACATCACAAATGACATAAACCAACCGGAATTCGCTAAAATACTAACTTCGT
Source organism: Nicotiana sylvestris (assembly GCF_000393655.2). Taxonomy (NCBI): domain Eukaryota; kingdom Viridiplantae; phylum Streptophyta; class Magnoliopsida; order Solanales; family Solanaceae; genus Nicotiana; species Nicotiana sylvestris. The sequence goes on from NC_091064.1 coordinate 218,377,135, forward strand.
CAATTCAAGCCTAATTCTACACCGGACCTCCAAAACCAATTCCGATCACGCTCCTAAGTCATAAATCACCCACAAAGCTAACCAAATCATAAAAATTCTGATCCGAGTTCATATACAAATAAGTCAACTCTTGGTCAAACCTTTCAAATTTAAAGCTTTCAACTGAGACTGTTCTTTCAAATTCATACCGATTTCTGTGAAAATCAACACCAACGATTTACAGCAGTCATAATACATTATATGGGGCAAGTCATGCCAGAGAACTGGCGATCAATGTGCAAAAGATCAAAATAATCGGTCGGGTCATTACATACCTCCACTGGGCTTTATACTTTCAGGTGTTAGACTATCCATCCAACTTCATATTTTTCAAGTGAAGTCAATCTTGATTGCGTATTTTTCGTTTTGGCCAATCATTTATTTGTCCACATTCCATGACAGATTTGAGCTTAAGATCTTCGTCAATATTAATAATATCGAGCGCTACATTATATCAACAATATCGTCGACGATCATTTTATATCAGTTCCATCATCACTAAATAAAGACATAACTTATCAAGATCTCATTATTTTCAGGTACCTGAGCCTCTCTTATGAGGTGTTATAAAGTGTTATGTCGCGGTGCTCTTATAAAGCACTTGCCTCCTTATTATGACCATCTTGATCATTTGCTCATCTCCTTCTTAAGGAGTTTTATTTTTGAAACCGATTGGTCTATTATGCTTCATGCGTGCCATAAACTCTATCATTCACAGACTTTATTCTTTTTGGAGCATTAACAGCTGAAATATGATATTTAGCTTTGGGTCAACAAATGTACCTGATAATATTTTGTAAATGAATTATCACTTGAATTTCAAGTTCATATTTTCTTGTACGAGGATCTAGATGTACTCATAATAATTTATTTCATGTATTACTCTTTCAGTTGCTCATTTTCTCCCCATAATGTTGGATCACCAAGACATATCCCTATCATTCTTTAGGGACCCATCGTTGTGCATTATAGTGGAGCAATTAAATCATATAGTACATTCATATTTCTAGATGGAACTTATTTGGTTCCTGACCCTGAACCAATTTGTGATGAGGAGAATTTATCAATAACTTGTTGGCTAGATGCGTACAAGTGCTACTATACATTAAATAATACATCTCATACCAAATTTCTTTTGGTAATTTAGTTCTCATAACCAATTGTTTAGCTATAATTGGAGTTACACAATTTCTACTAAACCAACTTGAATTTAAACCAGCATTATCAAGACAAATCATTATAATTACATTTTGGAACTGTGCTAAATTTGAGCAAATAGTCTTGCAAAAGCCAAACTGCAAGTTGATAACAAACACACATGTGACCATATAATAGATGCATCTATTGAAATCATATAATAGTAAATGGTCCCCATGGCAGGTGACTGGGCTTATATATATATATATATATATATATATATATATATATATATATATATATATATATATATATATATATATATATATATATATATATATATCAGATTTTATTCATTCCAGAATCAAGGGCATCAGTCCAAACATTAGCTGGTATATTATGGGAATAAGCACACAAGAGAATTCTTGAAGAATCTTCTATTTCTTTAATATGTGCTAATATGAATTTTTAATTAATTTTTGCATCATAACTGAACTGGGATAGCCAACCACATTTGTTTCAGTAAACCTCTAGTTTACTTGTGGCATGTGACTGCATCATCATGCTTATACTTGTGTCGTATAAATAGAAGAAAAATCGGGTAACATTTTATATTTATCCGGTATGATCATAGTAATATGAAGATATTCAACCTTCCTTTCATTTATAGTCTCAATATGCCAACTACTTTGGCTAATATATTTGAAACTCAAAAAGTTTTTTTTGAGACTTACTATAATATCAATGCCATGAATAATTTTATTCATCAGGGTGGTAATAAATTCGCTTTTCGGAGCTTTCAATTATTTCATACTACAAGATTTTTTTATCACACCATCTATATGGTGATTGTCTCCTTCATAGAGAAAATCATATCATAATAAGTGTTATGGTCAAAATCATCATAAGCAAAATTATTTCTTGCTTTAATTTTTCCTTTAATAACTTTTTATAAGGCATGGAAAAATATTTTTGAAGTACCACATTTACGCGACCAATGACATATTCATGTAACCACACAATAATATTCATTATCTTTCTTTCTCTTAAACCTCCCTTAGAGGTAAGTTGCGGTATTGTGACGACCCGGCTAGTCGTCTCATAAGTTACCGCTTCATTTCCCTAATTTCAGCTTCTTTATGCTTCGTTATCCGTGTTTTATGTGATCGAGTTGATTAGTTCGAGTTCGGAGAGGATTTGGTAAGAAATGAGATACTTAGTCTCTTTTAAGAAGGCTTAAGTTGGAAAAGTCAACCGGGTATTGACTTATGTGTTAGAAGGCTCGGAAGTGAATTCTGATGGTTCAGTTAGCTTCGGGAGGTGATTTGTCACTTACGAAAGCGATCAGAATGGGTTTTGGAGTTGTAGAGAAGAATTAGGCTTGAATTGGCGAAGTTAGTATTTTGGCGAATACCGGTTGGTAGGTGAGATTTTGATACGGGGGTCAGAATGGAATTCCGAGAGTTGCAGTAGCTTCTTTAGGTGATTTTGGATGTGTGTGCAAAATTTCAGATCATTCGGAGGTGTTTTGATCGGGTTTTTGATCAAATGCGTATTTCGGAAGTTTTTAAGAAATTTAGGCTTGAATCCGATGTAATTTGATGGTTTTGGTGTTGTTTGTGGTATTTTGATGATTGGAACAAGTTTGAATGATATTTTAGGATGGGTTGGTACTTTTAGTTGAGGTCCCGGGGGCCTCAGGGTGATTTCGGATGGTCAATCGGACCAATCTTGGTTTTTGAAGTTGTAGATTTCAGCTGAGTGTTGCAGAACATCTTTGTTCTCTGCAATCGCAGGAGTGCAATTGTGATCGCATAGAAGATTTGGGGAAGGCCGTTCTGATTGCTCAATGCGATCGTGAAATAGGGTATGCGATCGCATAGGTTGAGGAGGTTGTTCATTGCGATCGCATGAGGAATAATGCGATCGCGTAGTGTTAAATGGACCTGAGGTTCTTAGGAGTACTTTGCTCAATGTGATCGCGAAGTAGTGTATGCGATCGCGTAGGTTTGATTGGTGAAGCAGTGCGATCACAGTTAAGGGGTCGCGTTCGCATAGGACATTTTGGAGGCCTGGGAAAGTTGAGCTATGCGATCGCATAGAGTAAAATCTGGGCTGACAGAAGGGTTTTAATAAACATTTCACCCGCGAACCAAGTCCCATTTCCTTCATTGTTGAGTAACCTTGGGAGCTTTTTACGAGTATTAAAGAGGGTTTTGACTGGGAATCGATTGGAGGTGAGTCCTATGGCCTAGAAACGTCATTTAATTGTAGATTCAACATCTAAATTCATGAAAATTTGATTGAAAAGAGAATGATTAGGGCTTGACTTTTGAAATAGAAATTTGGGGGTTTGAGGGAGCATTTGAGCTCGGATTTCGGTAAATTTGATATGTATAGACTCGTGGTGAGATAAGGAATCCGGTGATGTCAATTTTCTGATTTTTCGAGAAGTGGGACCGGGGCTCGGGTTTTGCCAACTTCGTGATTTTCGATATTTTTCGAGTCTTTTCGATTGGGTTGTATTCCCTTAGCCTATTGTAACGTATTACTTGTGGTTTTGATCAGATTCGACGCTTGAGGAGGTTGATTTGCGAGGCAAGGGAGTAGCGAGCTAGGATTTCGGCCTGCTTGAGGTGAGTAATGGTTGTAAATGATGTCCTGAGGGTTTGAAACCCCGGATTGCACATCGTAGTGCTATATTGAGGCAAGATACGCGTTGGATGATGAGCGTGGGGTATTTCAATACTGAGGATTGTGACTTGGTCCATCCCGATTGATGATTTTACCGAATATTTAACTGAAATTCATTTGTTATCATCATGATTTGGGCTGATTGCCATATTTGGGCTTCGTGCCAACTATTTGAACCCTTCGGGGATTTTTATCACTGGTTCCTCACTACTTGACTTATTATTTGAACTCAGTCCTATTGATATCTACTGTTTTACAAACTCAGCCGCTTTTACTCAGATTTGAAACTTAAATGATATTTCTACATCATGTTTTGGGCTGAGAACTACTGTTTTACTAATGCCCAAGGGGATTGTGATGATTTTTGGACTGAGTGAGGCCGAGGGCCATATGTGAGGATATGCTGAGTGATATGAGGTTGAGGGCCTGAGATACTTTATATGCAATGAGGTGGCTTGAGTGATGTGAGGCCGAGTGCTAAGTGATGATGCCACGAGGTGGCTTGATATAGTGTTTGGGCCGTAAAGGGCCCCTCCGGAGTCTGCACACCCACAGTGAGCGCGGGTACCCATTGTTATGAGTGATTGATGTTATGCCCGAGGGGCTGATATGAGTGATTGTGAGGTAGCCCAAGGGGCTGATACTATTCTGAGAGTGAGCCCGAGGGGCTAACACTGTTCTGAGTGATTGATACTAAGCTCGAGAGGCTGATACTGTACTGAGAGTGAGCCCGAGGGGCTGATACTATGCTGAGCGATTGATACTGTGCCCGAGGGGCAGATTTTTACTTGTTATTTACCTGTTAAATTACCAGTTTTACTTGTTTTAAAAGGAATATCATTTGATTTCTTCACTGATTTACTGCTTTAAGTGATTTTTACTGCTTGATATGGAATTACTTTGTGCCTTTACGTGTTTTCATACTTTCAACCATTATTTATAGTTATTACTCACTGAGTCAGAGTACTCACATTACTCCCTGCACCGTGTGTGTAGATTCAGGCATAGCAGAGTCCGCACCTGAGCGCTGATTCTGTCCACGCTAGGCGGTGGTTTGGAGTTCCGAGGTAGCTGTTGACGTCCGCAACCCCTTGTCTCCCTTATCCTCTATCATTTATGTTTTCTTCAGACTGTTGTATCGGATTCCGTACTTTGTAGACCTATAGCAGATTTTATAGTAGCTCATGACTTGTGACACCCCGGTTTGGGCTGTGTCGGGATAGTTCCTGCTGTTCTTAACGTTAAAATTCCGCAATTTATGAGTATTATATTATATGTTATTACTGTTTATGATGATTAACTATTTAAAAGAGGTGTTCCGTTTTGATCTGGCTGGCCTTGTCTTCACGAGAGGCGCCATCACGATCGAGTTTGGGGATTGGGTCGTGACAAGTTGGTATCAGAGCCTAGGTTACTTAGGTCTCACGAGTCATGAGCAGGTTTAGTAGAGTCTCGCGGATCGGTACGGAGACGTCTGTATTTATCCTCGAGAGGCTGCAGAACCTTTAGGAAAAACTTCATATTCTTGAAACTCTTGTCGTGCGAACTTGTTGGTCCGAGTACTAAACTTCTGATATTCCATTCTCTCACAGATGGTGAGGACGCGAGCTACCGGACGAGGTGGACGACTACCAGTGCCACCCACTGAGGCCACCAGAGGCCGTAGACACGGTCATTGACGTGGCAGAGGCAGAGCAGCGAGCGAAGCACCTGTTGACCCACCAGCTGCCCCGGCTCTGGATCAGGCTCCCGCTATGGATGCTCCAGCAGCACCAGTTCAGGCACCAACTGTGCCCATCGTAGTTCCGAGTCTTCAAGATGCCTTGGCACAGATCTTATCAGTTTGCACAGGCCTGGCTAAGACAGTTTCATCCACTACATCAGCAGCTACTTCACAGGCCGGGGGAGGCAATCAGATCCCCGCTGCTCGTACACCTGAGCAGGTAGTGTAGGGACTACAGACACCGGGGGTACCTCCAGCTCAGCCGATTGCACCAGCTCAGGAGTTTGTTGTGGCAGTTATGCCGGATGATGAGCAGCGTCATCTTGAGAGGTTTGGTAGACTCCAACCTCCGTCATTCAGTGGTGCCAAGGGCGAGGATGCCCAGGGTTTTCTTGATAAGTGTCAGCAGATGCTCCGTACAACAGAGATTCTTGAGACTAGTGGTGTGGCATTCACCACCTTTCAGTTTACTAGGGCTGCCTTCACATGGTGGGAGGCGTATGAGAGGTGTAGGCCGGTTGGAGCAGCACCCCTTACTTGGCAGCAGTTCTCCACTCTCTTCTTGGAGAAGTATGTGCCGCAGTCCCGCAGAGAGGAACTGCGTAGACAGTTCGAGCGGTTGCGACAGGGGGATATGACTGTGTCACAGTATGAGTCGAGATTTTCTGAGTTGGCTCGTCATGCCATTTGGATGGTTCCGACAGATCGTGAGAGGATCAGGAGATTTGTTGATGGCCTTAACTATCACCTTCGTATTCTTATGACCCGAGAGAGGGTGTTGGGTGCTACGTTTGAGGTGGTGTAAGCACGTGATTTTTTCCCTATATGAGAATTACTCCCAAAAAATTCAAAAATAAAATGATTTTTCTTTGGTGTGCAATTTTGTGATATTTTGAATAATTATTTGCATTTGTCTGTGCATGTTTATTTGCTAAATTAATAAAAAATACAAAAATATGTCGCATTTTGCATGTAGGATTTAATTCTAAAATTGTTAGTAATTAAATTTGTTTTACAAAAATAGGCATCGTTTGCATTTTTAGCATTTAATGTCCAAATATACAATTTTATGCTTAATTATTACTTAATTGTGCGTTAATTGTTATTGGGAGTTAATTTGTGCTTTTATAACTTAATTTAATTCTTAATAATAGTTTAAGTATTTTTATAATTTAGTTTTAGAGAAATAAAAGAAGAGAGAGAGCGAAAATATAAAGAAAGTCGGAATTGGGCCTCTTCTTCAAATTTAAGCCACAAGCCCAACAAATGGCCCAATCTTCCCTACGACCCAGTCCATTTCGAACTGGGTCGACCCAGTCCATAACCCAAAAGACCCTAACCCCCTTTGTCTTTCATTTTTTACAAAACAAAAACAAAAACAAAGAAAAAATAAAAAGAAGAAACCCTAAAAACTAAGGAAAACCATCCGCCCCTCTCCCCTTGGCTTCTTCTTCTCCATCTCCAAAATAGTGAGCTGCCATGGCTACCCAACAGCCACCCCCTTCGTCGAACACCACCCAAACACCGTCCAAAAACCACCAAACGACACAACCTCCTTCGCGTTCAAACGACCCCAGCCCTATCCGCCATTGATGAAGCTCGTCGAGCTCAAGCTCGTTGAGCTCGACGTCTATGTCGCTGTTGATTCTGTCCCAACCAAACAACCAAACGAACACAGCCTCGACGAGTCAGTTGTTGTTCGAAGCTCCCATCGCCGCTGCTCGTCACGACCAAGCTCGCACGCTGCCATCGGGAGCAGTCCATTCCGCCATGGATGTCGTCGACAGTTGCTGCTGCTCGCTGCTTCGGAATGCTGCTGCTTCACGTCGTCTCCTTCGCTGCTGCGTACTGCCATCAACGACCCCATGAGTCTGTCGTTTGGTTGCTCACCATTGTACTGCTGTTGACGATGCAAGGCAGTCCGGTTAAAGTCCGGCAAAGGTCGAGGGTTTTTCGTCAAGTGAAGATCCTGTACGTCGTGAGTTCATCGTCAAGTTCGTTGTTTGTTTGGTCGTTGTTCGTCGTTTCGATCCGGTTAGTAGTTTTTGAGTTTTATTTTGTCCGTATTTTGTTTGGATATTTTCGAATCTAAAATCAACAAATGTTTGTTTTGTTTATCGTTTGAATTAATTTTTTGTTCATGTTCATGTTGTTTGTTAAAGTAATTTTCAGATTTCAAAATAGAAGTTTAATTAGTTGTTTTCATATTTATTTCATGTTTGTATTATTGTTTAAGTGAATATTTGTTAGTATGATGTTTGTTAGATTCAAATTGAAATTTAATTAACTATTTCTTCAATTTGTTTCATGAGTTTATGTATTGTTAGAAATTGTTAAGTTCAAGCTTAAGTTCATAATTGTTTATTCGTCGATCTTGTTATTTGTCTAAAAAGAATTTAGTTGTGTTAAAGGAAATATATTGATTTAATCGTTTTAATCCGTCATGTTTGTTGTGTTAAAATAGATTCATTCGTGTTCATACTTTGTTTGGATGATCTTGAATCCAAATTTTTGTATTATTTGATCTCTTGTTTATCATCTATGATTATTTCTTGAATTGTTCTCATAATCTTGTTTAAAGTTTAATATAAGAATTGTTTGTTGTAATGTTGTTAGAGTTGATTTTAAGTTCAATATGATTGAATTTAGAAATCTTCATACTTTGTTTGTTGTTGTTGTTGAATCCGAAAATAGGATTGTTTGTTGCTAAAATATTGTTCAATCAAATTTTAGTTGTTCTTTGTTGTTCAATTTGTGTTCATGTGATTTGTTGTTGAAATGTTGTTAAAATCATGTTCATGTGATATTGTTGTTATGATGTTCATCCGTGTTCATATTGTTGTTTGAACATTGTTAGAAATTGATCATATTGTCTATATTTTGGTTAAGTTTGATTAATTGATGTGTTATAGCTGATGGGTAGTTTGGTAAATTTGTAATACGTTCAGGGGTAGTTTGGTAATTTCAGTAAGGTCGGAAGGGGTAGTTTAGGAATTGTACATTTTGTAATTGTTTATTTGAAGCATGGGGGACAAAATGAAATGGGGTGGGTTGTGATATGATTATTTAATATAAAGGGGGGACAAGATTTAATTTAAAGGGGGAATCTTGCATTATTTTAAATGAAGCATGGGGGACAAAATATAATGGGGTGGTGTGATATGTTTATTTAATGTAATGGGGATGAGTGGAAAGATAATGGGTTGGGTAGAGAAAAAGTATGGATTTTAATTAATTGAAAGGTTTATGGGATGGGTTATATATGTGAAATCTTGAACACAAGACATAGGAATAGAAAGAGATACGAGAGAAAAAATACACACACAGATAGAGAGAAAAAACGGACAGAGAATAGAAGAGAGAAAAATTCCGAAAAATATTTAAGCTTTCAAAATAAAAATAAAACTAAAAAATCTACTGCTTTCTTTCTTTGTTTGAAATTAGTATTAATGGTTGTTGTTTCATTTAAAGCTTAAAGCTTTTGTTTTTGGGATTACTACTCCACCGGTCTGTTACTGGGTTGTTACTGTTGCTGGGCAGTTGTTGCTGTTGTACTGTTATTACTGCTGCTGATTCTCATCTTCATTTTCTTTTGCTTCCAATATCAGGTACATATCTGTAAATTCATGTCACGAAAAGCTTCAACATGACAAATTAATGAAGTTCGGGAATTATAATTCTGTTTTCCATTCGTTCAAGTTCATTAGTTAAAAATTTGGTTTTTGTTTCAGTTGATTAATATAGTAGTACGTTTGGCGTAATGAATATAAGATAATTGTTACCTCTTAAAGTTCGTTTAAGCGTTGTAATAATATCATCTATTTCGGAATTTTCATTAAGTGAAGTCATGATTGAAATATCAAGGTAGGGAACATGGCATAAAATGGGCCATTAATTACATCCCGTAATATTGTTAGCTAAATGTAAAGTAGAATGGAAGTATCAAGAAATTACATTATTAGTATATCTTGTAAAAAATCTGATTTTGGTTTAGATTGATATAAGTTGTATGTTCATATATGGTAAGATAACGGGTATATGTATAACCATAAGAAAGGTGAATTGATTAGCTTGTTACGACGTTAAAATATTATGAATGGTTCCGACGAATTGATTAGCTTGTTACGACGTTAAAATATTATGAATGGTTCCGACGAACAACTACGTTGTATATAAAGCAATTTTATTGAATCAGTTTGTAATATTTCTTTTTTCTTATCAACTTGACTCTTATCTTCCATTGCAAACATTAACCAAACCATTATAACTTTGGACTAAAAACAAGTAGATGAGAAGGAGATATAATTTCTTCGAAAACTATTAGTTTGTTTATCAAATTAATTCTCTTTCCTAGTTTTATATGCAATTCATTTTTTGGGTATGCATATATTGTATTTACGGAAAAATGGTATTATTAATCCCACGTTTATTTTTACCCTTTTAAATTTGAATGGCTTGGAGAAATATAATTCTTACGCAAAAAATATAATTTGCGGTTAACATTCAACAATTTATGGAAAATCTATACTACTATTAAGAATATTTTGCGTGATTAGGGATGCGTTCGCGTAACCTGATTATATTTCTAAAAGCAATTCGGATTATGCGTTCGCGCAACTTCGAACGAACATTTAATAAAAAGGGGGCTCTTCGGAGAATATCAATATTAATTTCATATAACTCGAGATGTGCGGTTCAATATTTAATTATACAAGAGCGACGAACGTTCTTAATTTTATTTTTAGCACAATTTCGAACTTAAGTCTTTTTTTTTGTAATAAATATATTATTAATATCATTGTGTACATGTACGCGTGACACGATTTCTCACGTAAAAAAAAATATAATATATAAAACGAATACACGTACGCGTGATTCGATTCGAAGAAGGGTCTTTAATTATAAACAATCTAAACAGAAGCGGTAACAAAATCATGCAATAAAAATGTAAAATCGAGATAATTAAGCCAAGAATAAAAACAGTTAAGCGACCGTGCTAGAACCACGGAATTCGGAAATGCCTAACACCTTCTTCCGGATTAACAGAATTCCTTACTCAGGATTTCTGGTTCGCAGAATAATAAACAGAGTCATATTCTCCTCGATTCAGGGATTAAAATTGGTGACTTGGGACGCCTTAAAATTCCCAAGTGGCGACTCTGAAACAAACAAACAAATTCCGTTTCGACTGTCCTTCAATTGGAGAAAACTCCCTACGCACCCCCGCGGGCGCAGTAAAAAGGAGGTGCGACAGGTGGTGGTCGATATCGCTCGTGAGATTGAGATTGTTCGCCGTCAGGATCGAGAGGAGAGGGAGGCCAAGAGGCCTCGAGGATCTGGCAGTTATAGTAGTGCTTCTTCGAGGGGCCAGTCTCAGCATGGTAGGGGCCGTTCTTTCAGGCATGCTCAGTCAGCCCACCCAGAGTATCGCGGGGCATCTTCGGGTTATGGTCATCATGGATCTCAGCGGGGCCAGTCATCACTCAGTGCCCTTCCAGCCTAGAGTTCATCTCGTGCCCCGTCAGCTCAGGGTTCTTCTATGCCTAGTGCATCAGTTGGTCACTCCAGTACGAGGGGTTCCCTTCGGTCCCCTTCTCCAGCACCTGAGAGTTGTTTTGAGTGTGGAGAGTTTGGACATGTGTGGAGGCAGTGTCCTCATTATATTGCTAGTTCGTCCCAGCAGAGGGGTCAGCCCTCGACTTCTACTCCAGTTACTTCACCACTCGCCCAACCAGCTAGGGGTGGAGGTCAGGCAGCTAGGGGTCGCCCTAGAGGGGGAGGTCGATCAGGGGGCGGTCATGCCCATTTCTATGCACTCCCGGGCAGACCCGACACCATTGCTTCGGATGCTATCATTACAGGTATTGTTTCAATCTGCCATAAAGATGCCTTTGTATTATTTGATCTCGGGTCCACCTCTTTTTATGTGTCATCATACTTTGCTCATTATTTGGGTACGCCCCATGAGTTTCTTGCTTTACATGTTCATGTATCTGCCCTAGTGGGCGATACTGTTATTGTAGACCGTGTGTACCGGTAATGTGTGGTGACTATTGGGGGTCTGGAGACCCAAGTGGATCTATTGCTATTGAGCATGGTGGATTTTGATATCATTTTGGGCATGGATTGGCTATCTCCATGTCGTGCTATTCTAGACTGTCATGCTAAGACAGTCACTTTGGCTATGCCGGGTGTACCACGGATTGAGTGGCGTGGTGTGACTGATTATATTCCTAGTAGAGTGATCTCTTTCTTGAAGGCCCAGCGTATGGTGGGGAAGGGTTGCCTTTCATATCTAGCATTTGTAAGGGATGTAGGAGTTGAGACTCCTAGTATCGATTTTGTCCCAGTTGTGAGGGATTTTCTCGATGTGTTTCCTGCAGACCTGTCGGGCATGCCACCGGACAGGGACATTGATTTTGGTATTGACCTGGTGCCGAGTACTCAGCCCATTTCTATTCCGCCATTTCGTGTGGCACCAGCAGAGTTGAAAGAATTGAAAGATCAGCTTCAGGAACTCCTAGATAAGGGGTTTATCCAGCCTAGTGTGTCCCCTTGGGGTGCACCGGTTTTATTTATGAAGAAGAAGGATGGCACGATGAGAATGTGCATTGATTATAGGCAATTAAACAAAGTAACAATTAAGAACAAGTATCCTTTGCCTCGCATTGATGATTTATTTGATCAGCTTTAGGGAGCGAGGGTATTCTCCAAGATTGATCTCTGTTCGGGTTATCACCAGTTGAAGATCAGGGATTCAGATATTCTTAAGACTGCTTTCAGGACCAGATATGGTCATTATGAGTTTCTTGTTATGTCCTTCAGGCTAACCAATGCCCCATCAGCATTCATGCATTTGATGAACATCGTGTTCCGGTCTTATCTTGATTCGTTCGTTATAGTATTCATTGATGATATTTTGGTATACTTGCGTAGTCAGGAGGAGCAGGTGGAGCATTTGAGTATTGTGTTGCAGAGATTGAGGGAGGAGAAGCTTTATGCAAAATTCTCCAAGTGTGAGTTTTGGCTTAGTTTAGTGGCTTTCTTGGGGCATGTGGTGTCCAGCGAGGGTATACAGGTTGATCCAAAGAAGATAGAGGTGGTTCAGAGTTGGCCCAGACCGTCCTCAGCCACAGAGATTCGTAGCTTTCTTGGGTTGGCAGGCTATTATCGCCGGTTTGTTCAGGGATTTTCATCCATTCCATCGCCCTTGACAAGTTGACTCGGAAGGGTGCTCCATTTGTATGGTCGGACGAGTGTGAGGAGAGCTTTCAGAAGCTCATGACAGCCTTGACCACAACTCCAGTGTTGGTTTTTCCATAAGCTTCAGGTTCATATACTATGTATTGTGATGCTTCGAGAGTTGGGATTGGTTGTGTGTTGATGTAGGAGGGTAGAGTTATTGCTTATGCTTCTCGTCAGTTGAAGCCCTATGAGAAGAACTACCCCGTTCATGATTTGGAGTTGGCCGCCATAGTTCATGTATTGAAGATTTGGAGGCATTACTTGTATGACGTATCTTGTGAGGTGTTCACTGATCATCGCAGTCTTCAGCATTTGTTCAAGCAAAAATATCTTAATTTGAGGCAGCGGAGGTGGTTGGAGTTGCTTAAGGATTATGATATCACTATTTTGTGCCATCCGGGAAAGGCCAACATAGTGGACGATGCATTGAGCCGAAAGGCAGTGAGTATGGGGAGTTTGACAGATATTCCAGTTAGGGAGAGACCCCTTGCAGTTGATGTTCTGGCCTTGGCCAATTGGTTTGTGAGATTGGATATTTCGGAGCCCAGTCGGGTGTTGGCTTGTGTGGTTTCTCGGTCTTCCTTATATGATCACATCAAAGAGCTCCAGTATGATGATCTGCATTTGCTTGTCCTTAAGGACAGAGTTCAGCATGGTGATGCCAGAGATGTGACCATCGGTGATGATGGTGTGATGAGGATGCAGGGCCGGATTTGTGTGCCCAATGTGGATGGGCTTAGAGTGTTGATTCTGGAAGAGGTCCATAGCTCGTGGTATTCCATTCATCCGGGTATCGCGAAGATGTATCAGGATTTGAGGCAGCACTATTGGTGGAGAAGAATGAAGAAAGATATCGTGTGATTTGTAGCTCGGTGTCTCAATTGTCAGCAGGTGAAATATGAGCATCAGAGACCGGGTGGCTTGCTTTAGCAGATGGTTATTCCCGAGTGGAAGTGGGAGAGGGTCACCATGGATTTTGTGAGTGGTCTTCCTCGGACTTTGAAGAAGTTCGATGCTATTTGGGTGATTGTGGATCGGCTGACCAAGTCTGCGCACTTTATCCCTGTGTGTACTACCTATTCTTCAGAGCGGTTGGCAGGGATTTATATCCGGGAGATTGTTCGGTTGCATGGTGTTCCGGTCTCCATTATCTCAGATAGAGGTACTCAGTTTACTTCGCAGTTTTGGAGAGCCGTGCAGAGAGAGTTGGGTACTCAGGTAGAGTTGAGCACAGCGTTTCATCCTCAGACGGACGGACAGTCCGAGCGTACTATTCAAATATTGGAGGACATGTTGCGTGCTTGTGTTATTGACTTTGGAGGTTCATGGGATAAGTTTCTACCACTTACAGAGTTTGCTTACAACAACAGCTACCAGTCAAGTATTCAGATGGCTCCATATGAGGCTTTGTATGGGAGGCAGTGTAGATCTCTGATTGGTTGGTTCGAGCCCGGTGAGGCTAGACTATTGGGGACAGATTTGGTTCAGGATGCCTTAGAGAAGGTGAAGGTGATTCAGGAGAGGCTTCGTACAGCGCAGTCGCGTCAGAAGAGTTATGCAGACCGGAAGGTTCGAGATGTGTCCTGCATGGTCGATGAAAAGGTCTTGCTGAAGGTTTCGCCCATGAAGGGTGTTATGAGATTTAGGAAGAAAGGCAAGTTGAGTCCTCGGTTCATTGGGCCTTTTGAGGTGCTTCAGAGGATTGGGAAGGTGGCTTATGAGCTTGCTTTGCCACCCAGCCTGTCAAGTGTGCATCCAGTATTTCATGTTTCTATGCTCTGGAAGTATATTGGGGATCCGTCTCATGTTTTGGACTTCAGCACGGTTCAGTTGGATGATGATTTGACCTTTGATATGGAGCCAATAGCTATTTTGGATCGACAGGTTCGGAAGTTGAGGTCAAAGGATATAACTTCAGTGAAAGTGCAGTGGAGAGGTCGGCCCGTGGAGGAGGCTACCTGGGAGACCGAGTGGGAGATACGGAGAAGATATCCTCATATGTTTGAGGCTTCAGGTATGTTTCTTGACTCGTTTGAGGACGGACGTTTGTTTTAGTTGGGGAGGATATGACGACCCAACCAGTTGTCTCATGAGTTACCGCTATGTTTCCCCCATTTCAGCTTCTTTACGCTTCGTTATCCGTGTTTTATGTGATCGAGTTGATTAGTTCGAGTTCGGAGAGGATTTGGTAAGAAATGAGACACTTAGTCTCTTTTAAGAAGGCTTAAGTTGGAAAAGTCAACCGGGTGTTGACTTATGTGTTAGAAGGCTCGGAAGTGAGTTTCGATGGTTTGGATAGCTTCGGGAGGTGATTTGTGACTTAGGAGCGCGATCGGAATGGGTTTTAGAGTTATAGATAAGAATTAGGCATGAATTGGCAAAGTTAGTATTTTGGCGAATTCCGGTTGGTAGGTGAGATTACAGGGGTCGGAATGGAATTACGAGAGTTGTAGTAGCTTAGTTAGGTGATTTTGGATGTGTGTGAAAAATTTAGAATCATTCGGAGGTGTTTTGGTCGTGTTTTTGATCAAATGCGTATTTCGGAAGTTTTTAAGAAATTTAGGCTTGAATCCGATGTAATTTGATGGTTTTGGTGTTGTTTGTGGTGTTTTGATGATTGGAACAAGTTTGAATGATGTTTTAGGATGAGTTGGCACTTTTGGTTGAGGTCCCAGGGGCCTCGGGGTGATTTCGGATGGTCAATCGGACCAATCTTGGTTTTTGAAGTTGCAGATTTCAGCCGAGTGTTCCAGAACATTTTTGTTCTCTGCGATCGCAGGAGTGCAATTGCGATCGCATAGAAGGTTTGGGGAAGGCCGTTCTGATTGCTCAATGCGATCGCGGAATAGGGTATGCGATCGCATAGGTTGAAGAGGTTGTTCATTACAATCACATGAGGAGTAATGCGATCGCGTAGTGTTAAATGGACATGAGGTTCTGAAGGGTACTTTGCTCAATGCGATCGCGGAGTAGTGTATGCGATCGCGTAGATTTGATTGGTGAAGCAGTGCGATCACAGTTAAGGGGTCGCGTTCACATAGGACATTTTGGAGGCCTGGGAAAGTTGAGCTATGCGATCGCAGAGGCTTGGATGCGATCACATAGAGTAAAATCTGGGCTGACAGAAGGGTTTTAATAAACATTTCACCCGCGAACCAAATCTCATTTCCTCCATTGTTGAGTAACCTTGGGAGATTTTGACGAGTATTAAAGAGGGTTTTGATTGGGAATCGATTGGAGGTGAGTCCTATGGCCTAGAAACGTCATTTAATTGTAGATTCAACATCTAAATTCATGGAAATTTGATTAAAAGGGAAGGATTAGGGCTTGACTTTTGAAATAGAAATTTGGGGGTTTGAGGGAGCATTTGAGCTCGGATTTTGGTAAATTTGATATGTATAGACTCATGGCGAGATAAGGAATCCGGTGATGTCAATTTTCTGATTTTTCGAAAAGTGGGCCCGGGGCTCGGGTTTTGCCAACTTCGTGATTTTTGATATTTTTTGAGTCTTTTCGATTGGGTTGTATTCTCTTAACCTATTGTAACGTATTACTTGTGGTTTTTATCAGATTCGACACTCGAGGAGGTTGATTTGCGAGGCAAGGGAGTAGCGAGCTAGGATTTTGGCCTGCTTGAGGTGAGTAATGGTTGTAAATGATGTCCTGAGGGTTTGAAACCCCGGATTGCACATCGTAATGCTATATTGAGGCAAGATACGCGCTGGATGATGAGCGTGAGGTCTTTCACTACTGAGTATTGTGACTTGGTCCATCCCGATTGATGATTTTACCGAATATTTGACTGAAATTCATTTGTTATCATCATAATTTGGGATGATTGCCATATTTAGGCTTTGTGCCAACTATTTGAACCCTTCGGGGATTTTTATCACTGTTTCCTCACTACTTGACTTATTATTTGAACTCAGTCCTGTTGATATCTACTATTTTACAAACTCAGCCACTTTTACTCAGATTTGAAACTTAAATGATATTTCTACATCATGTTTTGGGCTAAGAACTACTGTTTTACTAATGTCCAAGGGGCTTGTGATGATTTTTGGACTGAGTGAGGCCGAAGGCCATATGTGAGGATATGCTGAGTGATATGAGGTCGAGGGCCTGAGATACTTTATATGCCACGAGGTGGCTTGAGTGATGTGAGGCCGAGTGCCGGGTGATGATGCCACGAGGTGGCTTGATATAGCGCTTGGGCCGTAAGGGGCCCCTCCGGAGTCTGCACACCCATAGTGAGTGCGGGTAACCATTGTTATGAGTGATTGATGCTATGCCCGAGGGGCTGATATGAGTGATTGTGAGGTAGCCCGAGGGGCTGATACTATTCTGAGAGTGAGCCCGAGGGGCTGACACTGTTCTGAGTGATTGATACTGAGCTCGAGAGGCTGATACTATACTGAGAGTGAGCCCGAGGGGCTGATACTATGCTAAGCGATTGATACTGTGCCCGAGGTGCGGATTTTTACTTGTTATTTACCTGTTAAATTACCGGTTTTACTTGTTTTAAAAGGAATATCATTTGATTTCTTCACTAATTTACTGCTTTAGTGATTTTTACTGCTTGATATGGAATTACTTTGTGCCTTTACGTGTTTTCATACTTTCAGCCATTATTTATAGTTATTACTCACTGAGTCGGAGTACTCACATTACTCCCTGCACCGTGTGTGCAGATTCAGGCATAGCAGAGTCCGCACCTGAGCGCTGATTCTATCCAGGCTAGGCGGTGATTTGGAGTTCCGATGTAGCTGTTGACGTCCGCAGCCCCTTGTCTTCCTTATCCTCTATCATTTATGTTTTCTTCAGACTGTTGTATCGGATTCCGTAATTTGTAGACCTATAGCAGATTTTACAGTAGCTCATGACTTGTGACACCCCGGTTTGGGCTGTGTCGGGATGGTTCCTGCTGTTGTTAACGTTAAAATTCCGCAATTTATGAGTATTATATTATATGCTATTACTGTTTATGATGATTAACTGTTTAAAAGAGGTGTTCCGTTTTGGTCTGGCTGGCCTTGTCTTCACGAGAGGCGCCATTACGACCGGGTTCGGGGATTGGGTCGTGACAGGTATGTATCTAATCATGCATATCACGTCTTTATTCAGTACTTTTACATATATTGCTACATTCACCTTCAAGAATGAGTATGCATTCTAAATATTTATCACAAATCACCTTCTCTTCAAGGAATGGAGTATAATCATTGTGACGTGCTTTATTATTTTTCCATATCAATTTGATGGTAAACATTGCCTTCACCTTTTGAAGGATATATCGAGAACCCTTATTGTTCTCCTTTTTATAATTACTACCATGATGATGATTATTATTTCGTTCATTGTCACGGCCACGCCAATTCATATAGCCACAGTAATTATATTGTTTATTTCAGAATTATCATCAGCATGGTGCATTGGGACTTGAACCCAATGTCTTACCATTATAAAAATATGTTAGGCTTTATTGTGTTCGGACTTGAACCCGACATCTTATCATTATGATACACTTGGATATGAAGCCAATATCCTGAAGCCTCTTTCAGAATATATTGCTACTTAAATTAAGAGAAAATTTGAAGCATCAAAATATAATTACTATTATAATTATCGAATGTGGTATTATATCCTGCGTGTTGCTCTAGGTTGGTCTTTATGTAAACCTGCATCTTCTCTTGCTTTTGGGAAAAAAAAATTTAGGTTCATATAAAATAACAATAATATGCACCTGTCTTCCTTGATGTCTTTCAATCATACAATTTTACACTTATGCTTATCTGACTATGCTTATGATTCCATAAAGAATTCAACATCTCATATTCTAAAGGTCAGAGATAATAATATACTCTAACTATGAATTAGCTGCTATGAGAATAGTAGCAAGTTTGTGTCACCTAGAATAAGTAACATTCTCTCAATATTCACCTGATAGATCTTTGTTGGCTAGCTTCTTTAGCCTCTCTAGGTTTTTTCCTTTTTTAAACTTATTCACATTCTTTTCATAAATAATCAAGATAAAGAATATATTTTTAACTATGAAGAACTTGACAAATACGCTAATCATAAGTATGAAATTTAAGTTTTGCCGGAAAACAAAGAGATGATATATCTTAATTTTAAGATTATAACGGAATAAAATGAGTGTCTATAGTAAGTCTTTAATAAAAGAGAAATTTTCATAAAGCACTATTTTTAGTAGTAATTAGCCATCTATAGATACCATTTGCTATATTACGGATTATAGATACATTTTCTGTTGTTATAAGATGTATTTGATGTATTTAAGCTATTGTATTCATGAATACAGTAGCAAAAATATGTGTGAATTAGGGAAGACCAGCTAATCAGTTGTTATATTCTAGTGTATTCGACTATATTCATGGAGTGAAACATGAGATTACAGCTGGACAAATTATTGTATTCGACTGTATTCACGGTATGAAATAGGGGATTACACTGTTTTTAAAACGGAAAGTGAATCAATTAACATAATAGAGTCCTAATATAACTCAACAAACTCAATTATAACACACAAATTTATTATTTTCAGTTATAAAAAAGATTCTCAATAGAAAAATACCCCAAAAATATAGCAATCTTCATAGAAATTATATAATACATTTGAATACATAAATTATATTAATTAAAAAAAACACATGAATACATTCATGGCATATAGCGAGACAGTGAATACAATGAAATACATAGAATACAACGGGATACATTGAAATATAATGAGAAAAAAAGACAGTGAATACAATGAAGTACATAGAATACAACGAGATATATTGAATTACAATGAAAAAAAAAAGACAATGAATACAATGAAATATATGAAAATACAGCGTGATACGTTGAAAATACATTGAAATATATTAACAGAAAATCAAGTTGCTCAGTCCCAAAATCCGTCGTCTTTGTTCAAGAACAAAGCCTAATTTCCGGCGAATCCGCCGTCGAGCAAAAATACTGAATCTCATTGTTCCCACGCATCCTGTACATTGCTTCTGACACATCTGGCAGTACCATCGTAACTTTTGTAAGCCCATAGCTTTGATTGTTTATGATAAGTATGGTATGACATATAACGATAATACTAGTGACAAAGAGGAATGAGTAAAGTCCAAAAAAAAAACCCTGTGATCCTAACATGGTTTTTCTTTCTGGGATTGAGGTGAAAAAGATTAATAACTGCGTTAACTGAAGAAAGGAGGCGGTGAAACTGAAGCAAATGATCAAAATATTGGCTTTCTGCGCAGAGGAGAGGTGCTTTTTGGGTCAATGAATCCGGTATTATTTGGAAGAGAGAATGACATGTATCAAATTAGAGATAGAAAAAAAATAGTGTAACTGAATAGCATATTTAGTGACTTAGGGGTAGGAGGTACCAAAATTAGATATTTTGCTATAAACAGTAAAAGGTATCTATAGGATATAATTTTTTTAAATGGTATTTATTTAAAATAAATAAGGTATTAACCTTTGCTATATGAGGTAAAAATTCCTTAATAAAACATGTCTCTTCTACCATCTTAAATAATATAACAATAAAAGCTTTCATATCTATATAACTTTGATCACTACTAAAATACTACTACTCCAATATTACACGGGGTAAATTTCACAAATGGTAACTATGACATTTTTTCACTAAAGTCATATAACTTTGTGGTCTCACACAAAAGTCATAAAACTTTCACTACTTTACTCAAAAAGTCATAGTTAACCGGCAAAGACAATTCTCCGGTAATTTTTTTGTACTTTACCATTTTTTTTTTAAATTCAATCTAATAAATTATGACTCAATTAAAATAGAAAATTTTACCTCCTATAGCAAAGGCATACACTCTATTCAGAGGCGGATCCGAGATTTGATTCTTATGAGTTCCTACCGTAATTTTAAATTTATATGCAATAATAACTGGGTTCACAGTTGGATATTTAATTATAAAAGGAGTAGAGAGGTTGTTTCCGAAAGACTCTCGGCTCAACATAATAAAAGGATAAAAGGAGAGAATATTAGTTTCGCCACGGAGTATATTAGGACTTCTAATATAATTCAAATAATTAAATAAAAATTTAATAATCAAAATTTTAGTTGATTTTATATACTAAATTAGAAATATAATTAAATTATAACCTTGTCTAGTATGTAATCCTTTTATAAAGGGTAAAAAAAGGTGAACGCTATTTAGCATGCTTTGCGTGTTTACCTCGTCCGAATAAGTAACTTTTCTTTATAAATCTTATATTTATTACATTAAAAATTGTATGAGACTCATAAATAGAAGTACATAAAAGTAAAAAGTATAAATTTCTAAAATTTATCATTGTTAATTTTATTTATTTAACTCAATGAAGGAAGATGTTAAGTGACTTCAAAAGCCTAAATGTTATGAAACTGATTAAATTTATAATTTTTTATAATATAAAATTTATATTTAAAAGATAAAAAGAAGATCAACATTTGGCATAAGGGCTCGAATGTGATATGTACAAAGTATTTACCTGCCATTTACTTTAATTTTTGTTTTAATGAATGTCTGCTTTCATGGTGACTCTTATTTTATTTCTAAGTATTCTGTGGATTCAAAAGATGTTTATATAATTTTTTAATTTAAATAACTCCTAAAAAGGTTTGTTGGATTGTAACGAAAAAGAAACAAAACAAACAACCACTTGAGAATCCTTATTGCAAATAAATAACTATTATTTTTAAACCTAATAATAAATATTATTTGTTCGAAAAATATGATAAAAAGACTTTTATTGAATCAAATTTTCTAGCTAAAAATATAAATTACCAGTGAATTTCTTACTTAAGTATTTACGAATTAAATTTTATGAATAACGAAATCTACTTCTAAACCTAGTAGTAAATATACTTCTAAATTTTATGATTTTTATTTATTAGATTGAATTTAAAAAATAAAAAAAGGTAGAATACCAAAAAATTACCGGAGAATTATTTTTGCCGGTTAATTATGACTCTTTGAGTAAAGTAGTGAAAGTTTTATGATTTTTGTATGAGAAAACAAAGTTATATGATTTTAGTGAAAAAATGTCATAGTTATATGACCATTTATGAAATTTACCCAATATTACACAATAGATGAATTTTGAGCACTTAGAATCAAGATTGATGATTTAGTTGCTAGGAAAGTAAATTTCCATCAAAGTATTATTATTAGTTTTTCCCAGAAAATGCAACATAAATATAATGTAACTTATGTTCACATGGAGAACTCTTACAAGTCCAATATTGAATATCACACAAAGAACAAACTCAAATATAAAGAATAAGATATGAAGTATACCTGAAGTTTTCTAAATTTCACATCATCTCATTTACTTGTAACAATTCAAATATTAAGAATTGGATACCTTCTCTAATTACGCTAGGGGCTTCGAAATAAGCTGTTCATAGTGGCAGATTCCATAAACTAATTGCTAGACCAACTTTGCTTCAATATATGGACCGAAAAAAATTTGGCCAACTCTGGTAGGAAGAAGATAAAACCTGATTAAAGTAAATAATCTGAGTGGGTTAGAGCATCATGCTGATAATGTGTTATGAAATAAAAGTAATATAGCAAGAGCTATGTTATTAATTAGGACTAATAATAGAAGAGAATGATAACATTAGAAGAGAGGATTTATTTCTTCTTTTCAGAGTGTATAAAATAAGTTTATCAGTGAACCTATTTATAGGAACACTTCGTTGTTACAAAACCAATCCAAAACCTGTTATGAATAAATAACCAATCTAAAATTTGTTATGAATACGTAATCAATCTAAAACCTGTTATGGATACATAACCAATCCAAAACCTGTTATGAGAGACATCCATCTTTGCAAGTGGATGGATCAATTTGCATGATTTATAACACATAATAAATTATTTATATTTTTGACAGTTGAGTGAGCAACTATTTAATTTAATTTTTTATACAAATAAATATTATGACATATTTAATATTCACAAGTTTACTCTTCTTTTCCCCTTAAATTTCGTATCAAATAAAACTATATCAAATAAATTGCAACAACCAAAGGTCTATTACTTAACCAAAAAAGTGAAAAATAAAATTAGACAGAGGGACTGACCTTTCTCATTTTCCACTCCCATTTTATCTATTTTCTAACACATAGTAGAATCGGAAACTTTACAATAAGCGGGAAAAGGCCAACCAAAAAAAAAAAAAAAAAAAAAGGGGGAAAAAAGAAGCGGAAAACGAAGCGGCGTTTAACCTGCAACTGCTCTATGAATTCTCAGTGCTCTTCCCTATACAACGTCTTGAAATAGAGATCAAATATCTCCTGCAAAATTTCGGAAACTGACAATACTTAACAATGAAAAATCATGGAAATATAGATTCTTATTCACTTGTAGACAAATTCAAACGTGGGTTTAAATCCCATTGGGTCAGTGCTCATGGGGTTCAAGTCTCAGTTGCTGCTACTCTACTAAGTATTGCTGGTTTCATATTTGCAATTAAAGATGTCAAACTCAGAAACGAGAAACATAGTTCGAAGAGTTATTATTGGACAATACCTGGATTGCAAAATCTTGGAAATAATTGCTTCCTGAATGTTGTTTTACAGGTAAAGATCAACTTTTTTCTTGAATTTTGTTCTCAATTACTGTAAATAAGAGGTTTTTGATGAATATGCTAAATCCATCTTTTTTTGAGTTGTGTTAATGTGGTTGTTTTAATTATTGTAAATAGGAGGGTTTTTATGAATATACTTGAAGAAATGTTTAGTTTTTAGCTTGCTGTCTGAGTTTTAGCAAATTTATAGTTGGATTTTTCTGATTGGTTAGTCTTAGTTTTTGTAAGCATGAGGTTTTTGATGAATATATTTGATATAAGTTTGATTTTTGTTTTTGTGATCAGGCTTTAGCTAGCTGTAAGAGCTTTAACAAATTTCTTGAGCACGTTGTGGAGGAATATGAGGGTTCATCAATGGAAGGAAGTGGAGACCTGCCAGTTATTGCTGCTTTGGCTTCGCTCATAGAAGGTGAGTTTGAAGTGTGACATTGTAGAATTGGTTGGTAGAACTTGTATGAATAAATGCTGACTTGAGTTCTACTAGAGTGCATACTTGGATACAAATGAAAACGGAGAAAAGCTTGTGCTGTTAGAACTTATAGCCAGGTAGAGGTTAAGC
The DNA here is from genome assembly GCF_000393655.2 of Nicotiana sylvestris. Lineage (NCBI taxonomy): Eukaryota > Viridiplantae > Streptophyta > Magnoliopsida > Solanales > Solanaceae > Nicotiana > Nicotiana sylvestris. The sequence goes on from NC_091064.1 coordinate 218,401,161, forward strand.
AATAAAGCGTGATGGATTGTGTTAATTTCATCTTAATTAATTATGGATTGATGAAGCACAGCCAAATATGCACAGAATGGTTATATGTCGAAGGGTGTGGTTGGCACTACCAAGAACAGAATGAACGCTTGTGGTTATATAAAAGACCAAAAAGGTACAAATTGGAATATGTAAACTGTATAGTTTATATCATTCCAGCATTTTATTAAGATAGCCATGGTTTAGGAATTGGCCCTATGTTGTGTATTGATATAAAAAACATACTAGGCACATGGAGGAGGGGGATATTATACCTTACCTCCTCTTACCTACAGGAGAGTGAAGATGTCCACTCTTTTACATTTGTTAGTCCTAAATCAGAGATAATTTTTGCTTCAAGAAATAAACGTGAAGGGTATCCTCCCTATCACAAGTGATATTAACTGTTCAATGAGAAGATTGTTGTGATGTTTTGCAGAATTATGTATTGCACGACATGGAAGAGCTGTTCTAAGTCCACGGAGATTGATGCATACCATGAGTAGTTACATTCCTAATTTCAATCTAACTAGCCAGCAGGTATTTCTTTTCGTTACAGTATGTGGACAATCTTCGTCACTAGTTCTAGTGCATTAACTGACATATTTCTGAAGTGTAGGATGCAGAGGAAGCACTCTCCCATCTTTTATCTTCTTTAAGAGCCGAATTGTCAGAATCTTATGTTCATGATAACAGCTCTTTGGCGGATGTAACTACACTTCCTAATTGTAGGATTGTTAGGCAGAGGATGGAAGGAGAAAGCGAACAGGAGAGATGGCAGCAAAGTTTTCTTGGGCCTTTTAATGGGATTCTTGGTAGCTTTTTAACCTGCCAAAGTTGTTCGTTTCAGGTTGAATGGTACTTGAAAGAACATTTACAATCATACAATTTTATTATCACACTGCTGTATCTTTCGGCACGTCGTAGAACATGTTTGCTACATGTACAAGGAAGGAAGATTCTGTAGTTGCTCTAGCCTAGTCACGTGTGTAGTCGCATTAGCCCCACTTACAAGATAATGACATAAACGACAGAACTTTGCCATATATTATGCACAGAGGAAGGGCTAAAAACTATTGAAGAGGTGTGTGATGAGAATATAAGAGTACTTGCACAATCATATCCTCCAAGAAAGTTAAAGAGCAAAGCCAGTAAAACTAGAGACACAATTATCCAAAACGATTTAATGCGATGGCGTAAAATGTAAAATAGGAGGGTTTAAGTCACGCTGGACGGTAAGTGGGAACACTATTAATCCTCTTGACGGGATGGAGTGGGGTAAAAAAAAAGACTACACGTGAGTTTCAAGGTTGGACCTTTTACTTTGTAAAGTAAGCTGTAAATAAGTGATATTTTGTATTCATTAATATGCTCTGTTTAGTTTGGGTTTGCGCTTTATCTTCTGGGTCTTCATTCATGAATTGATTTATTCATATTTTGTTGTTTCTCTTCAGATCTCTTTGGATTTTCAGTTGTTCCATAGCTTGCATCTTGTGCCAGTGTTAAGCATTGTTGGGGCCATTGTACGTTAAAAAACTCTATTGTCTTGTATCTAATTATTTATGTGCCTTACTTGATTCCATATTAATGGTGATTTCTTCTGCAAATAAAATGTTAGATGCCTGGGTGTTCCATGGAGCATTGCCTGAAGCAGTTCTTTGTTGCAGAACAACTCGAAAACTATAAGTGCAGCCACTGTTGGCATATTGCTGCCATAAAGTTTGTCTCTGCCATGGATGAAAATGAGGTAATCTTGGTTAAGAGATCTTAGTTTAGCATGCTATCTTAACCTTGAAGTTTGTGGCTATAGTCTATAGGTTCAAACGAGCCTAGGAAACATTTCTATAATATTCCTCCATTTGGCTGGAATTTGGTCACTGATTTCCCTCTGAGGTTTTTGTTGTTTAACAAATTGTGGTCCTTTTCTAGTAGCTGATAACTAGAAGCAATTTCTTCTTAGGCTATTGTTGAAAAGCTTAAGCTGTGCAATGAGGAAGATTCCTGTGATTGCAAAGAGCTACCATGCCTTGCAAGATTACCATGGTCCAATAGCTTCTCACGCACTTTCAAGCAACTCAGTATTGGCCGGAGTCCTAAGGTATGCTTGTTGGTCCATTTTCTTCAAGTAAGAATTGAAGGTGCTAAAAACAGGTTATTTACTTCGTTGAAAGGATTGACCACATATCTGTCAACAAAATCAAAAGGGAGGAAAATAAGGGGTGGGCAAGGAATAACATGCTTCTCGATATCCAAATATGCTTTAATTTTAAAACTTGGTGCTTCAGCTCTTTGTCATTTAATGGTTTCGTCTGTATTGCCATTTGTTGACTTCTTGCATCTGCTTACAGTTGTGCCACCTTGCAGGTTCTATGTCTTCATTTACAACGTGCTTCTATAAATGTATTTGGAGAACCGGTCAAACTTCAGGTACCGATATTTCTGCATAAGGGTTTTATTCTTTTGATAAGTAAATAAATTTTATTAGAACAAGAACACCCCAAATGAGGTAAAATTGTACCTTTTATCAAATAAAAAAGGAAAAATAAGGAACATCCACAGATAAGGTTCTGGTAGGCAGCATAGTGTACTCGACCATAGATGATGGTCTCAAACTACAATTTTATCCACTGTTTTAGATTTTTCATTCACATATTTCTATCATAGTTGATATTGCACTTCAACCTTTTTAATTCTTGCTCTTGTTGATTACTTCCCCTCTTTTTTGTTTGACACTCTTTTTGGTTCAATTATGCAGCCACCTATTTTCTGGGTGTGGAGATCGAGTATTAGGGTGGAGGGTTAGTAGGTAGTCGTGCATTTTTCTGTCCATACTAGTTGTATTAGTGTTAGTATGTGCTTTCTTATTTTTTAGATTTCTCTCACTGCTTGCTGTCTCTTTCGATTCGGTTTTCTTGTTATCTTGCTGGTGTTTATGGTGCTATTGCTTTTTTATGTTTCTTTGAGTCGAGAGTCTATCGGAAACAGCCTCTCTACCTCCCAAGGTGGGAGTAAGGTCTACGTACACACTACCCTCCCCAGACCTCACTTGGGGGATTACACTGGGTTTATTGTTGTTGTTATTGCATCACTGATTCCCTGCCTGTCCTCATCAGATCTCCTGAGATACCTATGAACTTTTCAAGTCCTGAAGTTTCTGCTACTCCATATCTGAGCTAGCTGCTTTCTGCATTTCCACTGTCTAATTGGAATTATAGGAATCCTCATATGTATAGTAGTCTATGCATTACTTAGAACATCCCTCTCCAAAATCAATTTATATTCAATTTTGGTTTATGCATCATATCTCCATAAATATTCGTCTGTCATTCTCTTTTGTCAGTTCCCTTCCTTATTTTCCCTTAATAACTAATGCTTTAGCAAGAAGACAAGAATGTGCTGTGGCCTACTATGTTCTATCCAAGACTAGAAGAGAAAGCTTACCCAATTTTAGAATGTGGCATATACCTGGATTGATTCGCAGCTTGCTTGCATCATGTACTTTCCCCTTTTTACTTCAATCAACTCTTAGTCTTGATTCAACTCTGCCACTTTTGGTTCCGTTCTTGATTTTTTTTGGGCTGTTCTTACAATTCCTATTTCCTGATTCTTGTCCCTAGAGATGCCTTTTCTTTCAAGTCGGCTTAGTCTCATGAGAAATTGCTGTTTCATCTAGGTCTTCAGCTCGTAAAAATCTCAAACTTATTAAATATCTGGTTCAGTGATGGATCTTGAGATTGGGGGGCATGTCCTGTAATTGTCATCACGCCATTTCTAGTTGAGGGGGATTATGTTTATTATGAAACAACATCTTTTCACCAAGTATCCATGTAATTTAATTTCATCCACATGCTTCCCTACGCCGGCATTCACCTGTTATTAGCTGCTCAAATCACCATAACGGTTTGCTCTGGCACCTCATGTCTCTCAAGCCATCGGAAACTTTTCCTATTTCTTGCAATATGTTTCTCACATAACACCTTCTTCTTTCCGCCTTCCGGCAGTGAGAACAGTGATCCTCCTTGAAAACAGACCACCTTTAGTTTAAAGGTCTTGCTCTTTCTCTGTTCAAGAATCTTTTAAGTTTCAATTTTTGCTGACTGGCCATATTCGCCCTGCCCATTGGGTTCACCGAGTGATGCTATCTTCTCCACTTTTTCCCTTGTGTTTCAAGTTGAGCTCACAGCTGTACATGTTAACTAACCTTAGCTGTGTTCTTTTAGATTTGCATTTTTTCTTAGGAGCACGACTCTGTTACCTTCTAAAGAATTTGCTTTGATCAGAGATGTTTCTAGTGAGAAGTGTTACGATAGTTGCCTATTCAAAAAAAGGGATGTTATCACAGATACATTTTCTGTACCGTATTGCACAGTTTTCATTAATATAGGTCCTCCACTAGAAAGAGAGGACACCCTTTTCTACTTTTTGCTGTCGCAAGTTATGTCCATCTTTCCTTTCCACTAGAAAGAGAGGACACACTAGAAAGAAGACTATTCCTTTCCTTTTGTTTGAGTGCTAAATCAGCTTACTAGTTGCGTAAGACCAACTTCAGGCTTGTCAGAGTTACAGCTTTTGGCTACTAAATGTTGACTGTAGCCTTGGACCTGCCTTGACTTCAATTACTATGTAATTTCCATTTTCGCCCATATGTTCATCTCTAAACCTAAGGGACAACCTAATATGGAGTTGTTTGATATTTTACATCTTATTCTATGCTTTGGTGCATTTTGCTGTGTTTTAACTTTCACTGTTTGAATTTTGTGTTCAGGGCCATATTTCGTTTCCATTGATTTTGGACTTGGCTCCCTTTGTGAAGAATGGAGTGGGGACAAAGAATCGCGAAGGGAATCTGCAAATAGGAAAAATAAAGCATCAGCAACAGTCTTTCCCTTTGTTTGATTACTTAAATCTGCAAGATAATAACGAGATGTTAAATTGCATCACCCAAAGTGAAAGAACGTTTTCTACAGAAGTAGAAGATACGGCTGCTTTGTGTGTCTCAAATAGTTGTGGTGTTAATGCACCAAAGTCAATATCAACTTTGCTCGATACAGGAGGCTACAAGGAGATGAGCTTAAATCAGCTGCCTCCACATTCTGGCAATCAGGTTGGTTGGCTGCTTGCCTTAAGTAGATAATCTCAGTGATTGGGCAACATGGTATTTACATGACCACCTACTCTCGAAATGAATTTGCACTGTCTAGCTTTAAGTTTGTAGTGGAATCTCTGGCGCTGGAGGGAAACTTTCAAGTAGTACTTTTCCTGAGTAAAGTACTCGTATATCTCATGCTTGCCGTCCAGAAAATCTCAACTCAAGATGGGAGGCTTGTTGCTAATTAAGCATGCGTTTATACTCCAATCTTGTGATAGTCTGGGGAATACACAACTACGCCTCAATCCCTAGCAAGTTGGGGTTGGCTATTTGAATCCTCACTATCTATGTCGCTCCATTCAAACCTTGTGATATTTGAGGATCTAATGGAGAAATATATGAAGATAATTTTAATAGAGCGACATGAACAGTGAGGATTCAAATAGCTAACCCCAACTTGCTAGAGATTGAGGCGTATCGCCAAAAAGATGTTTAGAGTAGAGAACATCCTCATCAAGGACAAAAAGGTTGTGAATCTCTTGATTCACAATTAGGCATAAAAAGCTATTTAAAAGGAAACCAATAGACTGTAATTGATCACTTATTCCTGTCGACCCCTGGTATTTCTTTACTTCGTTTGGACCTAAGAGTCACATTTTAAGGAACAAACAAAATTTTACTATGTCTAATTACAGTATTAATCTTTTCCGTATTTCCTATATTTCTTATATTGCTGTTATTTTGTTATTTTATGTTATGTTATGTATTTTATGTTATTTAGTATGAGTCTATTGATAGTACTAATGTATCGTCTCTTGTTGCTGTCTTGAGCCGAGGGTCTCCTGGAAACAGCCTCCCTGCCCCTCGGGGTAGGGGTAAGGTCTGCGTACATATTACCCTCCCCAGACCCTACTTGTGGGATTATACTGGGTTGTTGTTGTTGTTGTGATTACAGTATTAACTTCTTAGGGAACAGATGGTGACTAATTTAGAAGTAGGGGGCACATTGTTTTCCATGTTACGCTCTATTGCTCTGTTCCGTGTTCATTTGCTCTTGTCCATTCCCATAGTTCCCTAACCCTTGTTGAACCTAACATAGTCACACTGTAAGGATCAACCAGAATACCATGATGTCTGCTTATAGTACTAACCTCGTGGGAACAGATGGAGACTAACGTTGGAGCCTTTTAACATCTACAGTTTACTCAACATTTTGTGTTTGTACAGTTATTACAAGGTCAATCATTGTGCATTTAATTCTCTACCCTTAAATGAGCTTTTGATACATTTCTATTTGCTATCAAGATTTCAGCTTCATGATTAACAAATATGTACATAAAAACCTCGCAGCAATCTTAGTTTCATGTTTATCTAGCTTAGTTGTTCCTCTTTATCTTTCGCGTTGCAGGGTGAAGCTTCCTCAATAACACTTTCCAAACATCATAAGTATCGACTAGCCTCTGTTGTGCAGCACTTTGGAAGAGTTGGTAGCGGGCATTACACCGTTTACAGACGAGCAACAGCAAAAATAAGCGAAGACGATCCTGCAGGACTACTGGGATCTATTGTTGATCAGTGGTTTTGCATCTCAGATACCGACATGCATAGTGTTTCTGAGAAAGATGTTCTAGATGCTGAGGCAACCTTACTATTCTATGAAAAAATTTCTGATTGTTAAAACTTTTGCTGAGTTATATAGCTGTTTGTAGTAAGCTTTAATAATTTGTGCTAGCAACTCAGAAGCTGCGAGTCATTGTTATGGCCCATTTTATGCTTGCCCGGAGAATTGTTTTGGTGACTCTGGTGAACCTATTGAATTTAGTCAGATTTGAGTGTACTCTCTATTGTATTCTTTAATCGCTTATTATTTCAGATGTATGGCAAATTTTCCCCTTTAATATTAATATTATTTTGTTAGAGATTTTATATGCCAGTAAAAAAGAGTCCATTGCTTAAATGGTCACTTAACTATCTGGAATTATAAAGTAAAGTCATCTTTCTTTTGTTTGTAACAGAAAAGTCACTTAACTATTAGTCTGTTTGCCAAACTGCAAAAATTAGCTTATTTTGAGAAGTATTTTTTCTCAAAAATGCTTTTCTCAAAAGTACTTTTGGTGCGAAGTAATTTATGTTTCGCTAATTAATTTGAAAAGCACTTCTGAGCAGCAATTAGTGTTTGACCAAGCTTTTAAAAGCTGTTTCTAAGTGTATTTTTCTCAGAAGTGCTTTTGGAGAGAAGTTACTTTTTCTGCTTCTCCAAAACTGCTTAACATTTCAGCTTTAAAAAAAAAGGTGGTTCTAGGATTGGAGAAGCTTGGCCAAACAGGCTATATATCTATAGCACTCAAAAGCTCACTCAACCAGATTTCCCAAACTTTTAATTGTCAAATACCTATTTTATCCTCTAAAATTGGTATTTGATATTATGGACTTACCTATAGAATAAATAAATTTTGTCTACAAAATAAAAGTAAAAAATAACATGAGTTTTCTAGCATATATAATGTCGGAATAATAATAAAATTGAGCATAATTTTCAAGAATATATAATGCATATTATAAAAGTACCTTTATTTTAAATAATTATTTTTATATTACGTGCATGGAATATATATTATAAATCCTTTATTTTCTTTCATTCTCAATTGTGTAAACATTTTTTTGAGTTTTTGTTGTTAATATCAAAATTATTATTAGGAACAACAACAATAACAACAACAACAACATACCCAGTCTAATCCCACATCGTGGGGCCTGGGGAGAGTAGTGCGTACGCAGACCTTACCCTTGCCTTGTGTGGATAGTGAAGCTGTTTCCAATAGACCCTCGGCTTAGGAAAGCATAAGCACCACATTAATGAAAATATAGACAAGAAGGGACAGTACTAAAAAGCCATATAAAAGCTGAATAAAAACAACAAGATAATAAGGTAATCAACAATGAAAGAAAACAACGGTTAGTCATAAAAACCTACTGCCCACAGAAAGCGAAACTGCGTGCCAATACTACTGTTATGAACACTCTAGACTATCTATTCTACTACCCTAATCCTCAGCCTCTATACCTTTCTATCAAGGGTCATGTCTGTGAGCACGTGATTTTTGCCCTATACGAATTACTCCCATAAAATTCAATACAAAATAACTTCTTTTCATTATTTGCAAATTTTGTGGATTTTGCTGCATTTTCTGATAATTGTTTGCAATTTGTCTGTGCATTTCATTTCATTTAATTAATGAAAAATACAAAAATATGTTGCATTTGCATTTAGGATTTAATTTTACATTTTAGGATTAATTGGCAAATTAGTTATTTTATAAATGAAAAATCACAAAAATAGTTTATTTTGGCACTTTAATTTCAATTTTTCGAATTTTTGTAGTTTTTCTTTAATTTGGCATCTAATTAGTGGTGGTAATTATTATTTAGAATTAATTAATTCAATTTGATCAGACAATTTGATTAGGAATGAATTCAGGTTTTATTTTTAATTTTAAATTTTATTTAAAAGGAATTAAAGGAAAAATTGAAAAAAATAAAAAGAAAAGAAATAACAAAAGAGGAAGTCAGATTTTGGGCCTTCTCTAATTCTAACTCCCCAAGTCCAAAACCAAACACCCATTACCCGTTCAAATCGCCCCACATCCGGCCCAGATCCGAGTCCAACCCGGTCTATTCCCCCAACTAAGTCAAACGACGCCATTTTATCCTTGTTGATCTGGACCGTTGATCTCAGTTGATCAAACGGTCCTCAACTGAGCCCTTACTTGATATATATATATATGTCCTAACGCCCCTATCCCCCCTCATTTCATCATTCCAACACCCCTCTCAGAACACCCCGAAACCCTAGCTAAGCCGCCCCCAAATCCCCGGCCTCCGGTGGCGGCGCCACCTCCAAACGCCACCAAAATCACACCCTATAGCCTCCTCACTCCCCTCTTTCCAAATCTCATATCAGTTTCCCTCGAATGTTGCCCAATTTTCTCGAATCTTAGATCGAAAGTGAACCCTGAAAATCCAAAAGTCATCTGTTACGGGATTTGGTAGCATGCATGGTCCTAGGGTGACGATTCTTTGAGTTTTGAAGTTTGGACTCAACAGGACTGGTGTGGTTCAGCTTGTTCTTAACAAAGAACAGTTGACCGACATTAGTTTTGCTGGGTCCGTTGCCTCCGTCTGGTTTTGAAGTTTGACTTGGTAAGTTTCTTTCCTTTTTGTGTTTTCTTTCCCTCATCGTGTTATTTTCCTCCCCGTTCCTTTAAAGCCTAGTTTCCTTATAAAAATCTGGCTGAAAATTCGATTCGCTTTCTGAGTGCAAACTTGTTCTTCTGTTCATTATTGCATTTTCCTTTTCTTCTTTCTTTCTTCTTTTGTGAAATCTGTTTCTTCGACCTCTTTAGTTGGTTAAGCATGGCTAATGTTCTGGTTTGTTTTTTTGTGTGTTTAAATCACTAGTTAATTAGGCTTATAACTCAGTCAATTTCTCGCTTTGTATTTAAGCTAATTAATTCATTTCAATTTCTCACTTTGCATTTAAGCTAATTAATTCATTCGCCTTCGTCTTTGTTTGATTGCATTTTAAAAGGTTTCCGGATTTCTTCTTTTGGGAATTTTGGTCAGTTTTTTAAATGTGAGAATTTTGCTTAAATTGAATAGGGCTCTGAAGGGCAAGAGCCCAAGTGGGGATTCAATTTGGATTCACAGACCCATATCACATTTAGTTGGGTCAACTTGACCCATATTTCGAAGGGTAATAACAGGGTCATTAAGGAGTAATTTGGGTAGTTTAGGTGGGGGAATCTTTTAGTAATTGATTACAGAAGTTTCTAGTGGGGGTTTCTAAGGAAATTTCAGATTTAGGGTGTTTGAACTTGGGGAGCAAGTCAGAAAATGAGGGTTCAATTGGCAAAAAAATAAGTTAAGGGAAGGATTAGAAGTGCAAACTGGAACCTGGGGTCTGCCCTATTGACTTGCCTATAAAGGCACTCTTACTTGCCTTAGAAGGGGAGGATTTTTTAGGAGCTAAAAAATATCAGAAAACGCAGGCAGCTAAAAATGGGTCTACTGTTCCATTAAAAATCACTGAAATTCTTCAGATCCTCACTTTAATAGAATTCTCAAACAGCTAAGTGAGTTGAGTTTTTGTTGTCATCCAAGGGCTTGGGCCCAGATTTTAGTTGTATCCTGATTTTGAGCTTTGGGTGTTGCTGTTGTGGATTCTAATTTGGTTCAAAGTGGTTTTTCTTCTCCTGAGCATTTCTGGGTCGATCTTGTTGCTGACACACTGCTCTTGTTACTGTTCTGTTGCTGATCCTTCCTTGCTGTTCTTTGTTTTCGAATTCCAGGTATATCCTCAACTGTAGTGGAATGGAGTTCTGAATAAGCTGTATGAAAATCTGGATTCAAATTGAAGCTTAAGTACTGACTACTGGTGTAATTGTGCCAATTTTTATAACTATGTGAACTTGAACTATTTATTTTATATAAATTTAAAGTTCCGCTATGTTGAACTGTTGGTTAAGGCTAGTAGCCCAAAGTAATTTGGCTGAAATATTTAAGTGTTAACATTATAACAGTGTTTGGATCCTACTTGTGTAAATAAACTGATGTAAGGAAATGGACCTCAGGTCCAAGTCTGTTTGAATGTTATATAAGCTTAGAACCCCTACTGTGCAAACAAATTTGATTCATATATCTCCTTTCCCTGTATGAAATGGGACATCACATTCACTTGGTCAGTATTGAAGTTCTATAATTCCAGGTGGTAATTGCTTAAATAAGTGTTGAATGAATCGAAGTTAGTATATAGGATAATTTCTGGGCAGAATATGGTGGTCATTCAAATTGCGGCGAGTTTGAAGCTTTTGAATTCGATTTGCCTCTACTGATTTTTTTAATTGAGTTCACAACTGTTCAAATCAGTATTCAATGTCTTTTGGTTGGCTAATGGCGAGTTAAGAACGAACTACCCAGTTTGGTTGCATGGGCTTTAGTCTCGTGAATGACTTATTTAGAATTCCTTTACTATCTCAAAGTGTTGTGGTGAGGAGTCAATGTGAGGTCCTTAAGGCTCCATGTTTGAGCCATTTTGAGGCCCAGTTCTGAGGGTCTCTCTTGAGACGGATCTTCTCTTTGTTGGTCCTCCAAACCTTTGTGGTGATTCAGTTTTTTATGCGATGCATTATCTAATCAGCACCCATAAAATCTGTAATCACATTTAGTTCTAACTGATCAAGCCCATTAATTAGATTGGATTGCGCCGTGTCGACGAGGGCTATAATTCCTAGCCTCAAAAAGCAGTTCGAACATCTTTGAAGTTAGAATTGAGTTAACACATATCAGATAATACGAATAATCTATGGCCTTCGCTTACTTTATTTTGATCCTTTAGAGAATCGAGATATGTCATTTAGCAGATTTTCATGGCCCTCGCAAAGTTGACAACGTGGGTGCATAAAACTCGGGTGCGCATTTCATGTGACCCAAATCCAAATCCTAAAATGTTGAATAAAATGTGTTCCGTATTGCGGGTGCATTTCATGTATTGCGATCCAAAGATATGTTTTAAACGACGTTCAATCTTGTTTTAAAATTAAATAAAAGCAGTTTAAAAGTAAAATTTGCACCTAGGTTCAAAATGTCCTAAAATCATATAATTAAGCCGAATATAACAGTTAAGCGACCGTGCTAGAATCATGGAACTCGGGAATGCCTAACACCTTCTCCCGGGTTAACAGAATTCCTTACTCGGATTTTTGGTTCGCGGACTGTAAAACAGAGTCAATCTTTTCCTCGATTCGGGAACGGAACCGGTGACTTGGGACATCATAAATCTCCCAAGTGGCGACTCTGAATTTGTAAATAAAATAATCCCGTTTCGATTGTCTTTTAATTGGAAAAACTCCTTTACTACCCTTTCCGGAGGTGTAGTGTAAAAAAGGAGGTGTGACAGCTCTGGCGATTCTGCTGGAGATAAGAACCCAGAATCTCTGGTTCAGGGTTCAAGAATTCGAGCTTAGAGTAATTGTTATAGTGGGATTTATCCATTATCTAATTTTGTTACATGATTTGGGCCTAATGTGCTAATTGATTGCTTTTACCGCGTTGATATTCTGTGAACTGTATATAAACTGTTGCGAAATCCCTCTTCTCTCTGAGTCTTCTAAATCATGAAGAATTGTGAACTTCGTGTGACTTCTTTTTTATTAGAGTCATATTCCAAATTTAGAACGAGGTTCGGATAAGTTGCAAAGTCGGTGAAGCCTCTGTATTCCCGGTATGCTGCCCCCCCTCGGCTCGAGTTGTCCGCTCGGGTAAGCCAGGTCTAGAACAGATAAATCCAGGTTTAAACCTAGTATAACAATACCTCATGACGGATCCCTAGTAGAAACGTTTGTCTACATCATGTGCATTTTGACTTTGGAGACTCAACACAGGGGTTGGGTCTGTCTAGGACAGGTGCACCCGTAACACAAAGACCATCCTGATACATCCTACTTGCTACTTATGCATTTATTTGCTTCGGACTTGCATGCTGACCGACTTATGAATATTGGGAAAAGTTGAGGAAAGAGAAATAACAGTATGAGGGTTAAAGAGAGTTAATCGCCTGTTCTGGAAAAAAAAATGTCCAAATAGTGTCGAAACTCTGCCGAATTTTCGAGAACATAAAAAAGAAAAAGAAAATGGGGTTTTGAAAAAAAAATGGTTGTTGTTTTCAAAAATAGTTTTATTTGCCCATGAAATGAAAAAAAGAGACTCTTATTTTTAAAATAGTTCGTTTTATTTGCCCGAACTACGCCAGTTTGATTCTCACAGAGTGTGAGATACGTAGGCAACCCCCATCGGGTCCAACTTCCTTTCTGCAAAAAATGGCCTGAAAGCCCAAAATTTTACTTTAATTTGGAAATAATTAGGGTGATGTCGTTCTTGTCAGAAATAGCCGAATGTCCCTAAAGGGCGCTGGAAGGCTGTTTTTGCAAGAACAACCACTTTTGATCACTTTTAAATGTTTTGGCTGGTAGCCGACACAACCTTGAAATCTTCATTTCCAAAGTGCTGAAAGGCCGTGTTGGCAAGGCCGGATGTTTTGTGAAAATTGTAAAAATGGTCATTTCTCTTAAAGTCAAAACGAGTCATGGTTTCCTTTTTAATTAAAATCACCTTAATAAATGTGCAGGATGAGCACAAATCAAAATGAACCTTTCTCAGTCCATGAAGAGATCCCTTTTTTGCTACATATGTGGTGACATGATTTGGGGGACGACAGCAGAAAAGTTGTGACAAAAGCATTGGGCGGTCTTATTGGGCTCTTGAAGGTTAATCCCAGAAAAGACGTGATTGAGGCCTTGATACCATTTTGGTACCCAGCACATAATGTATTCCACTTTGCGGATTTCGAGTTAACTCCTACGTTGGAAGGGATAGCAAGCTATGCCGGTTTCGAAGGGAATCTCAGAAGTCAATACCTGGTAGCACCGAGAGCAGTGACCCCTCACAAATTTTTGGACTTGTTAAGCATCAGTCGGGACATCCGAGATGAAAATTTGGCCAAAGGATTTTGTACCTTCTACTTTCTGTATCGACGATACGGGAATCCCAGTGGCTTCGAAACACCAGATACTGGTCTTACTCACGCTGGAAATCAAGACAAGTGGGAAGCTCGAAGAGGATTAGCTTTCATAGTGTCTTTCTTGGGTATTTTGGTTTGCCCGAGAAAAGACGGGAACATAGAAATGGGGCTAGTAGGGATAGCCGACTTTATGATGAAAAAGGCAAATAGGACTATAGTGCCGCTGATCTTGGTAGAAATGTACCGAGCTCTTACTTGTTGTCGAGAGGGAGCAAAGTTCTTTGAAGGGTGCAATATGCTATTACAAATATGGATGGAGGAACACCTTTGCCACCGTCCTGGATACTTGAATTGCGGTATGACTGGCCTCGAGTGCATTGAAAAACATGAAAAGTGAGTAGAGGGTTATGAGTTTCCAGATGGTACGGAAGCATGGCATGCTCATTTGAGATCTTTGACCGCAAATAAGATCGAATGGACATTTGGTTGGCTTTCAGTCGACGAAGTAATCTATATGTCGGCTGAGGTGTGTTTTTTGCTGTTGATAGGTCTTCGGAGTATCCAGCCTTATGCTCCGCACAGAGTCTTAAGCCAGTTAGGCCGATACCAGGCCATCCCACACGATGAAGATTTGAGTCGGCAAGTCATTGAGTTAATGCCAAAAGATGCCTTCCCAGAAGAGAAAGTGCGTCGGTTTTGGCATCAGTGCAGATTCTTAGGGCCTAACACTCAAGTACGAGACCTATCCAGAGGCGAGATGGAGCCCAGTTATACTGCTTGGTATGGTAAAAGATCCCGAGTTCAACATGATCCTAACAGGCCCGCAAAGAGACCCCATGTCCAGCAATTCACCGACGGAGGTTAAGTGCAATGGGACTGACTGACCAAAGAAAATGAGTACAGGGCTACCATAAGCAAGTTGGAAAAGCAAGTCACAGAACTTCAATTCGAGAATAGCTTGCAAGTGGCGGTGGATGAAGGAGAAAAGAAAAAGCTAGCCAACGAAAATGAGGCCCTTCGAGCTCAAATTCAGAAACTGAAAGTAGCGGCAGAAAATCCAGTCCGAAGTGACAGAGATGAAAAGCTCATAGCTAACCTAAGGCAGAAAGTGAGTGACTATAGTTTCGATTTGAACAAAGCAGAAAGTGAACTAGCCAAAGCTCAAAAACAATTGGCTAAAAATGCAGATGAACGAGTATGCCTAGTTTAGCAGTTGAGAGAAAGGTACGATGATGAGGTCGCAGGGTTAAAGAAAAGGGTCATCGCCACAGAAAACAAAATGATCAAGCAGGCAAAAGACTTCAAAGTTGAAAGGGAACATTGTTATGCAGCATTGGCGCAATTAGAAATAGATTTGCAACAACTTCAGGAGCAAAATCATGCGGCTGAGCAAACTTTGGAGGCCAGGGCCCAGCAGATTGGGCGTTTGTTACAAGAAAAGGGCGTCATAAGAGAGAGAATTAGAAACATCGCTGACTACATCGTTATGAAGTGCCACATCTGTGAGGATATGACTCGCACTACATTCTTTGCAGCAGTGATGACCTTTGTTAAATAAATAATGAGCGACTTGGACCGACTTCAAAGGTATCTTGCACATAACCATGGCGAGACCGAATGACGCCCGCGGGTACCAGGAGCATTGATGTACTCGTGATTTTTCGTTTGAGTCTGTATTTCCTTTTCTGTCAAGAGTCTGTAAGTCATGTTGGGTTTGTATTTTCTTTCTATTTGTGAGTCTGTATTTCTTTGGAGTATGATAGCTTATTTTCGGAGTCTGTATTTGGGCATTGTGTCAGAGTCTGTTAGTCTTTTGGAATTTATTAGTATTGAGTCTTTGTAATCGAAGCATCTGTTTTTATAAAAACTGAAAATCCCCAAAAAATGTTTTATTTACTTTCATACTTACCTTCCAGAACTACGCTCGGTCTGATTCATGCGGGGTCATGATACGTAGACAATCTCCATAGGATTCGACCATAACCAAAAGAGAGAAAAAGAAAAAGACAAAAAAGGGAAAAGAGGGGAGAAACAAGAGAGAGGAAGAGAAAGAAAAGAAAAATAAGAGAAATAAGAGGAAAAAACGATGGCAATGAGAGGATAAAGAAAGAAAGAAAGAACAAAGAAAAGAAAAAGAAAGAAAGTTGCAAAATGGCCAAGCCGGGATGACACAAGCAGCCGAACAAGTGCATGATAGAAACGGTTAACTGCTTAGGTGCATTCATTCCCCAAATGTGCGATTACCAAATTGTTAAAAACCTAGCCGCTAACAAGGTTATTGTTGATGCATTAAGTTCAGATAGGTGGTTAGTTGATTGGCATTCTGGCAACTCACTCATACAACACCCGATCGAAAGACAGGATGAATATGGCCAACCAGGAACCGGAAACAAGTATTGTCGACCCATCGAAAGAAGTGGAAGAGTTGGACGTTAATGAAATGAGGGAGGAAATGTATAAACTAAAGCAACAGATGGCTGAAATGTACCAAGCCTGGGCGAAGGGGCATACACTGCCAGTCTATCCCGCCAACCCCGCTTATATCCCACCATTGGCTCAACCTCAGAAACCTCCTACTGTGAACTCATCTCCAGATTTTCCTCTCTACCAACAATGCCATGGCACCACTTCCCATACATCACAAACTCCTCCACCCAAACAGGTCCCATACCCGCCTCCACCAGTCACTCCTATTTTTGTGGCACCGCCACCTGCTACATTACACCGGTCTTCCAGTGAACCTCTGTTCCAGACTCACAACAACCAGTATTATCCTCCCAAACCCACCTTCAAAATTCCCGAACCATATTCTTACACCCCTCATCTTGATCTCATGGCAGAAACCGAGAGCCACCCAAAAATCCTGAGCAGGAGGAGATGATCAGAAAGGTCAAAAGCTTAGAACAATCATTCCGAAATATGAGGGGGCTAGGGGGTCAAGTAAGTGTGACCTATAAAGATTTATGTTTGTTCCCAGATGTTCAGTTACCAGCCGGGTTCAAGATGCCAAAGTTTGATCTGTACGACGGGCATGGCGACCCGGTAGCACACTTAAGGGGATTCTGTAGCAAGATGAGAAGAGTAGGCGGAAGAGATGAATTGTTGATGGCGTATATCAGCCAAAGTTTGAGTGGATCAGCATTAGAATGGTACACTAGACAGGATCATAGCAGGTGGTTCACATGGGACGATTTGGCCCAAGCCTTTGCTTGTCATTTCCAGTATAATCTTGAAATTATTCCAGACCGTCTGCCATTGACAAAGATCGAAAAGAAGCCCCGTGAGAGTTTCCGAGAATATGGGTTCCGTTGGAGAGAGCAAGCAGCGAAGGTTGACCCTCCGATGAAAGAAAGCAAGATGGTCGATTATTTCTTGCAAGCTTTGGAGCCCACTTATTTTGGTCACTTGGTGTCAGCAGTGGGCAAGTCCTTTAATGAGGTTGTGAAAATAGGAGGCATGGTTGAGGAGGGACTCAAGTCCAACAAGATCATTAATTATTCAGCAATCAAGGCGACCACCCAGGCCATTCAAAACGGTACTGGGGGTGTACTCGGGAAGAAGAAGAAAGAGGATGTTGCGACAATTGAGTCGGGAGCTTGGGCCGGATCTAGGAACCTTCCTCGTTACTACAACCAGCCTCAGCCCTATCCCCAAACTTACCCCCACACACCATATAGCCTACCACAACACTATTACCCACCTCTAAATCCCCATTTTTCTGTCTATCACGCACAAACCTATACCCACCCCCCTTCTCACGCACAGTGGCGTGCGCCAGCTCTACAAAATCCCTACCAAGCTCCACAAAATACCTATCCATCCCCAAAAGCCTACAGAAATCCTCCTGGAACAGGTTTTCGGCCCAATCAAGCTTTTAAGAATGAGAGGTTACAGAAGTAGAAGACTTTCACTCCATTGGGAGAATTATATACCAGCCTATTCCACAGACTGAGACAGTTGGGTATGTTGAATCCGATCGAGGCCAAATTGTTGAATCCCCTTCCCAGAAATCTTGACTGCTCATTGAGTTGTGAGTATTGTTCAGGGGTCCCGGGCCATGACACAGAGAAGTGTTGGAAATTGAAAATGGCTGTGCAAGAGGTTATTGATACTCATCGGATCGAGGTTCAGGCCCCGGAAGCACCAAATATCAACCAGAATTCGTTGCCAGCTCACCATGAGACCCATATGATTGAGTTGATACACAAAGGAGGGGAGCCTAAGAAACCTTCGCAGACGGTGATGATGATCCGTTCCAGTGAAACCAGTTCAAAGGAAAAGGTAACCAGTGGGAAATCAGTGGTCCAGTTGAAAGGGGTAGACAATAAGCTAGCTGTGGTAGCCGAGAAAGGGTCGTCAAGCACTGTTGCAGTGAAACCAGAGAAAGCTAAAGTGGTGGTACCAAGGGTTATAGGTAAACCCGTTGTGGTCGTGAAGGGTGCTCACACAGAGCCTGTTATTATAAAACCAGTAACTCAGCTTCGAGTAATCAACAACAAGGCGGTCCCGTGGAATTATGAACGAGTGACAGTAACTTACAAGGGGAAAGAGGTTAAAGAAGAAGTGTGTGAGGCCCGTGGTTTGACTCGATTGGGGAGATGCTTTGCCCCCGAAGAGTTGAGGAAAGCTAAGACTTCAAAAGATAACCCAGTGTTGGTAAAGAAAGCTGTGACCGAGGAAGAAGTAGAAGAGTTCTTGAGAAAGATGAAAGTGCAGGACTATTCCATTGTGGAGCAGTTGAGGAAAACACCGGCTCAGATTTCGTTATTTTCATTATTGATCCATTTCGACGAGCACCGGTGGGCTTTGATGAAGATCTTGAACGAGGCCCACGTCCCTAACAAAATCTCAGTAAACCACTTGGAAAAGATAGCTAGCAAGATATTTGAGGTAAATAGAGTCACTTTTTCTGATGATGAGTTGCCCATGGAAGGTACTGAGCACAATAGAGCTCTCTATCTAACGGTGAAATGTGAAGATTCCATGGTTACTCGGGTACTGGTTGACAATGGGTCTAGTGCAAACATTTGTCTTCTCTCCACTCTGAACAAGTTGAAGGTGGATGATGAAAGAATTCACAAGAATAGTATCTGCGTTCGGGGATTCGACGGTGGAGGGAAAGATTCAGTCGGGGACATAGTGCTTGAGCTTACAATAGGGCCGGTGGAATTTACTATGGAATTCCAGGTACTCGATGTGGCTGTTTCTTATAACCTGTTGTTGGGACGACCTTGGATTCATGCTGCCAAGGCAGTCCCGTCTACTCTGCATCAAGTTGTCAAGTTTGAATGAGATCGATAGGAAATTGTTGTACACGGTGAAGATAATTTGTGTGTGCCCAATGATGCCATTGTTCCATTCATAGAGGTTGACGACGACAAGGGACCATGGGTTTATCAGGTTTTCGACACAGTATCGGTAGAGAAAATTCCTGAAGGAAAGTGCGTTCCAACTTCAAAGATGGCTGCGGCATCAGTCATGGTAGCCGTTGAAATGTTGAAAAATGGTTTTGTACCGGGCAAGGGTTTGGGTGCATCTCTGCAAGGTATTGTGCAGCCAGTTTCTCTTCCAAAGAATCTGGATACTTTTGGTCTGGGTCTAAGCCTATAGTTGCAGATGTGAGACGAGCCAGGAAAATGAAACAGAAAGCATGGGCATTGGCAAAGCCAATCCCGCGTCTATCCCGATCATTCGTCAGGCCGGGTATCAGAAAGCAGTTGTTGTCAAAGGTTCCTGGATCATTGATTGGTGCCGATGGAGACTTGGAGAAGGGTCTCGAAAGGTTGTTCGCCGAGGTTAACATGGTTGAGGCTGGGGAAGGGTCAAGCAAGGCAGATGTGCAATTCGTGGGACCACGTGCAAAAGTCAACAACTGGGAAGCTACTCCTCTTCCTATCCGGAGGGAGTCTTGATAGTGGGTTTTGATTTTCTTTTAGTTGTCTGGATTGTTCCAGGGTCTGTAATTCAGATATTATGTTCCGTCCAGTTGGATGTGTCAAAACCCTGTTATCTTTAAATTCAATGAAATGCAATTGTCCTTTTTCCTTCATTTCTTCTAATTTTATTTTTGTTTTCTTCTTTTGTACAGTTCTTTTTATGTTGATATCAATGACATGACATGCATGAGGAATCTTTGGCCCAATTTTAAAAGCCAATCTAACTCTGAAATAATAATACAAGAAATTGAGTGTGATGACGAGTTGGAATCTAATGATGACGAGGCCTATGAAAAAATTAGTAAGGAACTAAGTCATTTTGAGGAAAAGCCCAAACCTAATTTTAACGATACAGAAGCAGTTAATCTAGGGGGCCAAGATAATATCTGTGAAACTAAAATAAGTGTCCATTTGGAACCTCAACTCAGGGAGGAGATAATTAAAGCATTTTTCGGATACAAAGATGTTTTTGCATGGTCCTATGACGACATGCTGGGTCTAAGCACTGATTTAGTGGTTCACAAATTGCCCACTGACCCGACATTCCCTCCTGTCAAATAGAAGCTGAGAAATTTCAAAACAGATATGAGTGTAAAGATCAAAGAAGAGGTCACCAAGCAGTTCGATGCCAAAGTCATTCGGGTCACCTGGTATCCTACCTGGTTAGCCAATGTTGTGCCCGTGCCAAAGAAGGATGGCAAGACTAGGGTGTGTTTTGACTATCGGCATCTCAACAAGGCAAGTCCAAAAGACAATTTCCCATTGCTGAACATCCATATCTTGATTGACAATTGTGCCAAACATGAGATTGGTTCTTTTGTGGATTGTTACGTGGGTTATCATCAGATCTTGATAGATGAGGAAGATGCAGAAAAAATGACATTCATCACGCCGTGGGGAACGTACTGCTATCGGGTCATGCCATTTGGTTTTAAAAATGCTGGGGCAACCTACATGAGGGCAATGACAACAATATTCCATGATATGATACACCGAGAAATCGAGGTGTACGTGGATGATGTGATCGTGAAGTCTAGAAAGCAGCCTGACCATGTTAGGGATCTGAGGAAGTTCTTCCAAAGGCTTCGCAGATACAATCTCAAGCTTAATCCCGCAAAGTGTGCTTTTGGGGTGCCATCTGGAAAGTTGTTGGGGTTTGTAGTCAGCCGCCGGGGTATTGAACTGGATCCATCGAAAATCAAGGCCATCCAGGAATTGCCACCTCCGAGGTAAAGAGGTATTTGTCAAGTCCACCCGTGTTGGTCCCGCCAGAACCAGAGCGACCTTTGATTCTATATTTGACGGTTTTGGACAATTTATTCGGTTGTGTATTGGGTCAACATGATATCACTGGAAGGAAGGAGGAGGCCATCTATTACCTCAGCAAGAAGTTCACATCCTACGAGGTTAAGTACACTCATCTTGAGAGGACATGTTGCGCCCTAACTTGGGTGGTACAGAAGCTGAAACATTATTTGTCATCTTATACTACTTACCTCATATCTCGCTTGGATCCATTGAAGTATATTTTTCAGAAGCCTATGCCCACAGGGAGGCTTGCAAAGTGGCAGATCCTGCTCACAGAGTTTGACATTGGCTATGTGACTCGACGTGACTCGAACTGTAATGAAAGCACAGGCCCTGGCGGACCATTTGGCCGAGAATCCGGTTGATGAAGATTATGAACCTTTGAAAACTTATTTCCCTGATGAAGAGGTGATGCACATTGAAGAGTTGGAACAAGTTGAGAAGCCGGGATGGAAAATTTTCTTTGATGGGGCTGCAAATATGAAGGGTGTGGGGATAGGAGTGGTACTTATTTCTGAAATAGGGCAACACTACCCTGTTACGGCTCAGCTTCGTTTTCACTGTACCAACAACATGGCGTAGTACGAGGCATGCATTCTAGGTTTGAGGTTGGCTGTGGATATGGGTGTCCAGGAAGTCTTGGTCTTAGGTGACTCGGACCTTCTGGTGCACCAGATTCAAGGATAATGGGAAACACGGGATTTGAAACTCATACCGTACAGACAATGTTTGCATGATCTTTATCAACATTTCAGTCGATAGAATTCAGGCATATCCCAAGGATCCATAATGAAGTTGCAGACGCTTTGGCTACTCTAGCGTCAATGTTACATCATCTAGATAAGGCTTATGTGGACCCTTTGCAGATTCAAGTCCGTGATCAACATGCTTACTGTAATATGGTGGAAGAAGAACTTGATGGGGAGCCATGGTTCCATGATATCAAAGAATACATCAGGATGAGGGTGTATCTGGTACAGGCCACATGTGATCAGAAAATAACAATTCGACGATTGGCAAGTGGATTTTTCTTTAGTGGAGGTGCATTATATAAAAGAACTCCAAATCTGGGATTGCTAAGATGCATAGATGCTAGATAGGCTGCAACTATCATGACTGAGGTACACTCCGAAGTTTGTGGACCGCATATAAGTGGGTACGTTCTGGCAAAGAAGATTCTCCGAACAGGTTATTACTGGCTCATTATGGAGCGGGACTGCATCAGTTTTGTGCGCAAGTGTCATCAGTGTCAGGTGCACGGGGATTTGATTCATTCCCCACCATCTGAATTGCATATGATGTCAGCACCATGGCCCTTTGTTGCTTGGGGCATGGATGTCATTGGGCCAATCGAGCCAGCAGCGTCAAACGGACACAAATTTATTCTCGTCGCCATTGATTATTTCACCAAGTGGGTTGAAGCGAAAACGTTCAAATCTGTGACCAAGAAAGCAATGGTCGATTTTGTGCATTCAAATATCATCTGTCGGTTTGAGATTCCGAAGGTAATCATCACGGATAATGGCGCTAATCTCAACAGTCATCTGATGATGGAGACATGTCAGTAGTTTAAGATTATAAATCGCAATTCCACCCCATATCTCCCTAAGGCGAATGGAGCAGTCGAGGCAGCCAACAAGAATATAAAGAAGATACTTCGAAAAATGGTGGAGGGTTCTAGACAGTGGCATGAAAAGCTGTCATTTGCATTGCTGAGTTATCGCACTACTGCCTGTACTTCAGTAGGGGCCACTCCTTATTTGTTGGTGTATGGCACGGAGGCAATAATACCCGCAGAAATTGAAATCCCATCCCTTCGGATTGTCACTGAGGCAGAAATTAATGACGTTGAATGGGTCAAACCCCGCTTGGAACAATTAAGTCTGATTGATGAAAAGAGATTGGTAGTAATGTGTCACGGCCAATTGTACCAATAGAGAATGGAGAGGGCATATTACAAGAAGGTACGTCCACGGAAGTTCGAAGTGTGTCAGTTGGTGTTGAAACATATTTTGCCTCATCAGGCTGAAGCAAAAGGAAAGTTCGCCCCAAACTGGCAGGGGCCATTTGTTGTAACTAGAGTGTTGTCCAATGGAGCATTGTATTTGACAAATATAGAGGGCAAATGTGTAGAAATGGCTATCAATTCCGATGCCGTCAAAAGATACTATGTATGATTTCTTTCTTTGATTGTACTTGTTTGAATTTGGCATATTTTGAAGATTGAAATGACGAAGGCGTTTTGTTCTGCTATCTAAACACTTTATCCCTTGTCATCCCTTTTGAGCCTTATTTATTTTCTTTCATACCCCTCTTTTGGGATCAACGACACAATTCAGAAACGCAAGTGCGGAGGATAAGTAAGTGAAAAGAAAAAGAAAAGATGAACAAGAAAGGAAAAGGAGAACAAAAATGAAAAGAGAGAAGAAAGAGAAATAAAAGAAAGGAAAAGAGAAAAGCAAAAAGAAAAAAAGGAAAGAAAAAAAGAGAGAAGAACAACAGAAAAAAAAGAGAGAAAGAAAAGAAAGGGAGAAAATAAAAATCACAACAACAAAGTAATTTCTATGACATGAACTACGTTCGACCTGATTCCTCTTAAGGATACGTAGGCAGCCTCATGGTTCGGTCTCATCAAAACAAAAATCCAAAAGTCCCTATGCAAGAAACTTGGGCAGAAGTTGTGGTTGTTGTGAGAAACTTGACTCCGAAAGTTGTAATTTTAACCTATTTGAATTGTTTCGAGCCTTTTATACCCTTTCTTTCTAACCTTGTCCAAAAGCCCACATTATGGTCCAAAGAAAGACATTCTGATTAGTCTTTGAGAAATGCCAAGTTAAGCAGGTAAAGGTAATTCATGTCAGGGGCAACACTCTTGTTCAAGCAAGGAGGGAAATAAAATGAGAGAGTCTTATCGGTGAAAACCCACACGGGCACCGTAAGGCGATGGGAATTGAGAGAGATTAAAATGAGAGAGTCTTATTGGTGAAAACCCTCACAGTCACCGTAAGGCGATGGGAGTTGAGAGAAATTAAAATGAGAGAGTCTTATTGGTAAAAACCCTCACGGGCACCGTAAGGCAAAAGTGAGTTGAGAGATGAACGAATGAAAGAGGTCTGCTGGTGAAAACCTTTCAAGGCACCGCAGGATGAACAAGGTCAAGGTTTGGGTAAAGTAATCAGGTCATGGAAATTCTGAGGCAACAAAGTGCGGCAATTGGAAGTTGATTGGTTGGACAGATTGGGGCAATTAATCCGAAATGCATGTCGTGATCATTGGTACCAGCTGTTCCACTCAGATAAGTTTCTTTTTCTTTTCCCCTCTGTAGTAGTCATCTGGTTTTGGATTCTTCTTATCCTTAACCCGCAAGTCATTGCATTTCATTTTCTTTTGGGTTTATTTATCTAAGATGTTTCAATGTCAGTCTTGTTCAAAGCAAGTCAAAGCTCACTACCAACTTCCAAAATTGCAAAGCACAGCGTGGTCAGAGCATACTAAGGATAACATGATGTAAGAGGAGGGTACAAGGAATCACCGGAAGTTTCATCGGTGGAATGGATTGATAATGTCATGGGGGATGCAAAGGTTCGGATAAAGGGGTCAGAGGTAAAACAACAGCATGGGTATAGAACACTCGGTTCGTCAAAGGTCATGGGGTGTGAAAGTCAGTCAGAAAGTCAAAGTGGTTCAAGGCCAGTTCAGGGAAGTCAGGCAAAACAAAACAATGCAGCGGAAAGATCTTCAGCAAGAATACCATCAGCTAGCCACCATTTTAAACTAACAAATTTTCTTTGATTGAAACAGGGGCAGAAAAGTTCGTTTGTTTCAGAGGAATTCTCCGTGGAGAAAGGCAGTCACCAAACAGGTTTGATCTTTTTTGATTTTCAGGACCCTCCTGGAAAATGGGACCTAGTTTAAAGTTTAGAAATAGCATAATCTAGCATAAATGTATCCCAAAAAATATAAGCCAGCTTAGAAGTTTGCATGTTCGAGATAGGATTCAATTAGGAGTTTCCAGGACCCTCCTGAATAATGGGACTTAGCTTTAAGATTTCGATTAGATAACAACATTTAGCGTAAACTCTGCTGTAGGGTAGTATAATTCAGCCATGAAAGTTGTCACCCCTAAGATAAAATTTGACCTTTGATTTTCAGGACCCTCCTGGATAATGGGGAGTAGTTTAAAGATCCTTTTAGATAGTAAGATTTAGCAGAAGTCACACCTGTAGAAGATATAACTTAGATTTAAAGTTGTCGTTTAGTTAAGAGTTGTCAGGACCCCCTGAATAATGGGACCTAGCTTTCAAATTCTTAGTAATACTTGGTAATATGATTTAGTTTTACACTCACATTTGTGCCCAGCCACCAAACTGGGGCAGAAAAATTTTCTTTGTGTTGTCTATGTTGCTGAAGTCAGGAGCCCGCCTGGAGAGCAGGGGAATGCATTTCAAGTTAGAAGTCAGGAGCCCGCCTGGAAAGCAGGGAATACTTTCAAATGCAGCAGTCAGGAGCCCGCCTGGAGAGCAGAGAATACTTTCAAGCGCAGCAGTTAGGAGCCCGCCTGGAGAACAAGGGAGTACCATTTAAGTTTTAGCTTTCAAATTCTTTGCTTTGTTTATTTTGAAGTCAGGAGCCCGCCTGAAGAGCAGGGAATGCATTTCAAGTCAGTAGTCAGGAGCCCGCCTGGACAGCAGGGAATACATTTCAAGTCAGCAGTCAGGAGCCCACCTGGATAGCAGGGAATACATTTCAAGTCAGAAGTCAGGAGTCCGCCTGGAGAACATGGAGTACAATTTAAGTTTTAGCTTTCAAATTCTTTATTTTGTCTATTTTGAAGTCAGGAGCCCGCCTGAAGAGCAGGGAATGCATTTCAAGTCAGGAGCCCGCCTGGATAGCAGGAAATACATTTCAATTAAGAAGTCAGGAGCCCGCCTGGAGAACAAGGGAGTACAATTTAAGTTTTAGCTTTCAAATTCTTTGTTTTGTCTATTTTGAAGTTAGGAGCCCGCCTGGAGAGCAGGGAATACATTTCAAGTTGAAGTCAGGAGCCCGCCTGGATAGCATGGGAATATATTCACATTTTGAAGTCAGGAGCCCACCTGGATAACATGGGAATACATACCAAGTTCAGCAGTCAGGCACCCACCTGAAGAAGGGGAAAACATCTCAGTTTACAATTCAAGGTGGCAACAAACGGATGTCTCTGAGAGAATGGAGAACAACAAGGCAACAAGAAGCACAAGATCAAGTTTGAAAATATAGATAGGACTTTTGTAATCCATAGATCATAGTCTAGTCTAGCTTCTTGTTTTATTTTGACATGGTGTAATAAGGAGGTTCAGTAAGCAGTAGCAACAGCAACAGCAGCAGCAGTGGAAGCCCAGCTTCATGGTAGTCCCAGCTACCAGACATTCCTGAACTACACTGACCTGATTCCTTTTTAGCCAAGGATATGTAGACAACCTCGGAAGCAGGGTGCGGTCAAATCTTTCAAAAATGCTTCCCACGGAGTATTCAAATGGGCAAAAATCGCTCGTATACGCTCACTTTATCTTTGCACGAAAACTCTTCGTGTTTTCGGGCAAAGAGGGGCAGCTGTGAGCACGTGATTTTTGCTCTATACGAATTACTCCCATAAAATTCAAAACAAAATAACTTCTTTTCATTATTTGCAAATTTTGTGGATTTTGCGGCATTTTCTGATAATTGTTTGCAATTTGTCTGTGCATTTCATTTCATTTAATTAATGAAAAATACAAAAATATGTTGCATTTGCATTTAGGATTTAAATTTATATTTTAGGATTAATTGGCAAATTAGTTATTTTATAAATGGAAAATCACAAAAATAGTTTATTTTGGCACTTTAGTTTCAATTTTTCAAATTTTTGTAGTTTTCTTTAATTTGGCATCTAATTAGTGGTGGTAATTATTATTTAGAATTAATTAATTCAATTTGATTAGACAATTTGATTAGGAATGAATTCAGGTTTTATTTTAAATTTTAAATTTTATTTAAAAGGAATTAAAGGAAAAATTGAAAAAAATAAAAAGAAAAGAAATAACAAAAGAGGAAGTCAGATTTTGGGCCTTCTCTAATTCTAACTCCCCAAGCTCAAAACCAAACACCCATTACCCGTTCAAATCGCCCCACATCCGGCCCAGATCCGAGTCCAACCCGGTCTATTCCCCCAACTAAGTCAAACGACACCGTTTTATCCTTGTTGATCTGGACCCTTGATCTCAGTTGATCAAACATTCCGTAACTGAGCCCTTACTTGATATATATATGTCCTAACGCCCCTATCCCCCCTCATTTCATCATTCCAACACCCCTCTCAGAACACCCCGAAACCCTAGCTAAGCCGCCCCCAAATCCCCGGCCTCCGGTGGCGGCGCCACCTCCAAACACCACCAAAATCACACCCTATAGCCTCCTCACTCTTCTCTTTCCAAATCTCATATCAATTTCCCTCGAATGTTGCCCAATCTTCTCGAATCTTAGATCGAAAGTGAACCCTGAAAATCCAAAAGTCATCTGTTATGAGATTTGGTAGTATGCATGGTGTTAGGGTGACGATTCTTCGAGTTTTGAAGTTTGGACTCAACAGGACTGGTGTGGTTCAGCTTGTTCTGAACAAAGAACAGTTGACCGACATTAGTTTTGCTGGGTCCGTTGCCTCCGTCTGGTTTTGAAGTTTGACTTGGTAAGTTTCGTTCCCTTTTGTGTTTTCTTTCCCTCATCATGTTATTATCCTCCCCGTTCCTTTAAAGCCTAGTTTCCTTATAAAAATCTGGCTGAAAATTTGATTCGCTTTCTGAGTGCAAACTTGTTCTTCTGTTCATTATTGCATTTTCCTTTTGTTCTTTCTTTCTTCTTTTGTGAAATCTGTTTCTTCGACCTCTTTAGTTGGTTAAGCATGGCTAATGTTCTGGTTTGTTTTTTTGTGTGTTTAAATCACTAGTTAATTAGGCTTATAACTCAGTCAATTTCTCGCTTTGCATTTAAGCTAATTAATTCATTCGCCCTCGTCTTTGTTTGATTGCAATTTAAAAGGTTTCCAGATTTCTTCTTTTGGGAATTTTGGTCAGCTTTTTAAATGTGGGAATTTCGCTTAAATTGAATAGGGCTCTGAAGGGCAAGAGCCCAAGTGGGGATTTAATTTGGATTCACAGACCCATATCACATTTAGTTGGGTCAACTTGACCCATATTTCGAAGGATAATAACAGGGCCATTAAGAGGTAATTTGGGTAGTTTAGGTGGGGGAATATTTTAGTAACTGATTGCAGAAGTTTCTAGTGGGGATTTCTAAAGGAATTTCAGACTTTGGGTGTTTGAACTTGGGGAGAAAGTCAGAAAATGAGGGTTCAATTGGCAAAACAAAAAAGTTAAGGGAAGGATTAGAAGTGCAAACTGGAACCTGGGGTCTGCCCTAGTGACTTCCCTATAAAGGCACTCTTACTTGCGTTAGAAGGGGAGGATTTTTTAGGAGCTAAAAAATATCAGAAAACGGAGGCAGCTAAAAAGGGGTCTACTGTTCCATTAAAAATCCCTGAAATTCTTCAGATCCTCACTTTAATAGAATTCTCAAACAGCTAAGTGAGTTGAGTTTTGGTTGTCATCCAAGGGCTTGGGCCCAGATTTTAGTTGTATCCTGATTTTGAGCTTTGGGTGTTGCTGTTGTGGATTCCAATTTGGTTCAAAGTGGTTTTTCTTCTCCTGAGCATTTCTAGGTTGATCTTGTTGCTGACACACTGCTCTTGTTACTGTTCTGTTGCTGATCCTTCCTTGTTGTTATTTGTTTTCGAATTCCAAATATATCCTCAACTGTAGTGGAATGGAGTTCTGAATAAGCTGTATGAAAATCTGGATTCAAATTGAAGCTTAAGTACTGACTACTGGTGTAATTGTGCCAATTTTTATAACTATGTGTGCTTGAACTGTTTATTTTATATAAATTTAAAGTTCCGCTTTGTTAAACTGTTGGTTAAGGCTAGTAGCCCAAAGTAATTTGGCTGAAATGTTTAAGTGTTAACATTATAACAGTGTTTGGATCCTACTTGTGTAAATAAACTAATGTAAGGAAATGGACCTGAGGTCCAAGTCTGTTTGAATGTTATATAAGCTTAGCACCCCTACTGTGCAAACAAATTTGATTCATATATCTCCTTTCCCTGCATGAAATGGGACATCACATTCACTTGGTTAGTATTGAAGTTCTATAATTCCAGGTGGTAATTGCATAAATAAGTATTGAATGAATCGAAGTTAGTATATAGGATAATTTCTGGGCAGAATATGGTGGTCATTCGAATTGCGGCGAGTTTGAAGCTTTTGAATTCGATTTGCCTCTACTGATTTTTTTTAATTGAGTTCACAACTGTTCAAATCGGTATTCAATGTCTTTTGGTTGGCTAATGGCGAGTTAAGAACGAACTACCCAGTTTGGTTGCATGGGCTTTAGT
This sequence comes from Nicotiana sylvestris, assembly GCF_000393655.2. Lineage (NCBI taxonomy): Eukaryota > Viridiplantae > Streptophyta > Magnoliopsida > Solanales > Solanaceae > Nicotiana > Nicotiana sylvestris. The sequence goes on from NC_091064.1 coordinate 218,430,551, forward strand.
CTCGTGAATGGCTTATTTAGAATTCCTTTACTGTCTCAAAATGTTGTGGTGAGGAGTCGATGTGAGGTCCTTAAGGCTCCATGTTTGAGCCATTTTGAGGCCCAGTTCTGATGGTCTCTCTTGAGACGGATCTTCTCATTGTTAGGCCTCTAAGCCTTTGTGGTGATTCAGTTTTTTTATGCGATGCATTACTCTAATCAGCACCCATAAAATCTGTAATCACATTTAGTTCTAACTGATCAAGCCCATTAATTAGATTGGATTGTGCCGTGTCAATGAGGGCTATAATTCCTGGCCTCAAAAAGCAGTTCGAACATCTTTGAAGTTAGAATTGAGTTAACACATATCGGATAATACGAATAATCTATGACCTTCGCTTACTTAATTTTGATCCTTTAGAGAATCGAGATGTGCCATTTAGCAGATTTTCATGGCCCTCGCAAAGTTGACAACCCGCTAGTTGCTTTTAGGCCCGTTATTTAATAATTTTACCTTCTTAAACTCGGGTGCGCATTTCATGTGACCCAAATCCAAATCCTAAAACGTTGAATAAAATGTGTTCCGGATTGCGGGTGCATTTCATGTGGCGCGATCCAAAGACATATTTTAAATGACGTTCAATCTTGTTTTAAAATTAAATAAAAACGGTTTAAAAGTAAAATTTGCACCTAGGTTCAAAATGTCCTAAAATCAGATAATTAAGCCGAATATAACAGTTAAGCGATCGTGCTAGAACCACGGAACTCGTGAATGCCTAACACCTTCTCCCGGGTTAACAGAATTCCTTACTCGGATTTCTGGTTCGCGGACTGTAAAACAGAGTCAATCTTTTCCTCGATTCGGGATCAGAACCAGTGATTTGTGACACCATAAATCTCCCAAGTGGCGACTCTGAATTTGTAAATAAAATAATCCCGTTTCGATTGTCCTTTAATTGGAAAAACTCCTTTACTACCCTTTCCGGAGGTGTAGTGTAAAAAAAGAGGTGTGACAATGTCCTCGGTCAGCTGAAACTGCACCTTGTCTTGCCTAATAACCTCTCCTCACCTCTTCTTTGGCCTACCTCTACCTGTCCGTAGACTCTCCAATGTCAACCTCTCACACCTCCTCACCGGGGCGTCTATGCTCCTCCTCCTCATATGACCAAACCACCTAAGCCGCGCTTCCCGCATCTTGTCCTCAATAGGGGCCACACACACCTTGTCGCGAATAACCTCATTTCTAATCCTATCTAACCTGGCGTGCGCGAACATCCATCTTGTCACACCTCCCTTTTTACCCGCGCCACCCGCAAAAGGGACGCGGAAGGGAGTTTATTCCAATTAAAGGACAATCGAAACGAGATTTATTTCTTTATTTTAGAGTCGCCACTTGGGAGATTTATGGTATCCCAAGTCACTGGTTGAATCCCGAATTGAGGAAAAGAATGACTCTGTTTAACAGTCTGCGCACCAGAAATCCGGATAAAGAATTCTGTTAACCCGGGAGAAGGTGTTAGGCATTCCCGAGTTCCGTGGTTCTACCACGGTCGCTCAACTATCATATTCGGCTTGATTATCTGATATAATTCATGTTGAACATATATGCGAATTTTAACTTTTAACCGCTTTTATCATTATCATTATTATTATTATTATTATTATTATTATTATTATTATTATTATTATTATTATTATTATTATTTTATCGAGAATTGCAACCTCGTGAAAATATATCTCGAACCACGTCACAGACAATGTACCCGTGGTCGTCGACACACTTCGACTCCGTTGAGATTTAGATTTGGGTCACATAAATATGCACCCGAGTATAGGAAAATAACATTATTAAATACGCGCCTAAAGACTAACGCATTGTTATTATTTTTGGTAGGGTCGTGAAATTTGATAAATGACCCGTCCCAGAATCTAAGTATTTTAAAACAAATAATTATTGAGGGCCCCGCAATTTTTGTATTTATTTTTGGCGAAGCACGCTCCCTTTATTTTATAGATATCTTAAAATGACTACATTTTCATTAAATTCGTCTCTAAAATAAAAGAGAAAAAATCCTAATTAATTACATGCTTAAAAAATGTAACATATTAAATGCTAGGTTAAGACAAATGTTAACGGAAAGGAATATTACTAAAAATTGAAATTATAAATACAATACGGAATCGTCAAATAATATATTCAAAAGAAACTAATTATTCCATAACCAGATTGAACTCGCATTTTTAGATGACTTGAACCGTTAAAATCAATTATTTACAACTATTGGAAATTAGAATCAATCTTAATTACTAATGCGTATTTCGAAAATTTATTAAATTTAACATTAACTTGTCTTGTTTGAACTCAAATCATGCCATAATGCCTAATTCACGAAATTAATTTAAATTCATGCTTTAACTAAATTTAGCTACATGTTTACGATTAACTTAATGTTGACAATATTAAAACCTTCATAGCTAGTGAACTTAATCAGTTTTGCCAATCCGATTCAATAAAGACAAGTTATTTTCATACATATGTATGACAATTATTAAAATCCGATTCATACATATGTTATTTTCCTCTTATTCCAATTATTAAACAATTTGACAGTAATGAGCATGCTTAAATATATACTACCTAATAATCAAGTTAAAGCAAAGCATTATCTAATACATCACTACAAGATGCCTAGTTATGCAAAGCGACAGAAATTTACAGAATAATAATACATGAAATAGCCTAAATACAATTAGTAAAAGAAACAAAGAAAAAGCTAAATTAGAACTTCAAAGTTCCATTGTTCATATGTATTCATGCTTTCACATTTCAGCTTACAATATGCCAAAGTTACAGTTGTGTACCTGGTATTGCCAATCAAGAAGAAGAAGGTCAGCAAAGTAGTATGTAACACAACAACAACAACAATAACCAGCAACAATCAACCAACGGAACACCCAGTGACAGATTTGAAAACCAAATAAAAAATCTAGCAATAACCAGTGAAGTAGTAGCAAATAACCAACCAAACTCAAGGAACAAACCACATAAAAATCCAGAAACACCAACAATAATCAACGGGCAAAAACAAAGTGAACCCCCTTTTTTTTTTTAATTAAAAGACCAGTTAATGTTTAACCCTTAATTATCTCTTAATGTTCAGAAAATTCTTTCTTTTGGACTCTCTTCAAATTCGAATCCTCAAAAATCTTTTAATATTTCCGAATTCTTCTCCTAATATTCAGCTAATTCCCTTAATTATGTCCAAGTCTGCTCTATTTATGCCTCATAACAGACCCCTTAATCAATTAAACAAATAATAAAGCAATCCACTTTCTCTTACCAAACCCACTACCACATAAAAAATGCAATTATTATTTTATTTAATCAACTTTTCTTGAGCCCCGTAATCCTACTATGTCTTGTTCCCCATTATTGATTAAACAAATGCATTATTCCCCACTACCACATGTCTTGTCCCCCACTATATTATTTTAATACTTTATTTTAATATTATTAGCTTAGTGGACAGAGCACTCAAAATAAATAATTGTTCAGATTTTCAATTCCAAAAATACCCCTCTGAAATTACTGAAATTACCATTCTACCCCTGAAAATACTGCAATTTACCATTCTACCCCATCAGGTATAACCAATTTACCTAATCAATTCTAACCAAAATACAGCAGCTATAACCAATTCCTAATCAAATTCAATCAACAAATTCAAACTAAATGATGAACAACAAAGAAACAACTGGAATTATTTCCACTGAACAATATTTTTTAACAACAAACCTACTTTCAGATTCAACAACAATAACAAACAAGTATATTCAAATTATTGAGCTCAAATTCAAATTAAAATTAAACAGAACAAATAAACAGATTCAAATCACTAAACTCAATAATCAATTGAACCTCGAATTAAATCCAACAACATTACAACAAAGATGAATGATTCAAACTAAATCAAAAAATTAAAAACCAAAATATAAACTCACATTAAATCACTGGATTAAAAACGAACTTCAAACAAAAAATGAACACGAATTAAATCTAAATTAAACAACAAAGATGAATGATTCAAGTGATTAAACTAACACCCTTCTATATTAAAACTAAACAAAAACAAATGAATAAAAACAAACTGAAAAAATAATCAAGAAATGAAAAACAACGAACAAGAAAAGAATCAAACATATACTGATTTCAGATCCGAGAATATCAAACAAAATACGGACAGAAATGAAACTTAAACCAACTAACCGGAAATGAACAACGACGGAACAGAAACTCGGATAGAAACCTCGACGTACCGGATCTCGACTCGACGGCGGACTCAAACAAACAAAGTCAAATAATGGAATATTCAGACAGAAACTAGACCAACAGAAGCAATTATCTAAGACCAACAATAGATTAAAGGAAATGAACCTTTCATATGGGCATTCGCTGTTTATAGTTGGTCGACGTTCATGGAACGAGGAAGAAGATGATGGTGGTTTGGGCAGTGGTGAGCGGAGGAGGGAGCTGAACGTTGAAGAATAAGGAGCAACAACCATGTTGTTGGTCGTTTATGGCTGTGGTCGGTCGACGAGCGACGGGGAGGGGGTGTATGGACGGTGGTGAACGGAGGGGGAGGCTGTTTGGACGTGAGGATGGAGATGACGACGTGAAGGGGAAGGGGCAGCCATGGGAGGGGGCGTTGGAGCATGGGGGATTGGTTTGGAGGGGTGAACGAAGAAGATGAAGAGAGGGGGGATGCATGGGTCCGACGACTAGGAGAAAGAGAAGGGGTCTTTAGGGTTTTTTGAGTAACAAATGAAACAAAAATGAGAGAAAGAGTGAGGGCGGGCGTGTGGTTAGATGGGGTGGCGGTTGGGCTTGGGTCAAGGGGTTTTGGGTTGGGTAGAGGTATTTTGGGCCTAGGTTTAAAATTGAAGAAGAGACCCAATTCCGATTTTCTTTATATTTTTTTTTCTTTTCTTTTACTTTCTAATTAATAAAACTAAAATTCTAAATTAAGTTATAAACTAAATTTACTTATCAAAAATACTAATTAATTTCTAGCAACAATTATCATACATAATTAAACATCAATTAAAACAAAATTGCACAATTTGACATTGAATGCTAAAAATGCAAACGATGCATATTTTTGTAATTTTTTGTTCTTGTAAAACAAACTCAATTGCTCCTAATTGTAGAATTAAATCTTAAATGAAAATGCGACATATTTTTGTATTTTTTATTAATTTTAACAAATAAACATACATGGACAAATACAAATAATTATCAAAAATGCCACGAAAATTCTCAAAATTGCGCACAAAGGAAAATTGTTTTATTTTAAATTTTTGGGAGTAATTCTCATATAGGGCAAAAATCACGTGCTTACAGCTGCCCCTCTTTGTCCGAAAACACGAAGAGTTTTTCGTGCAAAGATAAAGTGGGCAATTTTTTCCCATTCGAGTACTCCGTGTGAAGCATTTTTGAAAAAGATTTAACCGAACCTTTGCTTCAAAGGTTTCCTACATATCTCTGGCTAGAAGGGAATCAGGTTAATGTAGTTCGGGAAGTTTTTGTAGCTGGGACTACCATGGAACTATAATTTTGCTGTTACTGTTGCTGCATGCTGTTACTACTGCTTACCGATCTCCTTATTACACCGTGCCAAAAGGAAATAAGAAGTTAGACTAAATTAGGAATTACAAAATCTTATCTATCTTCCACTTGCTCTAGTTGCCTTGCTTTCTTGTTGGCTTGTGTTTCCTCTGGTGCTTTTCTTTCGAAAACTGCTGGGGATGACACTGGCCTTTTGCTTTTCTGAACATGAGTTTTATTATTCCGTTCTGTCTGCTGGGGACACTGCTTCCTAAATTAAAGCTTGTTATGCTGGGGATTTTTGTTGTAGCCCTCCTCATTACTGACTTCTGTTTGATCTTGAAATGTATTCCTCTATTCTGCAGGCGGGGACGCTCCTGACACCAACTTGACTTTTGAAAGGTGACACAACCTCCATTCTCCAGGCGGAGTCCTGACTTCTTCAACTTAAAAATATAACAACCTCCGTTCTACAGGCAGGCTCCTGACTTCTCCATCTTAAAATAAACAACCTCCGTTCTACAGGCGGGCTCCTGACTTCAACAACTTAAAAATATAATAACCTCCATTCTACAAGCTGGCTCCTGACTTCTCCAACTTAAAATAACAACCTCCGTTCTCCAGGCGGGCTCCTGACTTCAACAACTTCTTCAAGATAATTCAGCCTCCATTCTCCAGGCGGGCTCCTAACTTCTTCAACTTAAAAATATAACAACCTCCGTTCTACAAGCGAGCTCCTGACTTCAACAACAACTTAAAAATAATTCAGCCTCCATTCTCCAGGCGGGCTCCTGACTTCTTCAATTTTAAAATATAACAACCTCCGTTCTACAGGCGGGTTCCTGACTTCTCCAATCTTAACATTTAACAACCTCCATTCTACAGGCGGGATCCTGACTTCCATAGCAACTTTGAAAATAAATCAGCCTCCATTCTCCAGGCGGGCTCCTGACTTCAACAATAACTTAAAAATAATTCGACCTCCATTCTCCAGGCGGGCTCCTGACTTCAACAACAATTTAAATGTAACACCTCCATTCTCCAGGCAGGCTCCTGACTTCTCCAATCTTAACATTTAACAACCTTCATTCTACAGGCGGGCTCCTGACTTCCATAGCAACTTTGAAAATAAATCAGCCTCCATTCTCCAGGCGGGCTCCTGACTTCAACAATAACTTAAAAATAATTCGACCTCCATTCTCCAGGCGGGCTCCTGACTTCAACAACAATTTAAATGTAACACCTCCATTCTCCAGGCGGGCTCCTGACTTCCTCAACTGCTTCCTTCCAAACTGGTGTTTTATTCCTCTGAAAACTGCTGGGAATAACACCGATATTTTATTTCACAAATATGTCATTTTCCTTCTTCAAAGACTATTTCCTTTAAAGCTTAGTGCTTCCACTTCCCTGAAACCTACCGGGAATAACACTGTTGGGGAATTATCTTCCTTCTTTTAACAATGGTGGGGATGATATTGATTCAAAGGTCATTGCTTTTACAACTTTGGGTTATCTTGCTTCTTCCAAGATTGCTCTTCTTTTAAAACTTGTATCTCCCTTCTTGTATACTGCTAGGGATTTTATTTTCTTCAAAACTTGTGTTATCTTCTCTCTTTCCCAAATGGCTATCTAATTTCAAGAAAATTTTCGTAATGAGAGAAAATTTTCTGCCCCAGTTTAATAATCTTCTTTGTGACCCTGTCTTCCTCTGGTCAATAATATTTCCTTTCCCTGCTTAAAATCAAAGAGAAATTTGTTAGTTTAAAACATAGTGAGTGGTCATGCCACTTCTGCTAGGGATGATTTTCCCTTTTTCCTTTCCCCGCTTTGCCATAAAACTTGCTGGGGATGATACTATTTGCTGAGGATGATACTCCTGCTGGGGATGGTTTTTCTTTTCTCTTCCTTCCCCGCTCTGTGTTGTCCGACCATTGTGGAGCTTGGTCGAGAATCTATCGGAGTTGTTCCTGTATCTCGCAAATCTGCTGGGGATCCTCTTGGAATTTGATCCATAACTTTTTAACTGTCATTTTTTCGTTTTTCTCCAACTTCCCCTGGAAATTTGGTCCTCTTGGGCTCTAAACCCATTCATTACATGGTCTTGCGACGGACCTCTTTTCGCTTTGTCGCCTTATCCTTGGCCTGTCCTATTTGCATTTTATTTTGCACCATTTTGGAAACTGGTATTAAGCTCTGAAAATCCTTTTCCAAAGACAAACTGCTAAGGAGGTAAAGTCTTTAAACCAAGAAATGATAAAGTGATGATTTCAAAAATAGAAAAAGAAGAAGTCTTTCTGAACAAATGCTGGGGAAAAAGAAAGAAAAGAACTTATCTGAGATATAACCAATCCCAACGATCGTGTCGTGCACTCCGGATTAATCAACCCAGTCTATTTGTATCAATCAATCTTTCGGATGGCCTTATTTTGCTGGGGATAAACAGGCATTCAACTCTTTGCCAAATGTGGATCCTTTCGCCAATCTTGTCTTGTCGCCTCATAGTGCCATTCGAGGGGTTTTCACTAATAAGACTCTCTCATTTCTCTCAACTTCCATCACCTTACGATGCCTGTGAAGGTTTTCACCAATAAGACTCTCTCATTTGGTTTCTCTCATCTTTCGTCGCCTTATGGGGCCTGTGAAGGTTTTCACCGATAAGACTCTCTCATTTTATTTTATTTTTCAGCTGGGGATTGGAGTGCTGCCGATATGACTCTCTCTGTTGGGGATTCTTTCGGCTATCAATTCATTTCCAGCTTATGATCTTCTTCTTAGCTGGGGATCAGAGTGTTATTCCCGACTTCTGTTTGCATGACTTTGCACTTCTCGGATACTGATCGGGAGGTCTTTTTTGGACATCAATATGGGTTTTTGTGTATGGTTAAAAGAAAAGAGGTAACAAGAGGTTCAAAATAATTTTGATGGGTAAAACATTACAACTCTTGGAATCAACTTTCTTTCCCAAAATTATAAACACAAACTTCTGCCTCAGTTTTTCTTGCTTGGGATTTTTTTGTTGTTACACAATGACCGAGCCGTGAGGCGCCTACGTATCCTTCTTTGAGGAATCAGGTCAAACGTAGTTCCCAATTCCTTTGTTTTTCTTGTGATTTTTTCTTTTGTCTTTATTATCATTATTTTTTTTCTCTTTCTTTCATTTTCATTACTGATTCCAAAAAGAGGGATATGAAAGAATAAATAAGGCTCAAAAGGGGAAGCAAAGGATAAAGTGTTTGGATAGAAGAAACAATTGCCTCCGTCATTTCATTCTCCGATAAATGCCAACCACAAACAAACAACCTTTACAATCAAAAGAAATCATACATAATATCTCTTAACTACGTCAGAATTGATAGCCATGTCGACGCATTTCCCGTCGATATCTGTTAAACATAAAGCGCCATTGGACAACACTCGGGTTATAATGAACGGTCCTTGCCAATTTGGGGCGGACTTGCCTTTTGCTTCAGCCTAATGTGGCAGGATTCGTTTCAACACCTGCTGCCCCACCTCAAATTTTCTGGGGCACACCTTCTTGTTGTAGGCTCTCGCCATTCTCTTTTGATATAATTGGCCATGACACACAGCTGGCAATCTTTTTTCATCAATCAAGTTCAACTGCTCCAAACAGGTTTTGACCCACTCGTCATCATTAATCTCAGCCTCAGCGATAATCCGAAGTGATGGAATTTCAACTTCTGCCGGTATTACTGCTTCAGTTCCATATACCAACAAATAAGGGGTTGCACCTACTGAAGTCCGGACAGTGGTGCGATAACCCAACAATGCAAATGGTAATTTTTCATGCCATTGTCTGGATCCTTCTACCATCTTCCTCAGTATCTTCTTGATGTTCTTGTTGGCTGCTTCAACTGCTCCATTCTCCTTGGGACGATATGATGTGGAATTACGGTGTGTAATCTTAAACTATTGACATATCTCTTTCATCAAATTGCTGTTAAGATTAGCACCATTATCCGTGATGATCATTTTAGGGACCCCAAATCTACAGATGATATGGGAGTGAACAAAATCCACTGCTGCTTTCTTGGTTACTGACTTGAAAGTTTTAGCTTCAACCCACTTAGTAAAATAGTCGATGGCCACCAGAATGAACCTATGACCGTTGGTAGCTGCCGGCTCAATAGGTCCAATGACATACATGCCCCAGGCAACAAATGGCCATGGCGCTGACATTGTATGCAATTTTGTCGGCGGAGAATGAATCAAATCTCCGTGTATCTGACATTGATGGCATTTCCGCACGAAATTGATACAATCACGCTCCATAGTGAGCCAATAATACCCTGCTCGAAGAATCTTCTTCGCCAATATATATCCGCTCATATGTGGCCCACAAACTCCAGCATGTACCTCTGTCATAACTATCGTGGCTTGACTGGCGTCTATACATCTCAACAATCCCAAATCTGGGGTTCTTTTGTACAACACTCCTCCACTGAGGAAGAAACCACTTGACAATCGCCGAATGGCTCTTTTTTGATCTCCGGTGGCCTGCTCCGGGTATATCCCCATCCTGAGGTACTCCTTGACGTCATAAAACCCTGTTTCGCCATCCACTTCTTCCTCTATCATGTTGCAATAGGCATGCTGATCACGAACCTGGATGTGCAACGGGTCAACATGAATTTTGTCTGGGTAGTGCAACATTGATGCTAAAGTGGCCAATGCATCGGCAACCTCATTGTGAACTCTTGGGATGTGTCTGAACTCCACCGATCGAAATCGCTTGCTCAGATCGTGCAAACATTGTCGATATGGTATGAGCTTCAAATCTCGTGTTTCCCATTCACCCTGAATCTGATACACCAAAAGGTCCGAGTCTCCCAAGACCAAAACGTCCTGGACATCCATGTCTGTAGCTAGTCGCAGACCCAAAATACATGCCTCATACTCAGCCATGTTGTTGGTATAATAGAAACGCAACTGAGCTGTAACAGGATAATGACGTCCTGTTTCAGAAATAAGTACCGCTCCTATTCCAACACCCTTCGCATTTGCGGCTCCATCAAAGAAAAGCTTCCAACCTGGTTCCTCAGGTAATTCCAACTCATCTATATGCATTACTTCCTTGTCAGTAAAATACGTCCTCAACGGCTCGTATTTTTCATCAACAGGATTCTCAGCCAAGTGATCGGCCAGCGCTTGGGCCTTCATGGCCATCCTCGTCACATAGACGATGTCAAACTCCGTGAGTAATATTTGCCATATTTTCTAATCTCCCTATGGGCATAGGCTTCTGGAAAATATACTTTAGTGGATCCAAGCGTGAAATGAGATAAGTAGTATATGAGGACAAATAATGCTTCAATTTCTGGGCCACCCAAGTTAGGGCGCAACATGTCTTCTCGAGTTGAGTGTACTTAACCTCATATACTGTAAACTTCTTGCTGAGATAATAGATGGCTTGCTCCTTCCTTCCTGTAATGTCGTGTTGCCCCAACACGCAACCAAATGAATTCTCCAGGACCGTTAGATAAAGAATTAACGGTCTCCCCAGCTTAGGTGGAACCAACACAGGTGGATTTGATAAATATCCTTTGATCTGGTCAAATGCCTCCTGACATTCCTCCGTCCATTCTATTGCAGCATCTTTCTTCAATAGCCGAAAGATGGGTTCACAGGATGCTGTGAGTTGTGCAATAAACCTGCTGATGTAATTCAACCTTCCTAACAGACTCATTACTTCTGTCTTGTTCTTCGGCGGTGGCAAAATCATGGATAGATTTGATCTTTGACGGGTCCAGTTCAATACCTTGCCGACTAACGATGAATCCCAATAGCTTTCCAGATGGAACACCAAAGGCACATTTGGCCGGGTTGAGCTTAATATCATACCTTCGAAGTCTTTGGAAAAACTTCCTTAAGTCTGCTACGTGGTCTTCCTGATGCTTGGACTTTATGATCACATCGTCCACGTACACCTCAATCTCTTTGTGGATCATGTCATGAAACATAGTGGTCATTGCTCTCATGTACATTGCCCCAGCATTCTTCAAACCAAATGGCATTACCCGGTAGCAATAAGTCCCCCATGGCGTGATGAATGTCGTCTTTTCCGCATCTTCTTCATCCATCAGAATCTGATGATACCCAGCATAGCAATCTACAAAAGATCCGAACTCATGCCCGACACAATTGTCGATCAAGATATGGATGTTGGGTAAAGGAAAGTTGTCCTTTGGGCTTGCCCTGTTCAGATTGCGGTAATCGACACACACCCTGATCTTCCCATCTTTCTTCGGCACCGGCACCACATTATCCAACCAATCAGGATATCGAGTGATACAAATAACCTTTGTTTGCAGCTGCTTGGTTACTTCCTCTTTAATCTTCACACTCATATCCGTTTTGAACTTCCTCAATTTTTGCTTGATGGGAGGGCATGCCGGGTCAGTGGGCAATTTATGAACCACTAAATCTGTGTTTAACCCCGGCATGTCATCATATAACCATGCAAAAACATCTTTGAACTCAATAAGTATTTTGATCAATTCTTCCATGATATTTGGTGCAATGTGGATGCTTATTTTAGTTTCTCTGATATCGCCTGCATCCCCTACATTGATGGCTTCTGTGTCATTTAAGTTGGGCCTGGATTTTTCTTCAAACTGGTTTAACTCTCTGTTTATCTACTCGAAGGCTTCATCCTTATCGTATTCCGATTCATTATCATAATCGACCTCTTGTATAGTTAGTTTGGAATCAGATTGATCTTTTAGACTAGGTTGAAGATCCGTTGTGCATGCCATGTCGTTAAGACCACTATGAAAAGAACTGTTCAGGAAAAAAAAGAAAAGAAAGAAACAAGAATTAAAATAAAATAAGAATAAAATATAGAATGAAGAAGAAACTTTTCATTTTATTGAATTATAGGATAACAAGGTTTCACACTTTGTTGAGCAATAATAGAAATAAAAAGGAATCTGGATTACAACCCTGGAATAATCCAGAAAACAAAAAGGAAAATCAGAGCCAACTACCAGGACTCCCCCCCAAGTAGGAAGAAGAGTAGCTGTCCAATTGTTGACATTAGCCCTAGGCCCCACAAACTGTATGTTTGCCTTATTGGAACCCTCTCCAGCTTCTATCATGTTGACATCTGCGAACATTCTTTCAAAGCCCTCATTCAAATCTCCATCTGGCCCTATCAAGGGTCCAAGAACTTTCGGGACTGGCAACTTTCTGCACCCTGCTTTGACAAATGATCTGGACAGGCGTGGGATTGGCTTAGGAAGGACCCAGACTCTTTTCTTCAACTTGCGGGCTTGCTTTACATCCACTGCGGTAGGTTTGAATCCCAACCCAAAAGTATCCAGGTTCTTGGGCAAAGAAACTGGTTGGACCATTCCCTGCATATCAATCCCCAGACCTTTTCCTGGTACAAACCCGCTGTTCAACATCTCTGAGGCTATCATGAAGGTTGCCGCTGTGATTCTGGAAAGTGAAAGGCCCCCACCCTCAGGAATTTTGTCTACTGAGACTGCGTCAAAAACCTGATAAACCCATGGGCCCTTGTCATCGTCGGTTTCTATGAAGGGCACAATAGCATCACTGACGGCATGTGTGCCGTCATCCCCGTGTACCACAATCTCTTGTCTATCCCATTCAAATTTGACCATTTGATGCAGTGTAGAAGGCATTGCTTTGGCTGCGTGGATCCAGGGTCGTCCCAACAGAAGATTATACGACACTGCCACATCTATCACTTGAAATTCCATGGTGAACTCGACGGGACCAATGGTTAATTCCAGTACGATATCACCCACTATGTCAGTACCGCCCCCATCAAAACCTCGGACGCAGATGCTGTTCTTGTGGATCCTATCATCAGTGGCCAAAGGACAGATATTGACACTTGACCCATTATCAATTAGTGCTCGAGTGACTACCGACTCTTCGCATTTCACCATCAGGTAAAGTGCCTTGTTGTGTTCTGTACCCTCTACCGGTAACTCATCGTCAGAGAATGTCACTCGGTTTACTTCAAAGATCTTGTGCACTATTTTCTCCAAATGGTTCACTGAGAGCTTGTCCGGGACATGGGCTTCGTTCAGAATCTTCATCAAGGCCTGACAATGATCGCTTGAATGGATCAACAAGGATAGCAACGAAATCTGGGCTGGGGTCTTCCTCAACTGCTCTATAATTGAGTAGTCTTGTGCCTTCATCTTCTTCAAAAACTCCTCTGCTTCTTCCTCCGTCACTGGCTTCTTTATTGTTACAGGATTGGTCCTTTTCAATTCTGCGGGAACAAAACACCTTCCCGAACGAGTTAACCCCTGAGCCTCGTATACCTCTTCCACAACCTCTTTTCCCTTATGCATCACTGTTACTTGACTGTAGCTCCACGACACAACTTTCTCACTTGTTATCGGCAACTACATGACTGGCCTGATAACAACTGGTTCTACGTGGACCCCTTTTACCACCAACACTGGTGTGCTTGATACTCCCTGCAGCACTGCCTTGGCTGACTCTGGCTTCTTCGCAGCAATAGACGAACCTTTCCCCATTACCACAAATGGCTTATCATCTGCCTTTCCCAACTGTACCACCGCCTTTACACTGGTCGAATTTTCGTTTGGACTAGCACGAATCATCATTACCGTTTGTGAGGGTGTTTTTAGTTTCCCTCCTTCGTGCACTAGTTCGATCATGTGGGCCTCATGATGCACCGGTAATGGGTTTTCATTGATGTTGGGTGCCTCTGGTGCTTGAATCTCGATCCTATTTGTGTCAATAAGATCTTGTATGGTAGTCTTCAACTTCCAACACTTCTCAGTATCATGCCCGGGAGCCCCTAAACAATATTCACAGCTTACTGAATGGTCCAGATTTCTGGGAAGGGGATTTGGCAATTTGGGTTCAACAGGACTTAATAAGCCTATCTGCCTCAACTTGTGAAACAGAGTAGTATAGGTTTCTCCCAACGGAGTGAATGTTCTTGGCTTCTGCATCCTTTCGTTTCTGAAAGCCTGATTTCCGCGGAAGCTTGGCCTTGAAGGATTCCTGTAGGCCCTTGGTGGTCGATATGTGTTTTGTGGAGGGGTATATGTGTGTTGGAGATCCGGCGCACGCCATTGCGGACGAGCCGAAGGCTGGGTGTAAGTTTGGGCGTGATGGACGGAGAAATGGGGCTCTTGTGGTGGATAATAGGGTTGTGGAGGGTTGTATGGATTGTGTGGATAATTTGGGTAATGGAGTCTGGTTTGGTAGCGAGGGGATGGACCTCTTGATCTGGACCAAGTACCTGCTTCGACTGTTGCGACCTCCTCTCTCTTTTTTTTCCCAATCGCACCTCCCGTGCCGCTTTGGATAGCCTGAGTTGTGGCCTTGATCGCCGAATAACTCATTATCTTGTTGGACCTGATTCCCTCTTCAACCATGTCGCCCATTTTTACTACTTTATTGAAAGATTTACCAACTGACGTCACCAGGTGACCAACGTAAGTTGGCTCCAACGTTAGTAAGAAATAGTCCACCATTTTGCCTTCCCTCATTGGCGGATCGACTCTTGCTGCTTGTTCTCTCCAGCGAAATCCGAATTCCCTGAAGCTCTCTCCAGGCTTTTTCTCAAGTTTTAACAGTGTGAGACGGTCGGGGACGATCTCAAGGTTATACTGGAAATGACCTGCAAACGCTTGTGCTAGATCGCCCTAGGTATACCACCTGCTAGGATCCTGCCTCGTGTACCATTCAAATGCAGACCCGCTTAAACTTTGACCGAAATAAACTATCAGCAACTCATCCTTTCCACCTGCCCCTCTCATCTTGCTACAGAAACCTCGTAGATGCGCCATGGGATCACCATGTCCCTCATATAGATCGAACTTTGGCATCTTAAAACCTTCTTGCAATTGAACATCGGGGAAGGGACACAGATCTTTATAGGACACACTGACTTGGCTGCCCAATCCATGCATATTCCTGAAGGATTGCTCCAGGCTTTTCACTTTACGGAGTACTTCGTCCTGCTCCGGATTCTTAGCTGGCCTCTCCGTTTCTGTCGGGAGCTGAAGGTGAGGGGTGTAAATGTATGTCTCAAGTTGTTTGAAGGTGAGTTCAGGAGGATAGTACTGGTTGTCGTGAACCTAAAACACTGGTTCCTCGGGTGATTTTTGCAATGTGGCAGGTGGAGGTGCCACGAAAACAGGAACAGCTGGTGGAGGAGGGTTTTGTTTGGGTGGTGAAACTTGGGGATTATAGGAAGTTTCCCCTTGATAGTATTGGGCAATGGGGAAGCTCGTTGATGGACCAGTGGAAGGGTGTTCCAGAGTCCGAGCTGGTGAAAGGTTAGGAGTAGGGGAAGTATTGGTGGTGTTTGTCCCTTAGCCCAGGCTAGGTGCATCCCAGCAATCTCTTGTCTCAACCTGTCCACTTCCTCCTTCATCATTTGCATCTCCGTTTTTTCTTCCTCAACACTTTTATCCGAACTAGACATACTTTCCGGAATGGGCCCTTTTGATCTTGTGTGGTAATGGTAATCTGCCAAAACGTTCTAACGAGCTAACTATTTTGAAATCTCTTTCTCTGATATAAACAACAAACTTGTTAGCGTTAGAGTCTAACACATATTCCAATTTCACATTGGGGAATGCAATGTTCCTAGGCAGTTAACCATTTCTAACATGTTTTTGCTTTGACTGCATGCGTCATTCCGGCTTATGTCCTTTCTTTATTCACTTTGCCTCTTCTTTTTATCTTTTAGTGGTGGTCGAATCTTATGTAGATTGCCTACGTATCATGTCCCCGCATGAATCAGACCGTGCGTAGTTCTGACACAAGTAAAAATAAAGACACAATTTTGCATCTTATTAACCAAAATATGCTATTACAAGCTACCCATTTGAAGAAAAACAAACGAAATACAGACTCCACACTATTAACATTGTTTGATATGAAAAGAGAACATAGGGGTAGACAACAGACTTTTAAAAACAAATGAGTGCAGACTTGAACTAGGGATACATTAAAGCCTTGAATTTTGGGGCCCGCGAGGCATCGTTCGGCCTTTCCGCGGGCTTTGGTGCCAGGCCTCTTTGCAAGCTTTTTAATTCCTCCATGATCCGGTGGACATAACCCATGACTGAGGCAAAAAGGGTATCACAGGGCATTTCCTCACATGTTAGGCATTTCGTGGTGATGTAGTGCCCAATCTCATTGATCCTACCCCTGATTCTATCCCTTTCCATACACAGCTGTTCTATTCGTTGATTCTTTAATCCCAATACTTGAGTATTGTCAACGAGCTAATCTTGGAACCTCTCCATTTATTTTTCCATTCGGGCTATTGAATCATAGCAGCGCTCCCTGTCCGTTCTAGCCTCTCGGGTTTGTTTAAAGACCCGATCTCTGAGAGTGGAATTTGTTTCTCTCAATATTGCAATGCTCCCTTCATAATCCCTTCTCACTTGCCATAGGTGCTTTTTCCGTGCTGTTGTACCTTTTGCCTATCTGGCCCGCATTCTTGCTATGCTAGCCTCGGATCTTTCCAAGTCTTTTCGGCTTTCAATGACCTGATTCCTTAACCCTGCTATCAGCCTTTTATCGGACCGGCTTCTCCGTTGGTTGTCAGCATCTATTTTCATTTTCCGGATTTGAACTTTGAGGATCTCGCTTTCCCGGGCTAATTTGTTCTTTTCTCCTTCATCGGCAGCAACCTGCACCTTGTTCTCAAATTTCAGATCCTTAATCTGTTGTTTCAGCTTGCCTATTTCGGTCCGGTATTCCCGCTCTTTGGCCAACCAGTCCCACGGTTCTTGCGATGCCTCAATGAACTCTTGAATGTGGACTTTTTTGTCTAGTCATTCTGTCTCATCTCTTACAATATCTCTCTTTCTGTACCAGGTGAAATAAGCCTGTGAGACTTCACCTCGGGATAGGTCGCTCACTCGAGTGGTTACCGTTAAATATTGGCATTCATTCCATATAGAACGAACGACTTCTTCATGAAATTGGCCATGGATACCAACCTCGACTGCATAAATACTGAGATCTTCATCTGGGTGTACCACCTGGCACCTCCCTAACTGTCTCATCACCCGGTAAGGCGCATAAGGCTGAATGCCTCGGAGTCCCATTAAGAGGAAGTAAGGACCCATGACGGGCATGTATACAATTTCTTCAACACGAAGCCAACCCAATGTCCACCCTATTTGTGCTGCTGTGGTGGTGCGAAGGCAAGGTACCCAGTCTTCAGACCCTTCTGGCAGTTTGAGCCCTGAAACCCTCATGTTATATCCTTCAATGCAACCTTCGTTTGTAGATCTACAACTCATATACTGAGGATGATGACACAAGTGCTCGATTATCCACATTTGCAATAACAAGTTGCACCCTTCGAAAAAATCTGCCCCGGCTTTACAGGCTGTGAGAGCTCGGTATATCTCGGACACTATCATAGGGAACATCGTGCTTTTGTTGTTGGTAATTAGGACCTTGACGACTCCAGCCACCTTTAAATCAATATTTCTGTCTTTCCGAGGAAACACCACAATGCCCAAGAATGCAACAATGAAGGCGAACCGCCTATGTTCATCCCATTTTGTCCGATTCCCTCTATTGCAAACCTCGCTTTCCAGATCGTCGAACCCTCCTATATGCCCATACCTCTGGTATATGAACTACAAAGTAGAAAACCCCTTATCCAATTCAGAGTACGGGACTCCCTTGCTTATCTTCAGCAGATCCATGAACTTGTGCGAATTGACGGTTCTTGGTGCAATCAGATATTTATGCCTTAGCCCCTCAGTAATGTCCATATATCCTGCTACCTCTTCTAAGGTTGGGGTGAGTTCAAAATCCGAGAAGTGGAATACGTTGTAGGCCGGGTCCCAAAATGTAACCAAAGCTTTTATGATGTCACATCTGGGTCTGACGTTCAACAAACTGGTGAGGCCTCCCAGATGTGATTTGATCTTATCTCGCTCTGACTTTTCCAAATCCTCCCACCACAAGCGCAACTCCAAAAGGATCTTGCTCCTAACTGTTACCGACAAACTTGGACCCGTGCTCATTCTGCATGTTTGTTTGGGGTGATTAAGACTCATTGGACTCAAAGGAAGAATTGACACACATTTAAAACTCCAGTCTTGTCAATACGGCCTTTCAGCACTTCGAAGAAGATTTAAAGGCTGTGTTTTACCAACCGGCAAAACCTTAAAATTGACCAACAGTGGTTGTTCTCGCAAAAACAGCCTTCCGGCGTCTTTTTAGGGACATTTGGCTATTTTTACAAGAATGGAATCACCCGACTTATTTACGACGAAAAATTAAAATTTTTGACATTTTTTTGGCTATTTTTGCAAAAGGGGAGGTTGGACCCGATGAGGGTTGCCTACGTATCTCACATCCTGTGAGAATCAAACCGGCGTAGTTCGGGCCACGACAATAAACTAATTCTGACAACAAGACTTGTTTAAACAAATTACATTAAAAAAACATTTTTTTTTCATTTTCACAAAATTTTTGCAGAGTTCGCCGGTAACTCAGAATTATCTCTCTACACTGCTATTTTCTTTTCTTTTCCTTTCTTTTTTTTTCAATATTCCAGTATTTTCAGAAGCTAGTCAGCATGCAAGTCTGCAACAAATAAATGCGTAAAACAAACAGGATGCAGCAGGATGGTCTTTTTCATTTCAGGTCGCTTGTCCTAGACGGACCCAACCCCTGTATTGAGTCCCCTAAGTCAAGTGCATATGATGCAAATAAGCGTTCCTACTAGGGATCCGGCATGAAGTTTTGTTATACTAGGTTTATCCTGGGTGTTTGTTCTAGATCTGGCTTACCCGAGCGGACAACTCGAGCCGAGGATGGGAACTGCGTACCGGTAACCAAAAGATCATCCGGTTTTGCAAATCCTCCGTATCCTCGTTCTATTTTGGGATATGACGCTAACCGAAAGAAGTCACGACCAGCGTGCACTCCTCAAGAGAAAGAAGAGAGGGATTTCGTAGCAGTCTATATATACAGTTCAGATAATATCAAAGAGGTAAAAAGCAACATTAAGCACAATAGGCCCAAACATGTAATAAAACCAGATAATAAACAAAGCCAAATATAACAATTATTTTAAGCTCGAACTCTTGAACCCTGAAGCAGAGATTCTGGGTTCGGTTCCCCAGCAGGGTCGTTAGAGCTGTCACACCTTATTTTTCACCCGCGCCACCCGCAAAAGGGACGCGGAAGGGAGTTTATTCCAATTAAAGGACAATTGAAACGAGATTTATTTCTTTATTTCAGAGTCGCCACTTGGGAGATTTATGGTGTCCCAAGTCACCGGTTGAATCCCGAATTGAGGAAAAGAATGACTCTGTTTAACAGTCTGCGCACCAGAAATCCGGATAAGGAATTCTATTAACCCGGGAGAAGGTGTTAGGCATTCCCGAGTTCCGTGGTTCTAGCACGGTCGCTCAACTGTCATATTCGGCTTGTTTATCTGATTTTATACAATTATGAGCTAATGTGCAAGTTTTAACTTTTAACCGCTTTCGTCATTATTTATATATTTTTTCAAGAATTGCAACATCATGGAAATACATCTCCAACCACGTCACATCAATGCACCCGTGGTTGTTGGCACATTTCAACTCTGTTGAGATTTGGATTTGGGTCACATAAATGTGCACCCGAGTTTTAAGAAAATTAAATTATTAAAAGGCGTGCCTAAAGCGACTAGCGTATCATTTACTTTGGGTAGGGCCGTGAAATTTTGCTAAACGGTCCATCCCGAAGTCTAAGCAATTTTAAAGCAAATATTTACCGAGGGCCCCACAATTTTGTATTTTTATTCGGTGAGGCTCATCTCATTCTTATTTTATAAATATCTTAAAATGACTACATTTCCATTAAATTCGTCTCTAAAATAAAAGAGAAAAAATCCTAATTAATTACATGCTTAAAAAACGTAACAAATTAAATGCTAGGTTAAGACAAATGTTAACGGAAAGGAATATTACTAAAAATTGAAATTATAAATACAATACGGAATCGTCAAATAATAAATTCAAAAGAAACTAATTATCCCATAACCAGATTAAACTCGCATTGTTAGATGACTTGAACCGTTAAAATTAATTATTTACAACTATTGGAAATTAGAATCAATCTTAATTACTAATGCGTATTTCGAAAATTTATTAAATTTAACATTAACTTGTCTTGTTTGAACTCAAATCATGCCATAATGCCTAATTCGCGAAATTAATTTAAATTCATGCTTTAACTAAATTTAGCTACATGTTTACGATTAACTTAATGTTGACAATATTAAAACCTTCATAGCTAGTGAACTTAATCAGTTTTGCCAAGCCGATTCAATAAAGACCAACTTATGTTATTTTCTTCTTATTCCAATTATTAAACAGTTTAACAGTAATGAGCATGCTTAAATATATACTACCTAATAATCAAGTTAAAGCAAAGTATTATCTAATACATCACTACAAGATGCCTAGTTATGCAAAGCGACAGAAATTTACAGAATAATAATACATGAAATAGCCTAAATACAATTAGTAAAAGAAACAAAGAAAAAGCTAAATTAGAACTTCAAAGTTCCATTCTTCATATGTATTCATGCTTTCACATTTCAGCTTACAATATGCCAAAGTTACAGTTGTGTACCTGGTATTGCCAATACAAGAAGAAGAAGGTCAGCAAAGTAGTATGTAACACAGCAACAACAACAATAACCAGCAACAATCAACCAACGGAACACCCAGTGACAGATTTGAAAACCAAATAAAAAATCCAGCAATAACCAGTGAAGTAGTAGCAAATAACCAACCAAACTCAAGGAACAAACCACATAAAAATCCAGAAACACCAACAATAATCAACGGGCAAAAACAAAGTGAACCCCTCTTTTTTTTTTAATTAAAAGACCAGTTAATGTTTAACCCTTAATTAGCTCTTAATGTTCAGAAAATTCTTTCTTTTGAACTCTCTTCAAATTCGAATCCTCAAAAATCTTTTAATATTTCCGAATTCTTCTCCTAATATTCAGCTAATTCCCTTAATTATGTCCAAGTCTGCTCTATTTATGCCTCATAACAGACCTCTTAATCAATTAAACAAATAATAAAGCAATCCACTTTCTCTTACCAAACCCACTACCACATAAAAAATGCAATTATTATTTTATTTAATCAACTTTTCTTGAGCCCCGTAATCCTACTATGTCTTGTTCCCCATTATTGATTAAACAAATGCATTATTCCCCACTACCACATGTCTTGTCCCCCACTATATTATTTTAATACTTTATTTTAATATTATTAGCTTAGTGGACAGAGTACTCAAAATAAATAATTGTTCAGATTTTCAATTCCAAAAATACCCCTATAAAATTACTGAAATTACCATTCTACCCCTGAAAATACTACAATTTACCATTCTACCCCATCAGGTATAACCAATTTACCTAATCAATTCTAACCAAAATACAGCAGCTATAACCAATTCCTAATCAAATTCAATCAACAAATTCAAACTAAATGATGAACAACAAAGAAACTACTGGAATTATTTCGACTGAACAATATTTTTTTACAACAAACCTACTTTCAGATTCAACAACAATAACAAACAAGTATATTCAAATTATTGAGCTCAAATTCAAATTAAAATTAAACAGAACAAATAAACAGATTCAAATCATTAAACTCAATAATCAATTGAACCTCGAATTAAATCCAACAACATTACAACAAAGATGAATGATTCAAACTAAATCAAAAAATTAAAAACCAAAACATAAACTCACATTAAATCACTGGATTAAAAACGAACTTCAAACAAAAAATGAACACGAATTAAATCTAAATTAAACAACAAAGATGAATGATTCAAGTGATTAAACTAACACCCTTCTATATTAAAACTAAACAAAAACAAATGAATAAAAACAAACTGAAAAAATAATCAAGAAATGAAAAACAACGAACAAGAAAAGAATCAAACATATACTGATTTCAGATCCGAGAATATCAAACAAAATACGGACAGAAATGAAACTTAAACCAACTAATCGGAAATGAACAACGACGGAACAGAAACTCGGATAGCAACCTCGATGTACCGGATCTCGACTCGACGACGGACTCAAACAAACAAAGTCAAATAATGGAATATTCAGACAGAAACTAGACTAACAGAAGCAATTATCTAAGACCAACAACAGATTAAAGGAAATGAACCTTTCATATGGGCATTCTATCAATAATCTGAGAAGACAAACTTCTTCATGAAATGGATACACTTCAATAATCGCTCTCCTAGAACAAAATGAAACCAAGTAGTGCCAAACGAACCAGAAGAAAACTCGAACAAAGCCTCAAACTAGCGACTCGATCGGCGGTGACTTTGAAACTAGTCTCACTTCAAATCGATGCCGGCAGACCTGACAACGGACAAAAACCAGGACTGATCTTCTCTTCAAAACAAAAGAGAGATCAGCGGCTATTGTTATTGAAACAAATGAGCTGATAGGGTGGGGTTATTTGTGTTCTTGCTACTGGTTATTGCGAGAGACGGGGTGGGGTCATGTGTTTGGTTGCTGCGCTCTTGTGTGTGTGTTATTTTCTTGTTTGTGATGGTGACGGAGCTCGACAGCTATGGAGAATGGTGGGCGGAGGGGTGTTCGGCATTGTGGTGGTGGCTGCCTAGAGTTTTAGGGTTGTGTCTTACATGAAGAAGGAAGAAGAAGAAGTGACTAGAAGGGTTGTTTAGTTCGCTGAGGGAGATGGGATTGTCTGGAGGTTTATGGCTCGACGTGAAAGTGAGCTGGTCGACGGGGAGTTGGGCAGCAGTTGCAGCGATGGCTGTTTATGGTTGGTCGACGTTCATGGAATGAGGAAGAAAATGATGGTGGTTTGGGCAGTGGTGAGCGGAGGAGGGAGCTGAACGTTGAAGAAGAAGGAGCAGCAGCCATGTTGTTGGTCGTCTATGGCTGCTGTGGTCGGTCGACGAGCGACGGGGAGGGGGTGCATGGACAGTGGTGAACGGAGGGGGAGGCTGTTTGGACGTGAGGATGGAGATGACGGCGTGAAGGGAAAGGGAAGCCATGGGAGGGGGGCGTTAGAGCTGGGGGTTGGTTTGGAGGGGTGAACGAAGAAGATGAAGAGAGAGGGGCATGGGTCCGGCGGCTAGGAGAAAGAGAAGGGGTCTTTAGGGTTTTTTGAGTAACAAATGAAACAAAAATGAGAGAAAGAGTGAGGGGGGGTCGTGTGGTCAGATGGGGGGGGCGGTTGGGCTTGGGTCAAGGGGTTTTGGGTTGGGTAGAGGTATTTTGGGCCTAGGTTTAAAATTGAAGAAGAGGCCCAATTCCGATTTTCTTTATATTTTTTTTTCTTTTCTTTTACTTTCTAATTAATAAAAATAAAATTCTAAATTAAGTTATAAACTAAATTTACTTATCAAAAATACTAATTAATTCCTAGCAACAATTATCATACACAATTAAACATCAATTAAAACAAAATTGCACAATTTGACATTGAATGCTAAAAATGCAAACGATGCATATTTTTGTAATTTTTTGTTCTTGTAAAACAAACTCAATTGCTCCTAATTGTAGAATTAAATCCTAAATGAAAATGCGACATATTTTTGTACTTTTTTATTAATTTTAACAAATAAACATGCATGGACAAATACAAATAATTATCAAAAATGCCACGAAAATTCTCAAAATTGCACACAAAGGAAAATTGTTTTATTTTGAGTTTTTGGGAGTAATTCTCATATAGGGCAAAAATCACGTGCTTACACATCTCAACATCCTCATCTCTGCTACCTTCATCTTCTGGATATGAGCGATCTTGACTGGCCAATACTCATCCCCATACAACCGTTGGTCTAACCACCACTCTGTAGAACTTACTATTAAATTTCGGTGGCACCTTCTTGTCACATAAAACACCGGAAGTGTGTCTCCATGTCATCCATCCAGCTCCAATACAATATGTGACATCTTCATCAATCTCCCCATCCCCCTGAATAATAGACACAAGGAACTTAAAAGTACCTCTCCTAGGGATGACCTGCGAGTCCAGCCTCACCTCTCCTTCCCCCCTTGAGTCTCGCCATTGAACTTACACTCCAAGTATTCTGTCTTGGTCCCGCTCAACTTAAGACCTTTAGATTCCAGGGTCTGCCTCCATAACTCTAATTGCGCGTTCACACCGTCTCGCGTCTCGTCAATCAATATAATATCCTCTACAAATAGCATGCACCACGACACCTCCCCTTGGATGTGGCGTGTCAGTACGTCCATCACCAGAGCAAACAAAAAAGGGTTAAGTGCCGACCCGTGATGCAACCCCATCATAATAGGAAAATGGTCCGACTTCCCACTCAACGTCCTCATCCGGGGTCTTTACTCCATATGTCCTTAATCAACCTAACATAGTTCAAACATCTCCACAAAACCTCACTCAGAACTTTATCGTACGCCTTTTCTAAGTCAATAAACACCATATGCAAGTCCTTCTTTCTCTCCCTATACTGCTCCATCAATCTCCTAACAAGGTGGATGACTTCTACAGTCAAACGTCCCGGCATAAACCCAAACTAGTTCTTGAAAATAGAAACCCTCTTCTTTCACTCTTAGCTCTACCACTCTCTCGCAGACTTTCATAATATGGCTAAGCAGCTTGATACTCCGATAATTATTGCAATTTTAGATATTACCCTTGTTCTTGTATACAGGAACCATCGTGCTCCACCCCCACTATTCGGGCAACTTCTTCATTCTAAAAATGATATTAAATAACCTAGTGAGCCACTCCAAGCCTGCCTTGCCCGCACTCTTCCAAAACTCCACCGGAATTTCATCCGGCCCGGTCGCGTGGCCCCTACTCATCTTATGCATAGCCCCGTCAACTTCATCAATTCTAATCCGCCTACAATACCCAAAGTCACAACGACTCCCGAAGAGTTCCAAATCACCCAGAACAATGCTCCTTTCTCCCTCCTCGTTCAAGAGGTTATAGAAGTAGGTCTGCCATCTCCGACGGATAAGCCCCTCATCTAACAAAACTCTACCTTCTTCGTCCTTGATGCACTTCAATTGGTCCAAGTCACGCGCCTTGATTAACCTGAACAACCTCTTATCCCCACCTCGGCCCTCGAGTTCCTCATACAAATGACTAAAAGCTGCAGTCTTGGCCACCATAACTGCTAGCTTTGCCTCTTTCTTAGCCAACTTATAATGCTCCCTATTCGCCCTCTTCTCCTCTTCGTCTACACTTTCCACTAGCTTCAGATACGCTGCTTTCTTGATTTTCACTTTTCCTTGCACCTCTCCATTCCACCACCAGTCTCCCTTGTGACCACCAGAGTAACCCTTTGAGACCCCTAATACCTCATCCGCGGCTTCCCTAATGCACTATGCAGTCGTGGTTCACATAGCGCTTGCGTCCCCACTACTCCTCCAAGCCTCCATAATCACCAGTTTGACCCCCAACTCCTGCGCTTCTTCCACCAAGGCTCCCCACTTGATCATATATTGGCTATACATCGCCCTCTTCCTCCTCTTCCTCATGATCTCAAGGTCCATGACCAGGAGCCTATGAAGTGTCGAGAGGTTCTCACTCGGGATGACCTTGCAATCCGTGCAAATACCTCTATTGGACTTCCTGCAAAGTAAATAATCAATCTGAGTCTCGTCCACCGAACTCCGAAAGGTGACCAAGTGCTCCCTCATCTTCGGAAAACTCGAGTTTGCTATCACCAAATCAAATGCTCTAGCAAAGTCTAGAAGAGACATTCCTCCTTCGTTTCTATCTCCAAAACCAAAGCCACCATACACATCATCATACCCCTCAGACGTCGCTTTAATGTGTCCGTTGAAATCTCCTCCTATGAAAAGCTTCTTAATATGGGGGATACCACGCACCATCTCATCGAAATCCTCCCAGAAACGCCTCTTGACTTCCTCATCCAAGCCTGTTTGGGGTGCGTATACACTGCGTATGTTCAAAGTAAAACCTCCAACGACTAGCTTAATAGTCATCAGCCTGTGATTCACCCTCCTAACCTCCACCACTAGTTCCCAGAGGTCCATATCAACCAAGATACCTACCCCGTTCCTGCCCCCACCCTCCCAGAATACCAAAGTTTGAAACTGCCCACATCCCGCGCCTTATCTCTTACCCACCTAGTCTCCTGTACACAAGCTATATTGATCTTTCTTTTCTCGAGAATCTTCGCTAACTCTCCAGATTTTTCAGTTAAAGTTCCTATGTTTCAAGACCCCACTCTCAGCCTAGTAGCCCACTTAGCCCTCTTACCCTCTTACCCCCTCCCCGCGCTGGCACTCCCAAGGACAAGACCTTAACCTACCATTGTTCACCAAATACAATATAATCTAGGAGTCACTACGCATGCACTATCCCGAAAACAGGCGGCAAAAATAAAATAAATTACTGAAATATAATCTACCATTAAAGGTTGCAAAACAAGTGAAGAAATAAAATAAAGGTACAAATTGTTCTAATTAATTATTTTACTATGCTCAATATTTTATTATTCCAACATTATATACGCTTAAACACTATTTTATTTTTTAATTTAAAAATAAAACTTATTTATTCTATGGTAAGTACATAAAATAAATTAAAAAGAGAAAAAAAATCATAATATTAAAAAATAGAAAAATAAAAAGAAGAAAAAAGTTGATAATTTAGAGCGTAAAATACATATTTGTAATCAAAAGTTTGAGAAATCTAATTGAATGACCTTCTGAGTGCTATAGGCATAATTGAGTGACTTTGTTGTTAAAAATGAAAGAAAAATGACTTTAATAGGTAATTTCGGATAGTTGAGCGACCCTTTGAGTAATGGACTCCAGTAAAAAAATATAGAGATTTATAGTGCTAGATAATCTTTTTCTTTTTGTCAAATTTATTTTATATAATATTGAACTAAGAAGAGTTTAATGAAAATCTTGATTAGAATTCAGGCGCAACTACTATTATTTTCTTCTTAAAAATGGAAATAGCAAAAAAGGGCGCTGGGAACTTTTGAATGTAATAAACTAAAGTAGTTGCCCAAGCCCCTCAATTTTCTCTTTTATCTATTAAGCCCCCTTAAGCTTATAGTTTTTCATCGGTGTGAGTGTGTGATATCTGTTCCTTTGGAAAAATAAAGCCTTCCAAATTTATGTTTCGACCCCTATAATTGCATTATAATTGGAATTGTAAGATTATATTTAACTTTGAACAATTGTGTCCTTGTCCAATTGAATTCTGTTTGAAGTTTTATAGCCGTCTCTTTAATTGTCTATGCGTTTGTTTTCAGTTTTTACTTTCCTCTTATTTTATCTCTCTCAATTCCAAACAAAATAATAGCAAGAGATAATAAACAGTCAACCATTCAATTATCTTGTTGCTAAGTAAAAAATGTAAGATAAGTATATATGCAACAAAGGAGAAATTAAAATACATCTGAAATAGTCAAATAAAATGCAGTCATTGCTCATAACATAGATGCGAAATTCAGAGGAGTATTTAATAATTCTGAATTAGCGAAAATATCAAATAGTAACAAATAAACATCTCTCAATATTATTAGTTGAAGCTTCGTATATCTCCATAAAAACTTCATAAAGTCATATGAATGTAAAAGCCCGTAAATAATCCATCAAAAGATGTATATATATGTACATAATCTCATCGATATTCATCTTACTCCCAAAAAAATTCTCAAAAACCTTGACAAAAGTTCACTGCGTCTGGCCCGGACTATATATGCGCAAGAGAAAATAACACATATAAAAACAGAATCCACAAACTTCAAATTTTGGATTCGTCTCGGGATATTAAAATTTAAGTTTGTAAACTTTTTCCATCCTAGCTAATTATGAATAGGAGGTTTCTTTCGGGCCGGAGTGTAATCTACGTCTATTGCTACCGAGTCTTTACAGTTTGATTGCTCTTCATTCTTTACAAGAATTTCTTGGTCACTCTTTTGAACTTCATAAGGATCTACTCGTAAATTCCTTGCTGCAAAAATAGAAAATAAAACCGAAGAATATGAACACTAATATAAAAACTCTATATTAGATAAATGACAAGATCTCTATATATATACTTTCTAGAAAACTGGATTATTTCTCCGTCCAATAAGAGATAACTAGAAATAAATAAATAAGGAGATTTTGTTTACCTTGACAGGTGATCAAGAAGAAGCAGAACAAGAAGGAAATGACCAAGAACCAATGCGTTTTTTGGTTACAAACAACCATTTTTGACGTTCTAAAATTTTGATTATAGAGATATATCTGCATGTTTTGTGGATTTTATACAAATTCGATCATTATTTATAGAAAGACAACATAGATTGGAAAAATTGGACAATTTATTTAAAGATGTCAAATCATGTAGCTAATTTTATGTACTTGGAGAATAGCATGAGGGCCCTTATGCGGGGGGGGGGGGTGACAATAGATTCAATATCAGCATTTTGCATGAGAAACCTTTGCATGATTGTATTCACTATTTGTGTATATAGCTCTTTTACGAATTACTATACTGAGGTTAGAAAAAATATTTCTTAAAACACCAACCATATGCCATGTCTGCTGTTGGTACGATTCTTGTCTTTTTATATATATCAAGAAATTGAGAAATTTCGAGAATTAGTGACGCATGGTTTGAAACTCGATTAATTATAATTGATAAACCAATTGAAAAGGAAGTCTAAAATTTCATGTGGCAAACAATCAGTTGATGTGCACAATGTTTTTTGGAGGGCTTGAAAATCAAAACAGTTTGGTCCCTACTAAGGTGACCTTCGACATGCATTTCAATTGAAAAATAGTAAGAAATCTCCTTTAATTTCTTCTTGTTAATTTGCAATATTTTATAAGAGTTTAAGCTAATAAGTAACATGTTACATCTCTCCTTTTCGATCAATGGAGACATAGACACACAGGAAGATGTGAATCAAATCCATGTCAAGGTCGTTATCGAATGAAATCCCAAATTAATACTCTCTTTGTCTCGAATTATTTATCGTATTTTCTTTTACACGTCCTTTAAGAAAATATTAATTAGGAATTTTTTTGATTATTTTACCCTTATTTTATTTATGTCTTAACGTATAATCTCTCTTTGTTGAATATTTATTCTATTTATATATCATCTCTATCTTCAAGAATAATTATCAAAGGGTAAAACAGAAAAAAATAACTAATTTTTTCTTGAACTTCTAAAATGATAAACAATTTGAGACAACTACTTTAAAAATCACGACAAATAATTTAAGACAGAGGAGGTATATATGTTATAGAGATATTTTCAAAGTGATTTTAGAGAAGACGCTAAATATAAGTGGGAAGTTCAAAGGTAAAAGGTGGTCAAAAACTAATTTTGAAAAGGACTTGCTTAAATTACTTATGATTGCAAATTTGCATTCAAGATCAATTACTAGTTGACTCTCGGAGATAAATGTATTCTTTCTTTTTTTAATAGAATAAGTTTTATCAAAAATATTTCTAATTCCTCGTTAGAAAGAGCAATATGATTCTAATATAACTTATTTACGCGAGCTCCTCCTCGGGCGGATTCCTTCTTTTGCTCCTCAGCCTACGGATATTAGTAGCCGTTTCTAGATGTTGTTCCCCTCCCAAGGGCAGGTTCTTACGCGTTACTCACCCGTCCGCCACTGGCTCTTGAAATGCTATTTCAAGAATAAGATTCTTTTCTAGCTTCGATTTCTTTCTCATTTACTATTTGTTATATAATCTTTCATGTCTACGCATGTCGTCTTGATTATGACACATTAGGAAAGTAAGAATAATTTTTTAAATTAATTAAATGGGAATAAACCCTTTAATTAAATACTCGTAATAAACACATTTCGACAACTAATCAATTATATGCTTTGCTAAAATGATTTGAAGCCTTGTCAACTCGATAAGTAGCTATAATAAACATATATAGTACTTGAAGTAGAAAACAGCGGCATGGAAATTCAATGTTATAGAGGACATGTGTCATGGTTCGAAGTTTCATACCTATGGCTAATAAGTAACTACCCTTGTGATTTCACGTAAGATTTAAATTGACATGAACATGAACAAGTATATTTCGTTTCAATCATTATTTTAGGACGACCAGCACCTACTACGTACAGCTTCTTTTGAAGATGCTGCAGTACGTACTCTCATGCCATTCCTAGACAACTATATATTGTTATATGTGGACTGATGCTGACCAAAGATTTTAACGCAAGAGGCCGGGCACCAGTGTTTTGCTCAACTAATGCCCTTAAAGATTTTTAATATCCAGAGTACAAAGTGATTTAAATTAATTATTTTCATAATATATACGTATACATAAATAAGATTTTACAACAGTTTACGGGGTCTCATAACTCTTCAAGGTTACACATAGGCCCGCCTTTGTCCGTGGACCATCTTCGACAAGGATTTCGATTTCCATAGAATACAAGTAAGTAAAAAATGCCTCCACCTTTTCGTTGATTTTTGGTTTGGACAAAGGCGTATATAGATACGTCAAGCAAATTAATTAAACATATAGCCCACCAATCGATCGAAAAACTCGTAACTTTAGGGTTGAAGTCTCTTGCTCCCAATGTTTCCAGCCTTGAATCTGAAGAACAAAATATGAGGAATTTAGCAAAGGATTATTAATAATCTGAAGTCTGTCATCAGCTAGGGACCATATGGAAAAGTCGTTTGGAAACCAAAGAAAAGGAAGTGATGCATATTTGACAAGGCATATAGATAAACTATTTATTTCTAAATTCCTCATATTTTGTTCTTCAGATTCAAGGCTGGAAACAGTGGGAGCAAACTTCAACCCTAAAGTTACGAATTTTTCGATCGATTGGTGCGCTATATGTTTAATTAATTTGCTTGATGTTTAATTAAGTTTTACAAAGCGGTAGTTAGACCGGCCATGATGTATGAAGCTGAGTGTTGGCCTGTTAAGAACTCACACATCCAGAAGATGAAAGTAACAGAAATGAGGATGTTGAGGTGGATGTGCGGGCACACTAGGATGGATAAGATTAGGAATGAAGATATTCGGGAGAAGGTGGGCGTGACTCCCATTGATGACAAGATGCGGGAAGCGAGACACAGATGATTCAGACACGTACAAAGGAGAAGCCCAGATGCTCCAGTAAGGAGGTGTGAGCGGCTGGTTTTGGAGGGCACGAGAAGAGGTAGAAGACGACCTAAGAAGTATTGGGGAGAGGTGATCAGGCAGGACATGGCGAGGCTTTAGATTTCCGAGGACATGGCCTTTGATAGGAAACTGTGGAGGTCGAGTATTAAGGTTGTAGGTTAGGAGATAGTTGAGTCTTTCCTTATTTCGTCCCTTTGTGAGGCTAGTCTGGTAGGGTTTTTTTTCCGAAGTCAGCTAGTGATAATGTTGTGTCTTACTACTATTTTACTATTATTTCGTTTTTCATAGCGCCGGGTCTATACACTGTCTATCGTTTTTCCTTTGCATCTACTTTCTCATTTTCATGATGTTATTTTTCCTATGTTTTCTATTGGAGGTACTGATATTGTGTCTTTGTGTTTTCGTCTTCTTGAGCCGAGGGTCTTTCGGAAACAACCTCCCTACTTCTTCGGGATAGGGGTAAGGTCTGCGTACACACTACCTTCCCCAGACAACAGTAGTGGAATTTTACTGGGTTGTTGTTGTTGTTGTTATTAATTTTATTGGTTGATTAGAAATACCTCTTATAATTGAATATTATTAAGATTGCTCATATTGCCACAAGATATAATAATTATAATGTTACATCATATCTAATCTACTAACTAAAAATCCTATATCTAGTTGAAACTGTTTATCATATATCACATTGAAAAAAGAGGATTTGAACAGCCTCCTAACTGATCATCTCATCTGAAAAGTGAAAACGGCCCCATCGACCCTTCTCCCCCGTCTCCCCTCCAAACTTTTGTAGCGAAGTCAAAAATTTTATTAAGAGGAATCAAATACAAATAAGTAGATACACGAATATATGGTTAAAGTTAAAATAAGCCAACAACTTGAACCGTCCGTTCAAACACAGTTAAGGCCAAAATCACAGCATAATAACAATTATTAAAGCAGAGAGATTCAATTATCAGAGTGTATCAACTTGGAGTGACCAAAAAGAAAAAAAGAGAGAGTCTGGATTTATCAAATGTCTCAATATAGCATTGCAAGAAAGAGGCATGTGAGAGAGGAGCCATGCTCTTGTCACGTGCCCAGCATCCTCCTTGATGTGAACTATTCATGTTGATGAACTTAGTCAAAATCACATTAATTTGAAGTCGCTTTTCGTGGTCTACTATGAAATTTTCAAATACATTGTTTATTGAATGACAATTTCACAGACTCCTTAACATTTCTTGATAATATTGTACAGAAATTTATTACATTTCTATGCACTTACCGTGTAGAGTAATTTTACATTATCAGATTAATCGACTTATAATATACGTAACTTTTCATGTTAAAGCATGATAACATAACCACTAAATTATAGTGAAAACATGCATAACAAGTAAATACTCTAATAGTGTCAAAATTCTTTATATACTCGAACAATGTATATAATCAAAATCCTAACTATAAACATGTTACTTTTTCCATTAAGTTAGCGACATGTATGAGCAAACCTTGTTGAGTGATTGAGTGTTCAAGCTTCCTGATTTCTTTACTAACTATAACTGAACTGAAATAAACTTTAGCTGAGTAGGTATGGGTCGAGTTCAGTAATTGTGTTAATTACTTTTAGGTATTCACTAATTGAGGTGATGAACGTACATGTTTAGCAATTTTACATTTAATGATTAGATGTAACTTCTCCAAATACTACTAATATCCTAATATTATAGCACTAATAAAAGCAAATTTGGTGTCATTTTCACATTTTTTTGGCATATTTAATAAGAGTCTGGAAGTTTAAGTAGCCATCTTAATGGAAACTCAAGACATTAAAATGGGGCCAAATGCAATCTCACATGGTTATGTTGGGGATGTACAACACTTTCTCTTGACAAAACATGCCAAGAAAACAGAAGCTAAGACACATATTGATGGGTGATATGGACCTTGTCTTACTTGGAGATGATACCCCTCAATGATAAGTCATGTCTCCTAATTAGTTTAGATAAAGTCTTCTCCCTTCTGTCATGGACAGTTTCCAGCTTCATCAGTTAGCTGCGGATCATTTTCTCGGATCAACTATTGATTATCGTCTTAGTAAGCTAATTAGACGCGATCCCCGCTCTTCCTCAAGAAAATTCCTTCTTATACTCCTTAGCCTACAGGGTATTAGCAGTCATTTAATTTTCAACTATTGTTTTTCTCTCAAGGGCAAGTTAATTCTTATGCATAATTCATCCGTCTGTCATTTAAAATATCACTTAATTCCCATCCAACTTGCATGTGTTAAGCATGCCACCGCCATTTATCCCGAGTTAGGATCAGACTCACCGTGAGATTAATTACCTTGATTTAATATAACAAAGGGCTTAATACAGTGGCGGACCTAGGATTTTATGCAAGCGGGTTCAGTTGGAAACAACCATAGCTAGAGCCCGTTTGAATTGGCTTTAAAAAAATGGTTTTTTAGCAGAAATAACTTTTAAGTCAAAAAGCAATAAGTTGGGGTTGCCTAACTTTTGCCTTGTTTTAAGCAGTTTTTAACTTATTTTAAGCACCTTTTGATTTTGCCAAACACTGGAAAAAAAAGCTAAAAGAGCTTGAAAGTTGATTTGACCGGCTTAAAAGCCAATCCAAACACCCTCCTAATATAAGCGGTAACAGGAAGCCATTTTTTATCCTTTTTGTTCATAGAGTAATCTTAAAATGAAATCATCTTAAGTTGTAACAAATTTTTGCTTATTTTAATTTAACAAATTTAAATTTAGCTAATTTAAAATTTTGCTATACTTTAACAAAAAAATAATATTGACCAATCTATAAAATTATTAACTCCAAGAGATTTGAGATTATAAATTATTTTTTAGTTTTATAAGTAACAAATTTTTATTTATAAAAGAAGGCAATAAGAAAAGAATTACAAACTAAACTAAATTAATACCATAATTAAAGAAAGAGAGCTTATACACTAAATTATAAAATTTAATTATAAAACAACTAAGAAAATTTCGACATAAATTAAATTAAATTAAAAAATAATAAATAATTTCAACATATATACTTGAAGGGCTTAGAAAATTTTGTGAAAGGAGAAAGCAAAAATTACCTTTTGAAGTAAAATAAACTTCACTATAAGTTGTATTGAGTTTAAGTAAAGACAACAAATTTTAAAGTGAAATAGAGAGAACGAAAAAATATAAGACATTGGAGTAATAAGTCAACAAGCCAAGGTATGGTTAATTTAATTTGATGCAAAACAGTTTTACTAAGTCTACCATTTGTACATTCTTGTTGCTATCTATACAAAAAAGAAGTACAGTATGTATAAAAGCACTAGCCAGGAATCGAACACAGGACCTCGCCCAAAATATGAACCCGCTTGATCACTTTTGCAGAAGTAAATCATTTGTCATGTGGGTTCAAATATAATTTTTATATAAAGTTACCCTACTTTGGTTGTAATTTACATAGATACACAATAGTATTTTTCGATGAAGCGGGTTCAGTTGAACCCCCTTAGCTATATGTGGGTCCGCCCCTGGCTTAATATCACACTTTATTAGCTAAGGGTGTATTAATACAACTGAATCTGACTACTATTATGAGTAGCATAATATGATAATGTTACACCTATGTACAATATTCTGTGTGATAACAAGATAACGTCAAACGAAGAGTCTTCAAGCCGTCATCAATCGAGGTTAACCAAGAAGCAGTGAGATTCGTGATCGAGGTGTCAATAAGGGTCGAGATCGAGCACCATTGGCAAAGCTGTAACGGCTAGTTGTGGAAATAGAATATTAAAGAAAATATCCTATTGGATATTCTCTGCACTTGTACTATTAGGGTTTGTTAAGAATGTGTCTCATATAAATAGAAAAGAGGACAATAGTGTAGGGCATATGCCATTCATTTGACAAGAACAGACTTTTGATAAAAGATTCTGTCTCTTTCTCTTACAAAGATACAAACACTACCTTTTCATTTAGATTCTTATTCATATTATTCTACGCCTTTCCACCAGATCCAAGAATAATTCGAATATTCTAGGATTTGTCTGTCACTTAACATTGTTTGGAGGGAATCACCTAGTTCATACTTTATTGGATGAATCACTTCTCCTATTTACTTAAATACCATTTATTGTTATTTATTACTACATTATTGCTCATACTTTTTGGAATAGTTAATGCATATTGTTTCCAACCTTTCATCAGACCCATTCAACATTATTCTCCTTTTCAGAAGTAACGTCTAGATATATTATTAATAACTAGGTTTAACCCATTATAATATAAACTCAACTGCTTTAACCGAAAGTTATACTTTTTTGTCAAATAATTTGGCGCCGTCTGTGGGGATTTTCTAGTTAAAGATTTAGTTTCTCCAGGATCTATCACTAACACGGATCACTAACATAAAAAAATCAAGAAACAAGAACAAGATCTCCTTTCTTTGTGTGCACAAACCCCAACATAGCAGGTAACAGGGAAGAAAGGGCGAGAATAATCAGTGACCTCCCAACTAACCTCATGAACGTCATCAACAAAAGCTGCGAAACAACAGATGAAGGCGCAATACCCAATGCCTCCCCTAGGTGAGATGGGTCACCGCCTCCTCATTGCAGCATCACAAAATCTCTTGGTAAGGGAGCCTCCACATCTGTAGGGGAAGAGACACTCCCAGCTATAAAAAATCTCCTTGAAGTATGGCTAACTGACACGCTAACCAGTGTCCTCAACAATCCCGCCCGGGGCGCAGCTGCAGAAAATGCAAGGATTTGCACTGTACAGCCGGAAAACGGACAGTGCAACCAACTCCCTCCACCTCCAATGGAAGGTATCACTCATGACGACAATGATAATGCAGGTAACAATGCTATTGCAGCCATTTTGAAAAGGATGGAGGAAATGGAGAACGAGAACAAGGTACTCCGAGATCAAATGAAAAAATACCAGAAAAAGGTCGATAACATACCGGGCGCCCCCAAGCTGTTGCCAACAAGAGATGCCGGCCGGTTCGTCGAACATCCGTACAGTGATGATGCAGCCCCACATGCCATGCCAAAAAACTTTATAATTCCGCCCTACCTCAGGAAATATGATGTCACGACAAACCCTAAAGATCACGTGACTCACTACGTCATCGCCGTGAAAGGCAATGATCTCGCCAAAGAACAAGGATCCTCCATTTTGTTGAAAAAATTCAGTGAAACCCTCACAGAAAGAGACTTGACATGGTATTCACAACTATTTGTGTGCTCCATTGAAACTTTCGAAGACATGGCCGACAAGTTCGTAATAGCCCATGATGAGGACAAGAAGGCTGAGGCGAGAGTGAATGACATATTTGCCATCAAACAGTCTCTAATAGAGGGATTGAGGGACTTCCTCGCCCGATTCAACCGAGTAAGGATGACCTTGCAGAACTTATCAGAAGGGATGGCAGTCGCAGCCTTCTAGAACGGGCTGAGCAGGGACGGTTCGAGGGCGACTAGAAATCTATTAAGTCGACTGATGAAGTACCCCCCAACCACTTGGGATGAAATACACAACGCATATTGTACCGAGGTCCGAGCAGATGAGGACGATCTCAATGGACCAACTCATCGACTGACCTCGGTACATGCCAAATCTAGAAAAGACCGGAGAAAAGAGACCTCGCAGCTCAGAAACCCAACAGGGAATGACACCAACCATATGTCAGAGTCGTTTTGCCTCCTGACCCCTCCTCCCCCTCCCCCGCACGCGCCACGAGGAAGGCCTGCCTAGACCAAGGACATGGACTCACCGAAACGAAAGGGGTATGTATCTTTTATTATCCGCTTATAACTTTTGTGTGTCGCTTACAAAGATAGCCTATTCCCTGGAGAAGCTCGGACCAAAGGTGAAATGGCCACAAAAATGAGGTTAGACCCGAGTACCAGAAAATCGGATGCCCTCTACGATTTCCACCAAGAACGAGGACACAAAGCTGAAGATTGCATCGCCCTAAGGTAGGAGGCCGTAAACATGTTGCGACAAAGACACCTCAAAGAGTTGT
Organism: Nicotiana sylvestris; assembly: GCF_000393655.2. Taxonomy (NCBI): domain Eukaryota; kingdom Viridiplantae; phylum Streptophyta; class Magnoliopsida; order Solanales; family Solanaceae; genus Nicotiana; species Nicotiana sylvestris. Next base: position 218,468,341 of record NC_091064.1, read on the forward strand.
TGAGCGACAGGAGAAAGACCAACTTTGCCAGAGGACGTGAACAATATAAGGACCATCGAAACCGCCCTTACCAACCCTCACCATTCATATGATCATCGGTGGCAGTAACGATGCTTCCATCAACAGCGTGAAGTTCACCACTACCCACAAGCTCAAATGGTCAATCACCCGCGAACGGTATGACGAACTCGAAGAAAGTATCTGTCACGCCCAACCTCGGGAGGCGCGACTGGCGCTCAATCGAGTAAACCCCAACTGAGCAAGCCTTATTCATACATTTCTACCCAACTCACTACGATTAAGGGAACCATGCTTTCTTTTATTTAGACAATAGCAAAGTCGAACTTTCACAATATTAGTCCATTTTCATGTCACAAACCAAAAATCATGGTTAAGTTTTAAGATTTTATACGGTTATAATTTAGAAGAACTAGAGTACAAAGTTACAACATAGTTCATTGAACCATCCAACACCCTTACCTTACCCACATAAACGTCTATGGACCCTCTAAGGATACAAAAGACAATAATGACAACGCTGGCAACAAGGCCCCAGCTATACCTCAAAAGTGGATATCTATAACAAAAGATGTACAACATAACCCCTTGAAGGAGAAAGGGGCTCACCAAGACTTTGAGAGGAGGAAGCTCTGCTATGCGCAATTGGCACTATCCGCTATGGAGCCACCTACATTCATTTAAAAATGTAGCGCCCCCGACAAAAGGGACGTTAGTACCATGGAATAGTACTAGTATGTATAACTAAACACCATCCAGTTAGAAAAAACAACCATACAAGAGTACAATCACGGTCCGATAAGAAACACAAAGCTTCAATAAGAACCACGTAAAATATAAGAAGTTTACATAGTTTTAACATGATTTCTGAAATTTGTAGATTGGGGCATTCCATATCGTTGCATTATCATCCACATTACCACGGCTTCCTTGAGCGGAGTCCGATCACGGCCCGATCGGCTAAGCCGTCTTACCAAGACGTTACCCTTATTTCATTCTCACTTTTCAATTTCAATTATCAACACATTACCACCATGTGTGTATAACATGGTGTCCGATCACGGCCCGAACGGCTAAGCCGTCTTACCAAGAATTTACCCTTTTCCGTTAATCATCTCACTTCAATATTTGGTTTCACATGTATTAGTTCCTCGGAACTTGGGGCCACAATTACCACATTACGTAACTCACATTTCACATTATTCCCATTTTCAACATTGACCTTGCCATTTAAGATCATAGGCACATACAAAAGCAATTTAAGTTATAAGCATAGAGAGGAATTCATCTAGTTCGGCCTATTAATCACAATATAACCTTGACTTGACATTTAGGCATTTAGCACATAGCTCATATTTTCCACACATCCTCAATTTACAAAGAATAACACATTAAACACATGGAGAAGCACCTTCCACATACATTTTTACAACATCAATTCATTTGACATAACAAGTACCACATCGATAAAATTTTGGACTTACAACATTTGCACGGGCAACATGGAGGCTCAATTTCTAAGAGGAAGGGGGGAGGTTTAGCCATACATACCTAAAATTTTCCCCTTAATGATACTACAATGATTCAATACACTTAAGCAACTTCAATCTACAATACAACATTCAATATGGCCAATATTAGTAATAAATTCCATAACATATGCCATTTAGGCATATTATCAAACACCTTGTAGGTATAGATCTTTACATCTCATAACCGTAGTATTAGTTCATCCAAATATCACTATTAACCAACAATTTAGTCCACCATCGTTCCTAACCAATTTATAACTTCCAACAACATATGTATGACCATCCATTCACACCCAACCATCAACCTCCTTAATTAACCTATTTCACAATCTGTACAATATCAACACAACCTAGGTTAGGGACTTATGGCTTCTAATCACCATCCCATGAGTCCTAACGTAAATATCATACATAAATAATCACCATAGAGTAGTTAGAGATGATAGACATACCTCTTGTAGTAAGAATCTTGAGAATCCCCACTTGTAGTGTTCTTGACCAATTTAGGGATTTGAATGGGAATCTATGGATTTTCAAGATCAATCCTTGTTAATATAAGTGTTTAGGAGTACTAATCAACTCAAAAAACTCCAAAAACATTACCTTGGATCATAGGAGGGAAGTATGAGACAGATTCCCCTTGATGGAGCAACCCTAGCTCAAACAAATAACTTAGAGACTCTCCATACACGGTCTTGGGGTATTTATAGGGCTGCTAGGCATGCAAGCTCTGTCAAACCGCACCCGGGACGTGGTGTCCGTACTCGTACCGCGCTCGCGCCGCGCTCGGGAGTCAGAAACTCTCAATTTTCCCGCGGTTGTGCCGGAGATGCGCATCTGACATAGGCCCGGTAAAATGGTCATAACCTTCTGTATACACCTCCAAACGATAAACGGGTTGATAAGTTGGAAACTAGACTCAAAGAGCTTTAATTTGATAGGTTGTGCATCACACAAAACCTTATATAAATGTAGATATGCTTGTCCAAAGTGAGATCTTGTGCATACTCATTTACAACTTTAGTATATTATGAAATTTTCCAACTTGGCTTAGACTTAGGCCTCTCCTTAGACCCCAAATCACTTATAATATGACTTATACGCTTATTAAAATATCTAATTGATATCCATTATATCATGAATACTCATTTGCACATAAAATAAAATAATTAGCCTACCTTGGCATCACGAAATCTTAAATTACTTAGCAAAATTTTCTGGGACTTTACATTCTCCCCACTTAGGATCATTCGTCCTCGAATGATAATTGGAGTCAATCCGCAAATACTTAGTATAACTTATCTCCTTTCTCACACATCTTTAACTCCCAAATTTTGACTAACTCCCAAATTTTTCAAAAATTTCGGCAGAGTTTCCTTTGTAACTGGGCCTATCCACCTGTTAGAGAATCCCAGAAACACATCCTATCAACATATACATAATCCAAAGATGCAACATAATATAAAATGATGCCAACCGTGGCCCCATAAGCAATGCATTTCTAGAAAAGAAACACTATTATCATCAACTAACCATGTGATACATAATTCATAGAAGGTAAGCTTTCAACATCTTCATAGGACACAAATACTTAATTACATAGTTATCCAAACAAGTGAGGGTACTTCTTCTTTATTTCTTCCTAGGCTTCCCAAGTGGCTTCCTCACTTTGCTGGTTTCACCATAACACTTTCATGGAGGCAATTTCTTTATTTCTCAACTTTCGGACTTGCCTATCAAGGATGGCAACTGGAATTTCTTCGTATGATAATTCTTCATTAACCTCAATAGTCTCAACTGGAACAATAGTGGACGGATCTCCCACTACCTTCTTCAACATAGACACATGGAAGACTGGGTGTACCAATGACATCTCGGGTGGCACCTCGAGCTTGTATTCCACCTGACCAATCCCCTGAATGATTTTGTACGGTCCGACATACCTCGGACTCAATTTTTCCTACTTTCCAAACCGCATGATACCCTTCATGGGGGAAACCTTCAAAAATACCCAATCATCTTCTTTGAACTCCAAATCTCTACGACGAACGTACGAATACAACTTTTGGAGACTCTGAGCAGTTTTCAACCTCTCCTTAATCATTTTGACTTTCTCCATGGCCTGATGCATAAGATCCGGCCCTATCAATTCCGGTTCTCCAACTTCGATCTGAAATGATTGAGACTGGAGTTCCATGCAATCTGACTATTTCTTTAATATACAACTGAGCATATTGTTTTGCTGTGTTAGTAGATTTAACTAGCTAGAAGTGCGTTGATTTCGTGAGTCGATCCACGATTACCCAAATTGAGTCAAACTCGCACGGAGTGCGCGGTAACCCTACCACAAAATCCATGTTAATCATCTCCCATTTCCACATTGGAATTTCTATGCTTTGGGCCAATCCACCAGGCCTTTGATGTTCGGCCTTTACTTGCTGACAGTTTAGACATTTTGACACAAAGTCCGCCACTTTCTTCATCATGTTGTTCCACCAATAAATTTCCTTGAGATCGTGATACATTTTTGTAGAACCTGGGTGCACGGAATACCTAGAAATGTGAGCTGCTGCCATGATCCTTTCCCGGAGATCGTCAATATCTGGAACACATAGACGGCCTTGGTACCGTAGGGTACCATCATCCATGCCAGATAAAAAAGCTATGGTCTTGTGTTCATGAATCCCCTCCTTCAGCTGTGCTAGCAATGTATCGTTGTATTGCTTTTCTTTGACCTCCGCTACAAGTGACGATTCAACCCTATTATGCACAATTACTCCCCTTCACTAGAGTCCGCAAGACGAACTCCTAGACTAGCCAACTGGTGAACTTTCCAGGCCAACGGCCTTTCATATGACTTCAAGTAAGACAAACTTCCCATAGATTTCTGGCTAAGAGCATCCGCCACAACATTGGCCTTTCCCGAGGTGATAGAGAATATCGATATCATAGTTCTTGAGTAACTTGAGCCATCTTCTCTGTCTCAGATTCAACTCCTTTTGTTTGAAAATATATTGAAGGCTCTTATGGTCCGTAAATACATCCACATGGACCCCATACAACTAATGTCACCAAATCTTTAGTGCAAACACCACTGCCACAAGCTCTAAGTCATGTGCTGCATAGTTCTTTCTATGATTCTTGAGTTGCCTAGAAGCGTAAACTATCACCTTAACATGTTGCATCATTAGTGGACTATCTTTATCATATTTCTCTTACATAGGACCTCCCACGAATTGAGTTCTACAATTATTTCCCTGATATGGTTACATTCTCCTTTGAATACTTGTAACTAACTCTTCCAAATTCTCAACAAAAAAATTACTGAATGAGTTTTTTTCATAGGACCTTTTGTCTCAAATGAATAACACCTACTAATTTGCGTATATACCCTGATAACATCAACATGCACGACATTGCATCAAATGTAAGGTAATATTGTGGTCCGACTTTTCTTAGCCAACCTCTTCTCCCCATATGTGCCTTATAGAATTTAAGAAACCACACTACTTCCCCTGTGAATATTCTCACGATCCCTCTTTACGGTTAAACACCGCCCAAAACACATATCAACACCCTTTATATGTATACAATTTAGGAAGAGTCACTGGCCCGAGAAGGGCATTCTCTGAAACTTGAGATCCTCCTCAATTCTTCAACAACGACTTTTGATTTTACTCTTAAGTGTAAGACTTAGTCTACCTGATTCTATCCTCGATAAGTAACTCACCTTATTCCCCATATTGTAGCTACCAATAGAGTTCCCTGATATTGCGGTTTAAGAGTTACCATGTTAAACATGTCTGGTCTGTAACAAGTGTTCATCCTCTTTCAATCTATTTTGAACCTTTCATTTGCCCTTTGGGTAGATTGTGTTGTCTTTCCCCCTTTTTTTTCGCCCTTGACTTGGACAATATGTTGGTACCATATTTTCTTTCTTACTGGAACATCATTCCCATTCTATTTTGCTCATAGTACATAATTGATAGCCTTATTTTGCCACACACTTGTCTACCTCCCATGAACTTGTAATATCATTGTGCCTGGTTTAGTGAGTTTATCATACCACAACTTCACCTCCAGTAGTCTCACTTTCCATTGTATGTAGACATGAACTATCTCTATATCCTTTAGTTGATATTCGGTATTAACCAAGTCGTTGCATTACGGTTAGTCCTTTATAACTTTTATTAACACTTATGCTCTAAGCGAGTCCACCATTCTAATACAAGATATTTTATGATAACCATGGCCATCTCAATTTATAGGTTTTCTCCCCATTTCTTCTCACCTCATTCTTACTAGCTAGTGAATAGCCATGCACTCTTCCATATGTTACGTGGTCTTTTTGCTTAGTTATTTCATCCCGCTCACCTCTTAACTCTTGTTAGGATATCCGTAGGAAAGTGTGTTCATCCGTATATCACTTAACACTTATTTTCTTGTAAGATTTCTTTTGAGGCTCTCCATCAAGCCCAAATACCCTCTTGGGTTATTATAGCATCACATTTATTTCTCCCACTCGTTCCGCCTTTCTTAACGTCTTGGAACTTTGGTTAAATCACAAATCTATGATTAACCTATTCTAAAAACTCGCAACCATCCACATTTGACCTATAGTACTTCCTTAGGTTCCATTGTTCCTGACCCTCTAACAAGTATAAAATCCTTTTACAATCATACTCTTAGTTTCTAGGAACGTTGACCCTATCATTTACATTGCCATGTATGAAAAATTTACCTTCCTTAACCGTCCACCTTTTTGGGGGTACTAGTGGTCTACCATTAGCATATCCTTTCAGATAATCACGTTATCCATTATCAATTTTCTAGACTATGCATGTCTTCAATAAAATATTCAAATATCATAGCTACATGGTCTTACTCTTGTTTCATTATATTTAAGTGGCCTCACTATGGCCTTCCTCCCCCACTTGGGGCAAATGTCCCGGATTTCGACACAAGTCTTAAATTTTGGAAACTTTAAGGACATATGTCTCATATCTCTATCCCTCATATATATGTTCGACTATTAGGGAGATTTAAGTCACTATGGTATTAATCTCATAAGTTCTCTTCTCTTATTCAGCCACACGGGCATGAAATTCCAATTCCTCATGTCAATATCCGTTAGGAGTGTAATATCACTTCATATACTTTTGGATTTTTATAAAGTTCGTAGTACAGGGGTCTTCTAATCGTGGGTTCAATTGACTCTCCTTTCATAACTTCTTGTCTCCTAGGAGAGACTTGCACTCTCATCATTAATCTCTTGATCATGTCTCCCATATATCACGTGCTTATATAACTAATTTTCTTTCACACCTTAGGATCATTTACACACTTCTCATACTGCCCACATGTGCTATTCAAGCTTACATATCACTTATCAATTCAATGTTTCTTTAGAGGTGGTAATCATTTTTAACACTTTTCTCGAATAAATTATGCTCAGGATACAATATACTTATCTTATATGCCCATACCATTCGTTCAACAAGATACATGTGTCATCTCTTAATATTCATGCCTTTTCCCATTGGTCATGCCATATGACAACATTATTTGAAATAGAGGAAAGAGCATTTAAACTTACCTTGAATCTCAACGCACGAGTTAGAAAACAATCTTATAGTCAAGCTTTATCGCACGATCTGGAGTGTTGAAGAAGGGTAGCATTCCTAAATGTCTGTGTAGCCTCCAACATATAGATATAGTCGACAATACACCGATAATAAGGACTCTACTAGACAAGGCTTCGAGATATCCTAGGACACTTTAAAACCTTAGGATCGGATACCAAGTTTGTCATGCCCCAAACTCGGGAGGCTCGACCAGCGCTTAATCGAGTAAACCCCAACTGAGCAAGCCTTATTCATACATTTCTACCCAACTCACTACGATTAAGGGAACCCTGCTTTCTTTTATTTAGACAATAGCAAAGTCAAACTTTCACAATATTAGTCCATTTTCATGTCACAAACTAAAAACCATGGTTAAGTTTCAAGATTTTATACGGTTATAATTTAGAAGAACTAGAACACAAAGTTACAACATAGTTCATTGACCCATCCAACACCCTTACTTACCCACACAAACGTCTACGGACCCTCTAAGGATACAAAAGACAATAATGACAACACAGACAACAAGGCCCCGGCTATACCTCAAAAGTGGATATCTATAACAAAAGATGTACAACATAACCCCTTGAAGGAGAAAGGCTCACCAAGACTTTGAGAGGAGGAAGCTCCGCTACGCGCGATCGGCACTATCCGCTATGGAGCCACCTACATTCATTTAAAAATGTAGCGCCCCCGGCAAAAGGGACGTTAGTACCATGGAATAGTAAAATTATGTATAACTAAACACCATCCAGTTATAAAGAACAGCCAAACAAGAGTACAAAGAAATCATAAGAAACACAAAGCTTCAAATAAGCACCACGTCAACAATATAAGAGGTTCACATAGTTTTAACATGATTTCTGAAATTTGTAGATTGGGGCATTCCATATCGTTGCATCATCATCCACAATACCACCGCTTCCTTGAGCGGAGTCCGATCACGGCCCGATCAGCTAAGCCGTCTTACCAAGACGTTACCCTTATTTCATTCTCACTTTTCAATTTCAATTATCAACACATTACCACCATGTGTGTATAACATGGCGTCCGATCACAGCCCGATTGGCTAAGCCGTCTTACCAAGAATTTACCCTTTTCCGTTAATCTTCTCATTTCAATCTTTGGTTTCACATGTATTAGTTCCTCAGAACCTGGGGCCACAATTACCACATTACATAACTCACATTTCACATTATTCCCATTTTCAACATTGATCTTGCCATTTAAGATCATAGGCACATACAAAAGCAATTTAAGTTATAAGCATAGAGAGGAATTCATCTAGTTCGGCCTATTAATCACAATATAACCTTGACTTGACATTTAGGCATTTAGCACATAGCTCATGTTTTCCACACATCCTAAATTTACAAAGAATAACACATTAAACACATGGAGAAGCACCTTCCACATACATTTTTACAACATCAATTCATTTGACATAATAAGTACCACATCGATAAAATTTCGGACTTACAACATTTGCACAGGCAACATGGAGGCTCAATTTCTAAGAGGAAGGGGGGGAGGTTTAGCCATACATACCTAAAATTTTCCCCTTAATGATACTACAATGATCCAATACACTTAAGCAACTTCAATCTACAATACTACATTCAATAGGGCCAATATTAGTAATAAATTCCATAACTTATGCCATTTAGGCATATTATCAAATACCTTGTAGGTATAGATCTTTACATCTCATAACCGTAGTATTAATTCATCCAATATCACTATTAACCAACAATTTATTCCTCCATCGTTCCAAACCAATTTATAACTTCCAACAACATATGTATGACCATCCATTCACACCCAACCATCAACCTCCTTAATTAACCCATTTCACAATCTCTACAACATCAACACAACCTAGGCTAGGCACCTATGGATTTCAATCACCATCCCATGAGTCCTAACGTATATATCATACATAAATAATAACCATAAAGTAGTTAGAGATGATAGACATACCTCTTGTAGTAAGAATCTTGAGAATCCCCACTTGTAGTGTTCTTGACCAATTTAGGGATTTGAATGGGAATCTATGGATTTTCAAGATCAATCCTTGTTAATATAAGTGTTTAGGAGTAGTAATCAACTCAAAATACTCCAAAAATATTACCTTGGATCATAGGAGGGAAGTATGGGACGGATTCCCCTTGATAGAGCAAGCCTTAGCTAAAAAACAAAAATGACTTAGAGACTCTCCATACCCGGTCTTGGGGTATTTATAGGGTTGCTAGGCGCGCGACCGCTGTCAAACTGCACCCGGAACGTGGTGTCCGTACTCGTACCGCGCTCGGGAGACAGAAACTCTCAATTTTCCCGCGGCCGCGCCGCAGACGCGCATCTGACATAGGTACGGTAAAATGGTCATAACTTTCTATATACACCTCCAAACGACAAACGGTTTGATGCGTTGGAAACTAAACGCAAAGATCTTTAATTAGATAGGTTGTGCATAATACAAAACCTTATATAAATGTAGATATGCTTGTCCAAAGTGAGGTCTTGTGCGTACTCATTTACAACTTTAGTCTATTATGAAATTTTCCAACTTGGCTTAGATTTAGGCCTCTCCTTAGACTCCAAATCACTTATAAAATGACTTATACGCTTATTAACATATCCAATTGATATCCATTATATCATGAATCCTCATTTGCACACAAAATAAAATAATTAGCCTACCTTGGCACCACAAAATCTTATATTACATAGCAAATTTTTCTGGGGCTTTACAGTATCATCTTCGATTACTCGGATACTGACGGTTTGGCTTTCCCTAACTATGATTCCCTTGTTATTATTTTACGAATTTTAGATACTGATATAAGACACATTATGGTAAACTATGTGAGCAGCGCGTGCATTATCCACCCTCGAGCACTTGCACAAATGAAACTGGAAGATAAGATAGTGTCGCATAGCATCACGCTAACTGGTTTTAACAATGCAGTCGAGCGAACATCTGGCGAAATCACACTCCCCGTACTTGCCGGTGGCATCACTCTGGAAACTACATTTCATATCATGGACCAAGACACAACGTACAATGCCATAATAGGGCGACCATGGATACACACCATGATGGTCATCTCTTCCAGCTTATACCAGATCATCAAATTCCTGACTCCATGGGAAACATTCAGCATACGGGGGGACAACGCACATCCCGAGAATGCTACCGCATCGCCCTAGACTGCAAGACCACTCAACAAATGAAGGACAACGAAAAAGAGGCATAGAAAACAACAGGGTCAAGGTCGATATGTGGCAACAGCGAGGACGTCATCAGAGACCCTGATATGGTCAAAGCTAAGGGATCAACCATACAAGACCTCGACCCCGGTCAATTAGACACCAACGATCACAGTAAGAAAGCTTACATCAACTACAAAATTCAGAAACCAGGTAAATTTCATTAATTCTTAACCACTAATGCAGGTTTGTTTGCTTTCAGCCATGTAGATATGTCGGGTATCCCAAAGGAAATCTCCAAGCACAAACTGAATGTCGACATATCCCACTCCCTAGTGAGGTAGGTCAGGCGTAAGTTCAACTCCGTGATTAATGATGCGGTGCGCGAAGAGGTGGAAAAACTATTGGAAAATGGCTCCATCAGGGAGTCAAAGTACCCCTAGTGGGTCGCAAACATGGTTATGATGAAAAAGAAGAATGGGAAATGGCAGATGAGTATGGATTTCACATATTTGAAAAAAGCATGCCCCAAGGATACGTTTCCTTTACCCTATATCGACTAACTCATCAACGCAATGGTCGGGCACGAATTAATGAGCTTCTTTGATGCCTATTCAAGATATAATCAAATCCTTATGGAAGAAAAGGATCAGGAGAGAACCACTTTCATCAACCATCAGGGGACGTACTGTTATAGGGTCATGCCCTTTGGGCTAAAAAATACAGGGGCAACTTATCAAAGGTTGGTGACAAGGATGTTCAAAGGCCAACTTGTCAAAATGATGGAGGTCTATATAGACGACATGCTAGTCAAGTACAAAAGAAAAGAAGATCACATCGACCATCTGAGAGAAACCTTCAACATACTCAGACAATATATAATGAAGCTGAACCCCAAAAGTGTGCATTCGGCGTAGCTTTAGGAATTATTTTAGTTTTCCTAGTATCACAGCGTGGAATTGAGGTCAATACTGATCAAATCAAAGTCATCGAGGGGATATCGGAACACTTGACCACCAAAAAATAGGTTCATTAGTTGACTGGTCATATCGCCGCCCTTTCAAGGTTCATTTCACGATCAGCGTATAGGTGTCACAGATTCTTCGGCGTACCTAAGAAGGATAGCGGCCTCCAATGGACTTCTAAGTGCGTCCAAGCCCTGAAGGAATTAAAGGCATACTTGTAGTCACCACCATTGCTTTCAAAACTAGAGCCAGGAGAACAATTCCTCGATTACCTTGCTGTATTCGAAGTAGCTGTAAGCACAGTCCTGGTTTGTGAATGGACTAACTGTATATGTCAAAATCTGCCTTAAAGTATTTAAGACAAGATAATGCCAAATGAAGAGTCTTCAAGCCATCATCAATTGATGTTGGCCAGGAAGTAGCGAGATTCGTGGTCGAGATGTCAACAAGGGTCAAGGTCGAGCACCGTTGGCAAAGCTGTAACGACTTGTTGTGGAAATAATTCATTAAAGAGAATATCCTATTAGATATTCGCTGCACTTGTACTATTAGGGTTTGTTAATAATGTGTCTCATATAAATAGAAAAGAGGACAATAGTGTAGGGCATGTGCCATTCATTTGACAAGAACAGACTTTTGATAAAACATTCTCTCTCTTTTTCTTACAAAAATACAAGCACTACCTTTTCATTTAGATTCTTGTTCATATTATTCTATGCCTTTCCACCAAATCCAAGAATAATTCGAACATTCTGAGATTTGTCTATCACTTATCATTGTTAGGAGGGAATTACCTAGTTCATATTTTCTTGGGTGAATCACTTCTCCTATTTACTTAAATGACATTTATTGCTATTTATTTCTAGTTACTGCTACATTATTGCTCATACTTTTTGGAATAGTTAATGCATATTGTTGACAACCTTTTATCAGACATGTTCAGCATTATTCTCCTATTCAAAAGTAACGTCTAGAGATATTATTATTAACTAGGTTTAACCTATTATTATATAAACTCAAATGTTTTACCCGAAAGTTATATTTTTTTGTCAAACAATAACGTCCATTAAGTAAGACGTATATCAACTTACATGTTTTTTACCTTTCACTCGAATCATCCTTTTTATCTTAAATATATAACCAAATATATAGAATTCATAATATAGCTCAAAGAACGTCTTCATAATCCTTTACTTGAAATAGTACATGCATTGTACGTGAAACATACATATAATACACGGAAAGACTATGTCATTATATAACATGCTAAGTATGCAGAAACCTCCTTACTTCTCCATATATAACAAGCAACAATTATGTATCAATACATGATGTCAGCACATAAAATTAGACAACCTAATAATTCTTAAACTTTTAATAAGTTACGAAGATTAAACTCAAAGATACTAGCTTCATCCAATGTGCCTATTGCTTTGTAACCAAATAAAATGGGTTTCACTTAATTGAGATATATTTAGTCAGATGCTAAATTTGGGTTTCAACTTTAACAAACTTGATCTTAATTCCAATTGTTGGTTGCTGAGAATTTCAAGTTCGACTCCGACATAGTGTAGTTCATGCATATAGATGAACCAGAAGACACGTACGTTTTTATATATGTTTAATTGGATATTACAAAAGCGACCACAAAAGAAAATTAACGATAACTAATGAGAAAACGGTACCTATTTTCATAGCAGGTAGTTGTTTATTGTTTAATTTATGTAACAATTGTTAAAATTAAAGTGATGATAAGACTAGCACAATAGAGAGACTCTCTGCCTTCTCTCTAAAAACTTCATCACCAAACTACTAGCAATGACCATTCTGCAAAACATAGCCACTAACTTCAAAATTCCTCCCAAACCACCAGATTTAGAGCATTAGGAAGTCTCAAATCATAGCCTGGAAGACAAAACGTCTCTTAGGGATAAGCTATTATCCTATGATCCAATGAACTTTACAACCACTTTAAACCTTCCAAAAATCCAATTGGCAGGAAGCTCCCCAAAAGAAGTAATGACTGATAATCTAATGGAGCACACTGCATGGGAAGTAAAGGCAATTCCCCTAACCGAGGAAGACAAGCAAAGAATTTATGAACCGTGGAGTTTCTTAATTATAGTGAAACTCTTCGGAAAACGTATAATGCATCACTATCTAAAGAAGAAAATTCAAGAATTGTGGCGCCCCACTGAGGCTTTCCCATTAATCGACCTAGGAGAAGATTACTACATTATCAAATTTAGTAAAAAGGAGAACATGGAGAAGGCCCTCTATCAAGGACCATGGTTCATAAATGGTCACTATCTATCAATTACAAAGTGGGAGCCAAATTTTGTAGCCACCAAAGAAAAATTAATGGTCTCAGCGGCATGGATTAGACTACCACAACTGCCGACTGAATTATATGATGGAGAAATCTTAAACAAAATTGGCAATTCCATAGGATGCCTACTAAAAATAGATGCCTACACTTCAACCATAGTACTAGGTCGCTATGCCAGGCTATGTATTGGATTACCTTTAGAATTTTCAGTCTAGCCAATCATCTACATTGGCCAACATAAACAATACATCCTCTATAAAGGGGAATATTGTTTATGCAAAAATTGTGGAAGGTTGGGCCACACGCAGAATTAATGCCCTTATGTTCAGAAGGAAAGCAATGGGAAAACTACTACAAGAAATAGCCAACCAACGAAGGCAGTGGAAGAGACTGATGGGGAATGGAAGACAATGTCGTTCTGCAAAGTAAAGAAGCAAAACACAAAAAATATGTCAAAAAGCTTCAATAAACCAGTGAAAAATTACAATGGCCCAGGTATCAATGTCAAATTATTCAATGCTAGTACAAGTAAGTATCTAGTACTCAACTCTTGCAATACAAACCAAAATATCAGGTACAAAAATAAAAAAATTCCACCGATGAGGCCACAAAAAATCTGGCCATGGGAAATACCACTATTCAAACCAAAAACAACTCCTCTCTCCTGGAAAAGGAGCACATGGTTTTGTGTGAAAATAATAAAAATCCAAAAAAAAATTAAAATGGACTACCCTATTAGAGATGAACAAATGGACTCATGCACGCATACTACTAACATACTTGAACAAAACGTGTCAGTAGAAGCCCCTAACATGTGCAAATCCATGCAAAAGAACACCTCTAATAATAGTTCTAGTCTACTAATTAATAATAACCCTACTAATACTAATAACAAATCAAACAACTCCCTAGTCATTAATACTACTACAAATCAAATTGTAAATGATAAAACACCCCCTTTGAAATTAGAGAAAGAACCCCGCGAGCATGATTTACAAATGTCCAACCAAAACAAAGTCATGAGACAAATGGCAAACACTTTAGAATACGAAAGGGAGGCCATATCTTCTGATGATCTTGATAAAAACATTACGTCTTCCCTTCCAATTGGCATGAAAATTGAAAGTTCAATATTACCCAAATTACCTATCCCCTCACTAACACTAGTGAAGCCAATACCATGCCTGTCCAAAACACCATCAACAACCAACTATTAATACATGATGCTAAGAATTCCTTCCACACTAAGGAGCAGGCACAAGCTAATCTAAATCCTACGATATCAGAGAACCCAGACAATGGAAAATATACAACTAAACTCAATCTTCATGCCATGGGAGAACCCTCAACAAGCTCAAGATCAACAAGCACCACCAATGAAGCAACAACCACCTACACAACAACCTCAAATGGTGCAGTATCTAGAACAAGAAGAGGCAGCAATGGAAGAAATAGGAGATCCCCTCAACCCACGCATGGAACAAATTCTGGAATTCACAAATCTAAACGAGGTAAAGGTGTATCTCTTCACGGAGATGCAAGAGAAGAGGCATATGCTCAACTGCCCACCATCACTGTACAAGTACTCAATGGACATCAAGCCACCACAAGACCAAACTGTGGGCAACAGAGCCATGATCTTAGTACCCTCGCTCAGGAGGATCCCAGTCTTTCTAGAGCGGGGATGGATAATGGGGACCCAACAGACATGAATCTAAACCCAGCCATGAACCGTCCAACTAACTTCATTATTTGGAACATAAGAGGAGGGAATAATGATGACTTTAAAAGAAACTTTAGGGAGATGGTTGATACGCACAGACCATGCATGGTTGCCCTTTTGAAAACAAAAATTGCAAACCACACTCAAATGCTAGATGACTTTGGTTTTTCGGAAATGATAGCAGTTCCTGCTGAAGGCCAATCCGAAGGAATGATGGTAATGTGGAATCATAATGTAGTCACAGTCCAAAATTTCATTCACAGGAACCAGGAAATTTATGCAACCATAGAGGTAATTCCTGTTCGTAAATCTTGGTTATTTTCTTCATATATGCTTCTATCGATAAATATATTAGGAATATAATGTGGGAAAACCTAGAAAATATTCACAAAAATTACAAAGGCCCTTGGATGGTAGGAGAAAACTTCAATGACATTATGGAATCAAATGAAAAATTTGGGGGGAGACCATTAAACTATAATAGGGAAAAGTACCTTTGGTCAGAAATTAGTACTTGTAACCTCACTGACATTGGCTATAAGGGTTGTAAATTTACGTGGTCTAATCATAGGAAAAGGAATAAGGGTCTTATAATGGAACGTTTAGATAAAATCTTAGGAAATGAGGAGTCGTTTGAATTATTCCCTAATTGCTCAATAATACACCTTCCTAAGACCTATTCAGACCATAATCCACTTCTAGTAGAACTAATTCCTAGAGGCAGGCGAGACTATAAACAACCTTTTCGTTTAGAGTCTTTTTGGTGTAGACACCCAGACTTTCAAAATCTTGTTAAAAGAATTGGTATGGTATGGACTACTGTAGCGCGAGCAACAATTTTACAAATAATATTAAGTCATGGAAGGACGAAGCTTTTAGGGATATTTTTAGCAAAAAAAAAAGAAGAAGAAAATCCTAGCAAGACTTCAGGGGATTCAAAATTCTAGAAATTATACAACTAGTGATTTCCTTCACACACTCGAGGTCAATCTCAAAAAGTATTACAATGACAACCTTAGAATTGAGGAGGATTATTGGAAGTTAAGATCTGGAATAATGTGGCTCAATGGGCGATGCAAATACAAAATTCTTCCACATTTCGACCTCAAATAAGAGGAGAAAAAAATAAGATTACCTACTTTAAGGATGAGACTGGAAACTGGCTAAATGATCAATATTTGATCATGTCGCATGCTTGTAATTATTTAGAGACACCTTCACAACCCCGCACTTAAATACGGATTGGCATAACATTAAAACAAGCCCCTATAGTTTTCATAAGGTGTTATCAACATTAGATAATCTCTTGTTAGATAGTGAAATTAAGAGAGCAATCTTCTTTTTCAAACCCTTTAAAGTGCCTGAGCCGGATGGCCTACACCCTTTCTT
Organism: Nicotiana sylvestris; assembly: GCF_000393655.2. Lineage (NCBI taxonomy): Eukaryota > Viridiplantae > Streptophyta > Magnoliopsida > Solanales > Solanaceae > Nicotiana > Nicotiana sylvestris. The sequence continues at coordinate 218,485,131 of NC_091064.1, forward strand.
TTTCTAAAAATATTGGCATATTATTGGAAATTCAGTGCAAAACCTTTTCATGATATCTTCAACACCTAACAAATCCCTCATGACATTAACAAAACATATCTTTGTCTAATTCCAAAGTTCCCCAATGCAAACAATATAAATATTTTTAGACCAATAGGTCTTTGCAATACTATGTACAAGACGATCACAAAAATTCTTGCAAATCGTCTTAAGCCCTTCCTGGATCAAATTATCAGTCCCTTCCAAACAAGTTTTATGAAACATAGAAGAGCCTCCGATAATGCCATTATAATTCAAGAATTAATTACTAGCTTTAAAAATAAAAAGGGTCAAAATGATCCTAAAGATCGACCTTGAAAAAGCTTTCGATCACCTAGAATGGTCTTTTATCTATCGTACTCTTAGATATTTTAATTTTCCCCCAAAATTTACCAAACTCATACTAAACTGCATCTCCACTAGTTCAATAGGTGTTCTAGTCAATGGTTCAATCACAAACTTGTTTGAACCTAGCCGGGGAATTAGGCAAGGAGACCATATATCTCCACACATTTTTATTCTTTATATGGAAATGATCTCTAGATTTATAAACCACCAAGTAGATATAAACAATTAGGATCCTATTACTACAAGAAGGAATAGTCCAAAATTCTCTCACTTAATTTTTGCAGATGACCTAACATTGATGGCTAAGGTTAATGATAAATCTTGCCAAGCCATAAAAAATGGTCTAAATAATTTTTGTAACTTATCAGGTCAAAGTATTAATATTACCAAATCAAATATTATCTTCTTTAACAATTGTCATCCTAACACCGCTAAGGACATAGCAAACACCTTGGGTCATAAAAAAGGTAACTCCTTTAGAACTTATCTAGGATTTTCAATTTTAGAAAATAACCCAAGACCTAAAGATTATCATTTCATCATAGACAAGATGAGGGCTAGATTAGCAAACTAGAAAACAAAGTTTATCAATATAGCAAGAAGAACCACCTAGCTCAAGCATGCCTAAATTCAATTCCAAATCACTACATGCAATACACCTTACTACCAAAAAAGAACCTTAAAAAACATAGACAGGATCCAAAGAGACTTTATATGTGGTTCTACTATAGAGAAGAAAAAACTCCATTTAATCAAATGGTCTACAATTTGCCAATATAAGTCCAATAGGGGCTGGGTATAAAAAATGCAGTGCAAAAAATCTCACCACCCTAACAAGCTTTGCCTGGAGATTGCTCACTAACACAACTATTATGTAGGCAAATTTAATAATCACCTCCTATGGTACTAGCAAAGCCAAAAATCACCACTCGTTTGTCTGGAAGAGCATTTTGAAAGGTCGGGAATATTGAAATAGAGGTATCATTTGGTCACCCCATCTGAATTCCAACATAGATATTTGGTATACAAGCTGGATTCCTAACATTAAAAATCTTAGAAGCACAGTAGAGGGTCCTTTCTCTTTCGATGATCTTTCTCTAAAGATTAAAGACATCTATAGTAATCACGATTGGAACCTCGATAATTTATCAATAGAAATACCTGAGGATATTAAAGAAAATATTTATGAGGTTAATATTCGTACTAGGGGTACGTGATGTGACACACCCATTTGGTCAAGAAATACAAAGGGTGTTTTCATACAAAATCTTGTTATGAATTAATTGAATCACCTAAAGACAGTGATATAGATTTCGATTGGATTTGAAAATTAAATTGTCCAAAAATATCCACTTCTTTGTATGGCAATGCCTTCACAATAGACTTCTATGTAGAGCATACATAGCACATATAGGGATCAACATAGACCCCATGTGTCCAATATGCACGATAAAAGAGGAATCTATTGAGCATATTTTCTTTGATTGCAAAGCAACTAGTGCCTATTGGAATAACGTGGGATGGTCAAAATATTGTAATCTAACGCAAACAAATTGGCTTGCTCAAATAAGAGATTTTAATCTTGCACCATAGTTGTATCAAGTGGAATGGTCTTTTCACTTTCCTTCTATGGAACATTTGGATTAATAGAAATAATAATAATCAAAACAATACTTCCAACCCAAGAAATATTGAATTCACCATGCAAAGGGCCATAGAAAACAAGTTGCTAACCGGGAATCATCACTACCCTCTCAAAAAAACATCAATCAACATAAAATGGTTTAAACCTCAAAAAGGTAGGCACAAATTAAATATTGATGCTAGCTACAAAATAAACCACAAGACTGGCCTGGGAGGCGTACTCAGGAACTCCAATGGGAATTAGATAGTATGATTTACAAAATGCACTCATACAAATGGCTCATTGGAAGCTGAACTAATGGCTCTACTGGAAGGACTACAAATTGCTTAAGAATGGAATTTGTTCCCGCTGGAAGTGGAATCGGACTCCACTGAGGTAATACAATCCATACACCAAAGCAATCAAATGTAATAATATTATTAACACATGCAGGTTGTTAATCCACCAAGGGAAGGAAGTGATCCTCAGACACGTGTTCCGGCAAGGAAATGAAGTGGCCTATCAGCTAGCAAAGATGCATGACGAGCAAACAAGGACGAAAATATTTTGTGCAACCCCCTTTTTGTGTTGAATCCTAAGAAATCAATGACAAGAGGTAATAATATGTTTTTATAAAGCATCTAACTACTGATGCTTGTAATGCATTAGCTTCACTAGGGAATCAATGTGTCCTAAATGATACAAATAATATCTGTAATATTTTAATTCCACCATAGTACTAATATAAAATGTCCTGTTTGCTAAAAAAACAATAGTTAAAGATTATGAAACTGCTTTCCAGTTACGCCTTTTGGTTGAGTTTGTAGAAAATGAACATGATGTATAAAATAAAGTATTTCTTGAGAAAGTGTTTGATTAATGCATTACCAGTTAAAAAATATTGTTGTAAGAGCCTTAGACTAAAGGATGTTACATGTAATTAATAATTTTGATAATCTATGGTATAATTTGATCATAAATGTTAAACAATTCAGAGAAATGATGAACTTCTTGAGCTTATGCATGTATTTAATGTGGTTTATTTGGAAAGCAAGAAATATGTAACTACCCGACCGACCGTTTCATGAATTACCACTCCGTTTTCTCCATTTCTGTTTCCTTATATCTTGTCTAGTTGTATTATGTGGTATCATATTGGTACGTTTGGGTTCGGAGTGATTTTGGTAGAGGAATGAGACACTTAGTCTCTTAAGTTGGCCATTTAGTTGGAAAAGTCAACCGAAAATTGACTTGTGTATAAACGATCTCGGAATATGGTTTTTATGGTTCGGATAGCTTCGTGAGGTGATTTGGGACCTAGGAGCATGATCAAAATGAATTTTGGAGGTCCGGAGTAGATTTATGCTTGAATTGACGAAATTGAAATTTTGGCGTTTTCCGGTTGGCAGCGGAGATTTTGATATAGGGGTCGGAATGAAATTCCGGAAATTGGAGTAGGTCCGTTATGTCATTTGTGATGTGTGTGCAAATATTTAGGTCATTCGGACGAGGTTTGATAGACCTTTTGATCAAAAGCGAATTCGGAAGTTTTTGGAATCCTTAGGCTTGAATCCGAGGGTATTTTGATGATTCGATGTTGTTTTAGGTGTTTCAAAGATTGGTATAAGTTTGAATAGTGGTATGTGACTTGATAGTAGGTCTCGTGGGGCCTCAGGGTGATTTCGGATGGTTGACGAGAAGTTGAGAGTTATGATTGTGCAGCTGAAGTTGCTGCTTTTGCTATCATAACCGCACTTGCAGATTGGGGACCACAGGTGCGGGATCGCAGAAGCAGAAGAGAAGCCACAGATGTGGCCAGGGGCGAGGATGGTCAGAAGGCGCAGGTGCGGAAGGCTCAGCGCACCTGCAAGACCGCAGGTGCAGAAGTGGATGCGTAGGTGCGGTTTTGAGGGACTTAAGTGGAAACCGTAGAAGCAATTGTTTAGCCGCAGAAGCGGTACCGTAGGTGCGGGAGAAGGACCGGAGGTGCGAAACCCCTGGGGTCAAAAAGTATATAAGTCCTCCTTCACGAATTTTTGGTTATTCCACCATTTTTCACATACGGGTTTGAGCTTGGGAGAGCAAATTGAAGCGAGAATTCAAGAAGGTTTCCTGGAGGTAAGGTTTTTGGACCCTAAACTTGTTTCCATGATGGCTTTTAACTATTTAAGCTGGAAATTTGTGGTAATTAGTGGTTAAAATTGGGGGTTTAGGGCTTGAAAATTGGAGACCTGAATTTAGGGGTTTGAGGGACCACTTGAAGTCCGATTTCGATGCTTTTGGTATGAATAGACTCGTGGGAGGATAAGGATTCTATTGATGTGATTTTTATCGGGTTCCGAGATGTGGGCCCGAGGGTCGGGTTGGACCAATTTTAGGATTTGTGTTGTAATTTGATAATTTTCGCATGAGCTTCGTTCCCTTAGCATATATTGATGTTGTAATTCTGATTTTGGATAGATTCGACGCAAGTTGAGGCCGAGTCGAGAGGCAAGGGTGTCGCGGAGTAGTATTTCATCCGGTTTGAGGTAAGTAACCATTGTAAATCTGGACCTGAGGGTATGAAACCCTGGTATTTTGTATTGTTTTGATAAATGAGGTGGCGCACATGCTAGGTGACGAGCGTGTGGGCGTGCATCGGTAGGGATTTATGACTTGGTCCGTTCCGTAGAGACTATTAAGCCGCGTATTTGAATTGAAATCTTATGATATTCCGTATTTTAGAGATTAATACTATATTTGGGTTGTACGCCATGTTTGGGGCCTTGTGTCGTCCTGTTTAGACCCTTAGGGGTATTTTTACTACTTTCCTCACTCTATTTATTTTGAAAGCATATCATCAGTCATGTTTTACCTGTTTATTGTTTAAATCCCATTTCATCATTGTACTTCTTTATATATGAAAACTGTTTGGGCTAAGTTCCCTAATTTTCACCGATATGCCCGAGTGGCTGTGAGGTTAATGACTGAGAGAGGTTGAGGACCTAATGGTGAGGATTATATATACATTATGGATTGGGTTGCATGCCGCAGAGATATTATATATATATATATTATGGATCGGGCTGCATGCCGTAACGATTCTTATATGGATCGGGCTGCACACCGCAGCGATATATATTGAATTGGGCTGCACGCCGTAGCGATATGACGTTTGCGCTGTAGGAGCCCCTCCGGAGTCTGTACACTCCCCAGTGAGCATAGTCGACTATAAACTATGGATTGGGCTGCACGCCACAACGATTATTACTATTCTTCCTATTATGAGATATCTATTGAGCCAGAGTGCTGAGTGTGAGTACTGATTGACGAGAGCTGAGTCACGAGTGACTGAGAGGCTTGCCCGAGAGGCTAAACTTATGAGTGATACCTTGCCCGAGGGGGCCGTTTATGACATTTTGCTGCTTTCACTCTTCTTTTTATACTGAGCCTATGTTGAAAAATGTTGTATAAATGATTTCAAAGTATTTTAATTGAAGCTGAAGTTTTACGAGATAACTGGTCATGGAATTGCTGATTTTGACTTGATATTTCTGTTGAAAACTCTTATATGATATTTAATTGCTCGTCACTACACTCAAACCTTATTTACTTTAGTTACTTACCGAGTTGGCATACTCACATTGTCGCGCCCCCTTTTTCCTCACGGAGTCCGGGTTTCGACATTCATTGGGGGCAACTCGTTTTCTTTTGGTAATTGGGTATTTGAAGAGTCACCACCTAACGGATTAAGGTGCGTTAGGGCACCTAGAGCAGTTAACTCATGTAACTAGTTTTGCATTACCAGAGATTAGGGTAAGGGCTCGAAATAACCTTGATGGGAAGGTGTTAGGCACCCCTTGCGGTCCACAACGATGGGTCCCGACCGAACTTAAACTATGTGAATTAGCCAATTAATAAGTAAGCAGTCTTAGCACACATTTGCAAATAAAGGTAGTTTTCACGGTCTAAATACATATATGATCAAAGAAGATGAGATGGTCCAATGCACATTTATGAAAGAAGTTTAGATAATTTAAACACATATAAGAATTGGAAAGGGAAGTCCTAATTGATTAGCCTACAGGATCAATCTGTGCAATGCCCGGTAATCCTCCTCAACTAGAGGGGCTACATGTGACATTAGCACGCAGGTCATCATATCTTTTTACTACCCATTACCCTCCCCTTAATAGTTATATAAGCGAATTTGATTAACGACCCCTAAGTGTGTTGTTGCCCGAACCTTCCTTGCGGCCTAGGAGGAGTTTGGGACCTCTACACTTAGGCAGTTCTAGACAATCCTAAGGTGTTAAAAAGGAAAAAGTCTAGGCGACAACAAATAACATATAAGACTGTCAATTAAGGAAGTAGGTAAAAGACTCATATTTACCTCCACATATACATAGGCAAATAAACAACACGTCTCAAACAGCTGATTTTGAAGAAATTCAGAAAGCCTAGGAACATGATATCTAGATGAATGTTACAGATACAGGATATGCAGAGTTTGTTTTAAGGGAAGTGGCAGAATCCTAACCAGTTTGCCTACTGGTTTTCAAAATCTGTTAGACTTAAGCAGTTTATAAACAATTAGAACACAATTTTCAATTTTACACAAGGACATTAATCACCTAAGGCATGCCTAGGCGTGGGATTCTACACAATCACAATTGCAGGAGCTGTTTAAAAAATTTGAGATCATTCAACCTATAGGCATGCTAGATCTGGGTGATACAGATTATAATAGGCGATTTATCAATTTGTGTTTAAAGACATGATACCTATGCGTGAGTCTATTTTAAACCTTTTCATGGACAGCTATTGATTTAATCAAAATAGACGTGGTTCAAACAAATGCAAACAGAGTTCCTAAAAACATGGTAATGCATACAGGAATGACAGTTTTTATTAAGATTATTTAATAGCAGGATGTCTATGAGACAGTACTTGCAAAGAACCAGTAATTGAGCATGCAACATGCTGAAGCAGTAAATGTGAAGGCCCTAAAAATAGGATATCTAATGCACATGTTTAACATGGTTTAAATGTAAATGAGCACATCAATCCTAGAACATGGCTTCTAATGCAGATTTGCAGAATATAAAGCCTATAGCATGTTTTTCTGCCCAGTTTTACCCATAGTATCATACAACTACCTTCCCTTTTTACTAGTTACCCCAATATCTGTTTACAAATAATTATTACAGACCAAGATTGAATAAATTACGTAAATGCAATATAGATTAAACTATAGGGAGCCTAATGCAGGCCCAAAGCAAACCTGGGAGTGCTCGAGGCCTTTAATAGTCTCAAATGCCAAGGGTTTCATTGCCAATTTTCTGTCCAGGTGTGTCAGAGTTTCCTGAGGATCTCAAGGATCCCGGGCAGTGCTCACACCCAGACTTTTCTCAAATAGAGACTGGTTATATGTAGTGTGGAAGAGCGAGCCCTGATATGCCAGAGTTCAGAGAGATCTCAAGGATCCCTAAGTAGTACACATACCAAAGGGGCATAACTTAATAACCTAAGAGTAAATGAGAGTGCTTGACATAGTTTTAAAGACTTAGTGAAAACCGTTTAGGAGCGAAAAAGATTTTTCTGGAATAGACCAGTTTTGAGAAATGCTAGGAATGAAATCCAGTTTTTAGAAGAATACTGATAACATTTTGAAATCTGTTTTGAAGAGAGAAAATTCAGTAGACAGCCAATCAATCATAGAAGGTTCAGATTCACAGGCACTTTAGCTAACAGGTTTGCTCAAAAGGGAAGGGGATTGGGAACATATATGAGTCTCATTGAGGGTACATGAATAGGGTGCAGGGAGGCATATAGACAACAATATGTATAGAACACTTAGGAGCTTCATAGCCCTAATAGAATAACCAGGATAGTAGGCAATTAAGACATGGAGAAAAGATGTAGAAGACAAAATTAGACACACAAGTAGGATCAACCAACATGATCACATAGTTAAGGGATTAAACATGAATTACAAACAGGTAAGCATTAGATAACAGGTGAAGTGTAGACATGATAATTATACATTGAACATGGCAGAATTTAGGCATGATAGATAAAG